>NW_006912924.1:600000-1064204 GCF_000585535.1 Cladophialophora psammophila CBS 110553
CGTCGACTTCGACGAAGAACCAAAAAGAGTAGGCCGACTGGGGCGGTTTAGACTTAGAAATTCAGGAAGACCTGCGAGAAAGAGACACCAGCCTCGACACAATGTTTGTCATCGACTCTGAAGAGGACATTCAACCAGAGCTTTATGTGATAGAGCAAGTCCTTGTTGAAGATGCTGCTTGGCAATATGTCCAATTTCTCAATCCCCAATGTGCACGTACCCAATTCGACCGAGATCAATCGGTGAGGTTCGCCCACCTACCCAGACAAGTCCGCAAATAGTTCTGAACGACGCTACTTTTATCTGTACTACGCAAGCTTACGCGACCGGGGCCCAAGGTGTGGAATGTGTGTGCGAGGACACAGCTACAGCTCCCATTATCGACGAATTCGGATGGAAATTTGGGCGTTACTGCGTACCGTGCTCCATGCCGAACACATCAACTTAGTTAATCCCAACCGGTCGCTCCAAAGCTCCGCTTGCCGGACGCTCTCGCCCAAGGTCGAACCTTTGGAGCTGTAGCTTTCAGAAATTCTAAAGACAAGTCTGGAATTGAGACTCCGCGCCATCCACGTCGATTCAAACGCGATTATTACCGCTAGCGCGGCTCTTACCAAAGTGGCTACGACAACTTTTAACAAGAGGCCCGTCAGAAACAAAGAGGTGCGAAGAGTCCGCGATTCGAATAAGCTACCTAGGGATGTGAAAATACTATACCCTGAGGACCCATTCCAACTCCCAACAGCCATTACCGCCAGAAACCAATCAAGATCTACCCTGTCCCCCTTCTGATCGTTATAGCACAAAAAGGGGATGGCGTCATGACCAATGCCGACGGTGGAGTGACATGGGATTGTGACAACTTCACATTCTGCAGGGTGCGTCAGTTTTGTCCGAAAGAACGCCCCCTAGTTCTCAGGGAGACGGCAAGGAGACACAGTGTCAAGGACGGACATAGCGTCATAATCATCAACTTGAAGGAAACTCGTGAGAACACTGTGGATGGATGATATGGATAGCAAAACCCGATATTTATATCCCGGAAGCAGCATCCACATATCACCTACCACAATTTACTATCCGGGTCCGAAACAGGAAGCCCTAGGGATGGTATGTTTGGGAGTTGGGGCCCAAGAAGTGTTCCCACCTACAGCTCGTGATCTAACACACTGGCGAGATTGCACTCTCAAGGATGGTTGAATGTGAACGGGGGAGTTCAGCAAGTGGCGTTAAACAGGAGTGAAGACACACACGACGACGCTGGGAGATATGTACGAACCTCCAGCCTCCCGGGTGGTGTGAGACCGGCAAATGAGCTGGAAGTGAACGAATGTGTTGCAACTGTGCTCGGACAAAAAATTGGTGATGACACGAAGGCAGATCCAAAGCAGAGGATGGATGTCACTAGACGAGCACTCAACAAGGCCACTCTCACAGTGACAAGGGAAAAGGTCAAAGTTGGTGAAACAATCACGAACACACCTGAAAGAAGGAGCGTCGCGGGTTTTGGAGAATCATTTCGACAGGCTATGTCGACTGATGCTCACGCGGCGGAATGAAGTCGATGTTGTTCGACTGACCGACTCGTTCTCGCAGGTGTTTTGCGCTCAGGTCAGAGGTCCCTCAGTTGACGGATGAAATCTTCATCCTGCTGTTCGAACGACCGCTTTCAAGACTGGGTTTGGGCGCGGTGAGTTCCTGTTGAATCAACTCCGTCGACCTCCACGTGCGATGGACCACGGGACACCAACGTGAGGCCACTCTTACTGCCCAGGCCCTTACCGTCCGGACTCCAACCCGTCCCTGTGACTGTCTTCTTGACTGGTCTGCGTAGATACCTACGCCCAATGTACGCCAGGTCAACCTCGGTGCGGACCAGACAGCCGCAGTCGGGTGCCGCAACTTTGGGACAGTTGAAGAACAAAGAGTCGAGACATTATAGGGGGTGGTGAGGAGAGAAGGGCGGAAGTATCATGCAGTGAATGATGCAGTGAACAATCTCCTCCACTGGTCCCGCCTACACTTACCAAGAGCCCAAGAAAGCTGGTAAGGTTGCTCCGGCAAAGCGCATCATCTGTCTTTTTTTTTTCCGCCAGGGTCTTGAAAAATCAATTCGCGTTCGCCATATCAAGGGTACCTTTGTCAGAGTTCCAAACAGCTACCGATTACTATAGTATTCCAGTATTCTCTGTCCTCTCGTGCGAGATGTTTTGGATATATGGATCGGGTGAGATGGTGCAATCGAGCAAATCAAGGGTCCAAGCAACATCAAGCAAGTTGGGAAGAATGAAATGGTGGATGCAACACAAGACAAGTAGGCTTAGCTGGGCAGTTGCGTCCAGTTCTCGGTATGTAGGTCTTGGTCCTTTCGAGAGGTACAAATAAAATATCAGGCTGGCTCCGGCGGGACTCTGTCCGTCGCCTTTCTCTCCTCCTTTCTCTATTTGTCTGTCATATCCTGTCATGTCCTATGGTACCGCATCATTCACGTCATCGGCTGTTTTTCACTCCAACTCTCTGTCGGACAGTCTGTTGTGGATCCTGTATTTGTAGGTGACAAGATGTGCGATTCGACCATCTGGCATGCGTCCTGGTAGAGCCCGGTGGTGGTCAACGCGGCGTCCGACCAGAGAAACGAGCGCAACATGCTCAGCGTGTCCCCCTGCCAGTCGTCGGGCCATCCCCCGGCGTCCCCGTACTTGGTTGTCAGGGCGGAGCTGAGCATCTCGACGAAATGCGAGCGGTTCTCGCTGTCGAAGATGTTGACCAGGCCGACGAAGCAGGCCCAGATGTACACGTCGATGTAGATGCGGTTTCGGTTTGTTGTTGTTGGAGTTGGGGCGCCGCCATCGGTGCTGCCGAGGAAGGTGTCGAAGGTGGTCGTTGCCGTCGTCAGAATCATCCGCGCCAGGGCTTTGCGCAGGCGCGAAATGACCGCAACCATGATTGTAAACAGTGGCCCCGCGTGGAAGAGCGTGGTCAACCGGAGCAGGTTCATGGCCAGGACGACGGCCTCGTCCATGGAATGAGAGTTGCGCAGCCGGTATGCCAAGCTGATCCGCTCGACCGTGCTTTTGTTCAGCAGGCTCATCAGGGCCTTGTACTCCGCGATCGAGAGCCGTCCTGTTCGGGTCGCACTGTTGTGGGAAACGAGCAGCAGTTTCATGTCGCGCGCTGCTTTGAGGGTTTCTGGACCCAGAGCGTCGAATGGCGGAGGAATGGCGATTGTGCGGGACAATTTCACCAGGGACGGTGGCATTGGAGGTTCGTCCGATGGTCCAATATCCTTGAAGAGGACGTCTTCGCCCAGGAACTGTGCCGTCAGAAAGTCCGCCCAGAGGATCAATTGCCTAATGGAAGCCGCCTGGCCGATTGAACCCCCGCGTCCGATCGTGTTGAGCCCTCCGTGTGCAGCCACCAGTGCTTGAACACCAGCCGCGTGTCGTTTCAGTGCCTCGGACTGGGCGAACATGGTTGCTGTTGCCCAGAGTAAAGTAGCCGACAGGACCGCCTCGTCTGTGACGGCCGCGTGCCCCTGGTCCAGCAACTTCTGCCGCAGCGACTGCAGGGCCTGGGCCTCGTATGAGAGATGTGGAAATGCCGTTATCTGTCCCATTAGGAATTGAACCGCTTTCCACGCCGCGATGACGCTGAGACAGAGGGATGTGTCTGTCATGACCGGAATGACCATGCTCCCGCCGATCTCGTTGACGGTGAGACCTGCAGGTAAGGGGAAGGCGGTGGCTGCTCCTATTTTGGAATGGAGCACTGCGCGTCAACCCAAGACAAGAGAGATTTGATTAGCACTTTCGCCTGGATAGGTAGTGCCGCTCCGCAGTATGCGGGAGACGGTCTGTAGGACGAAGAACTCACGATTATAGACGGCCTGATGCAGGTCCAGTTGATGGCCGCCCGGCACAGGTAAGTCGTGGAACCCATCCAACCGGCCAGCGCCCAACGAGGGCAGCGCTCTTGTGTAGGCATACGACCTGGCGTAGCTCGTCTCGAGCAGCTTCGGCCGTTGATGATCGTCCTTTCCGGGCGCATCTGACTTGTCTGAGAACTTCTTCGTGGCGGCCGCGGTGCGACTCCGGTGGGCGAGATATGCCCTGTGGGAGCGTAGCTGACAACCTGGTCGCCGACACACTCCACATGTCGTCGGTGGGTCTGTCGAAGTCTGCTTTATCGGACTGGGCACCGAGCTCGCGTGACTAATATCACGTCGTTGACCTGAAGCCATGCGGGCATGGGGAGCCCCCAGGTATCGGCATGGTCGCTTGACCAGAAGGTGAAAATTTGAGGTCGAGGACTTGGCTGAGATGAGGTTGAAATTGATGGTCGTCGAGGCCTTGAAGCGAGGGAGCCTGGGTCGAAGTCGATGGTCTTATTGCCCTGTACTTGTAGGAAATGGTTGTACTGAAACATGCTAAAACAAGGCTAGGCGACTTGATGCTGCTTTTACCGTCAAATCAACCGGTGAGGGTTGTACCACGGGTCTTGCCTTTTGTGTCTCAGCTGCGCCGGATTCATTTCTCGCCGCTCGAAGTCTAGCCGATTAGAGGAAAAGGCCTGATATTGAACCATGTAATACCAAGGTTACTAGCTGCTTAGCAGAGCCAACAATGTGACAGTGACTGGATGTGCGGGAAATGCCGGCGGTTAGTCCAAGTCAGTCTCACCATTTGGAATGTCAGAGCGTCAGAAACGAACAGTCGGGATTTCAGACTCGGATAAACTGGCTTCCGATATCTTCAAGCCTCCTGAGGCTCTTACCGAGTTCGCGAGTACGAGGTACTCGGTACACGGTCGAGAATCACCCAGCTCGCCATCTCGAGTACATACCCCAGAGACGAGCATACATAGTCTAGTCTTTTCTATTCAACTGCACCTCAGCCTCTGCCGCCTCCAGGTCAAGCCTCTACTTTCTCGCTTTCAGCAGGCGAAGCAGCTTCATAGTGTGCCACCTCTGTACTCTTCACGGCTTCCATTGTACGATGGTCGACAACCGTGTGTGTTGTGAAGTCTACTTCGAGATCTCGCTGGTAGATGGCAACCTCGTCCTCATCGCCAAAGATGGCGGCAACTTCCTCCAACGGCAGGCCGTTCGTGTCTGGGAACCATATCCACATGGCGATCGCGCCGAGTGTGCCTGGGATAATAAAGCAGAGATAGAACTTCCAGCCAATTTTCTCAAAGGCAGTAGGAGCGCTGTTTGCTTGAGGTCAGTATGTGCCTGACATGAGGAGGCAGGAGGATGAAACACCGACGGGGGCCATCATACCTTTGGAGCCAAATGATATTCATAAACGAGATCATGGCAACACCGAGGCAAACGCCTTTGGCCCGCAAATGGGTCGGGAATATCTCTCCAAGATACGAGAATTGCGTCCCATCGAGACACAATCCGTAAAACAGCTGGAATACGAAGAACATGGCCACTGCCGCCAAGAGCGCAGACTTGTTGTTGGAAGGCACAAAATTGGCAACCAGTGCCGCTTCCACAATGAGACTGGCCATGCAACCCAAAACGCCAAAAGAGATGAACCTGTTGCGTGGGAAGCGGTCCACCACTAGCATTGCCAAGACATTCATGCCCAGGGCAAATGTCAGCCAGGCGGCCGGGTAAAGAAGCTGTTTGACCGGCGAGAAGTTGAGTGACTTGTAGAGTGAAGGGCCGTAATTGTTGATAACCAAGACACCCGAACATTGGATGATTCCAGTGATCCCAACTGCCAGAAATGCTCGTTTCCGGTACGATGGCTTCTTCATGATATGCCACCACGAGTTGCCCAAGGTTTTGTCGATCGCGAGCTGCTTTTGGATCTGGTAGAACTCAGCCTTTGCGGCGGTGTTGTCGGGATCGCTGGGATCAGCGTGGAATTTAAACAGGACGGCCTCGGCTTCAGCGTCGCGTCCCTGCATGACCAACCATCTAGGTGACTCCTGCAAGACCAACAATGTCAACGCCGTTCTTCGAGAAGTGTTCGGACCATAATCATCACCATGGAATGTTCATCGTGGGAGTCGAGACGTGACGGTTGGATCACAGCCGTGAGAGCAGAAGACTTACTGGGACGAAGTATAGACCGACCAATAGGCACAATGGCCAGAAGCACTGGATTGCAATGGGGGGCCTCCAAGTATTTGTGCTGCCATTCTGCCAAAAGTAGAAACCAAATCCAACCCAGCCTTGTATGGTATAGCCGAGCACCAGCATCACTGCATGGACATCGACCAGAGCACCACGCATGTGGACCGGCACAATCTCGTTCATCAGAATGGGCACGGCAGCAAGGATCATGAAGGCGGAAGCACCAGCTACAAAGCGAAAGGCGATGAACATGCCGACATTGACACTGCCTGCCATGATAGCTCCGGACACGATAGAAAGAATGGCAGACTGTGAGGCAAGTTAGCGCCGCCAAAGGAAGGTGTAAATCCATTGAAGCTTTACCACCGCGCAGGCCCATTTGCGACCCCATCTGTCCGCAACTGTTGGTAGTAACAATGTTCCGATCACGCCCCCGGTCTGAAAAAGACCGTTCATCGTGGATATCAAGTCGGTTCCGTTGGAACGGGTTGCGAGGTCGAAGTATTCAATGAAGGAAGGTTGACCTAGAGGCGACATGAGCTTGATTGCCATTTCAAGAAGTTCCTGGTACCTACCCAACGTAGTGCCAATAATACTTGCTGTGTAGCCATATGTCAAAGAACCGAACCCCAACACAGCAAGCACGGCGCATGTATGGGCATTGAGCTTTTGTTTGCGAAGGAGACCTTCCGATGCCGAGTTACGACGCATTTTGGATATCTTTTCGGGGATGGCAGAGGAAAACTGATCAAATTTGAGGAGAGCAGAGGAACGTGACAAGAGAAGGGGGTGTTATATAGGGACATGAGGTGTGCTGGTTCGTTTCCCAATAGAGTTTATGAGAGCCGAGACACAATACAAGAGCCACAGCCACGGCTCCCAAAAGCCCTTGACCCGTGACCATTCCTCACACCTTACCTTCCCAGCCCTTCCCCAGTCTCCCACAAATCCCCGCATTTCGCAGTTCATAACGAAGTTGTAAGCCTTTTGTGAGTCAAAAGTGGAAACATTGATTGGTGAAGGTTATGATTGTCCCAGATTGGCGGTCCTCGGTAGATCTACCCTGACTCAGAAATCCTAGAGTCAGAAAGAGACTCCGAAAGTGAAGAGTCAAGATCAGAGACGGAAGAAAAAGTTTAGCCTCCGAAGCCGAGTGAAGCCCAAGGGAGCGAAAGGTAGTTGGCCAAAGCCATGCTGAATGAGTCTCCACGATCGATTCGACAATGCGATCTCGACTCGCAAAAAGATCGAGACCAAAACCAGGCAAACCGAACCCAGAGGGTTTTGCCTCAATTCCCTGAGCATTGTTCAGGAGATGCAGCACTCGGAGGTTCCTGAATGACCCCTACCCAGAGTGCGGCGGAGGATTTGGCCCACAGGGTGTGCCTGGTTCGTCTTCCCAGGTGGGCTGGGCGCGGCATCGGCAAAACAGAAGTCTGAAGGTAGATTTCGGTTGTGTTGGAATCATCGGCATGGGTGGGTGGCCTGGATGGCTGGATCTTTCTTGCCAAACGGTCGGCCCTATTGTACCTCATCCGGTGAGTGCGATGTGTGCAATGCCATTCACGAGGCATATAACCCGTTTGAGGGAATGGGCCTGCCGATATGGCCAATATGGACGGTGAAAATCCAGTCGTCGCTGATCCGGTATCCGCTTGTTGGAAAACTCATTGGTGAATCACTCGCCCCGGACTGCAACGACTGTCCGAAGTCTTTCGAACGGTCGCTGTCATGTTGTAAGCTCAATAGCACCAACGATTGTTAGACTGAAATAAACGGGGGCACTCAAACAGCCATCGAACTCCAACCCAGCTACTGGACAGAGTATATGCGGGAACCTGTATTCGGACTTAAACAGGAGTGCCTCGATTTCTCAGAACCTCAAGATATTTCTTCTTCACTGTGGCATTACCATATCGGTATGCGCCATTGCTTTCCATGTACTCAGCAACTTGCTTCCACGGTACTTTGTTGACAAATTGACCAATGGAAATGGCATCAAGGTCTACGGCAGCCTGCAGATTGATGGGATTCGACTTCGAACAATGCGAGACTGCTTCAAATAGCAACTGGATCTGTCACATGGCGTATCAGCATCTGGAATCTCTGTTTTTCCTAGGAGTAACTCACATCCCTATCTCCCCATTCTGGTTTTCTCAGTCTTGCCTCCCTTGGCTTGGTCAAGGCTCGATATCTTCCCCTCAACGTTGATTCTGCCTCCTCAAACTTCAAGCGCTCTTTGATCATCTTGTATGACATGCCCTGGTCTTTCAATTGTACCAGAAGCGTGTCTTTCGAGGTGTCGCGTTGTCCGTTCTTCACCCCTAGGTGTCTGACTGGCGGTACCGAACTACTTGTGAGGTCTGGCGGTGATTGAATGGTAGCATCAGACACCCAGAGGTCTGGATATTGAGCATCCTGATCGAGTACAGATAATGGTTCCAGTTCCTGATAATGCATAGCCGGAAGATATTGGTCTGTGGTGGGGACTGGGGGACCACTCCTGAGGTCAAACTGATCATCACCAGATGAAGGTAGCTCGGGCAAAGGCGGATAGTTCAACGAACTCGAATCAAATCCAATCTGTTGTGTTGGCACAAAGGTAGGGTCGATTTCGCAATAACTCAGCCCAGGATTCAGGTGTAATTGAGCAGCGCTAGACTGAGGCGACGTAATTCCACCGAGCACAGATGGGTCGTAGCTTGTCATCGGGCAAGGCCACAGCTCGCCTGGGCCAGGTGTCTTCGCTTCCAGCACAGTTTGGGGCGTGGTAAGGTCGTCACCAGTGATGGTTTGACCATCCAACATCCTGCCTTCCGGCCTGAAGAAGTCGAACCCATCGTTAGGGAAGTTTTGAAAAAGCGAATCAAAATCATTCATTTCAGGTGATGGTCCCTGCTGAGCAAAGATTGTGTTGGTCAAGAACTGCTGCGTGGCCGTGTCGATTGGGATTTCTGTCGCCGGGCGGGAACGTGCACACATCTTGGGATGACCAATGCTGCCGCCATTTAGTGAACCGCTCAAAATGTCTGCCTTGTAGAGTTTATTTGGAGAATATCTCTGCCGCGGCGGGATGGGCATGACTTGCGGAATCTCTTGCGCCCCAAAATGCAAATTGTTCCTAATTCTACTCCGATCCGCGGATGCGCCATGATGACCAGCTGACATGGTGCGGTTCTCCTTTTGTGAAGATGGGTAGGAGTGCAACTTCGTTCCGTAAGATGTTGTAGAGTTCATGGTTTGGTAGACTGGTGGTTGCATTGCGGACGATCGGGCGCAGGTGAGATTGTGAGAATCTTCAAAGCAGGCCATATCGTTGGAACTCATATGCAAAGCAGCGCACGGGACTGTAGCCGGGTGACAGATACGGAGTGTGTCAGAAGACACCGGAGGGTGAGTCGCCGTCGAAGTGAAGGTGCTCGGTACAGCCCATCTGGGTAAGTGACAAGGAAGATGAGTTTGCCCGCAGCACGCTGTCTCTCCATCGGTGTAAGTACCAAAGTATCTTGAATCATGTGTCCTCGGAGACATATCTGCAGATGCAAGGCTGCGCAATGCAGAACCAAGTGATAAAATTCGAGCTGATGACTGGTGAATGGGCCAGAATCACTGAGTTGTGGTAGTCTGTGCAAGCGGTTGCGTTTTTCATGTTGAATCATTGGCCACATTACAATCAGCACCTGCGCGGTCATCCATGGAAACGGAGTCCAGTCTGTTCGTACTGCAAACAGAATCCCATCCACGGCATCGGGATCAAATTGGAAATCTCCAGAGACGTGAAGACGAGTGCACGCATATTGAGGGGCACACTTACCTCCGAGCCCATCCACATGCAACTGCTAAGTCTTGAGCTCCGCTCCAAATCTTCGATACATCGGTTGAGGTTGCTGGTAGTCTGCGGAACATTAAATGGATAGAATTGTTGCACAATACCTCCTTGATAGCTGTCTGGCTGTTGCGCACTGTTCGATGGCCTGTAGGCTATCGAGGCCAGCGGCTCTGTCCGCACGCAGTCCACAAAACCGGCCTAAAGAGCAGAGTTTTGTCACCACATCTCCTTCTCTTGTCGCATTCTGCTCTGCTGCTCACCAAAGAGCTTGATTCCCTTCAAAGAGAAAGGGCAAGGAAAAAGACCTATTTGGGGCAACGGAACGCATTCAATACAAGATAGTCGCGAAGTGGCAGTGTTCTCGTGGTCCATCTATGCCAGTTGCCATGGCATGTGAGAACGGCAAACAGGAAGTGTCTATTTCGATGTGCGTTCTGTGGATAGGTTATGGTTTAGGCAATGCACCGGCTTAGGCCGTCAGCTCTGGTGCCTCTTTCGCCTTTTCTGAGAGCCGGCGATGGCGAAGTGCCAGATTGAGTTCGAGGACATCCTCAAAGTCCGTCCGTCCGCGATCAAGAAAGGCAGTTGATATGCCGACGGGGTCACCATGCGGAAAATATGGCAAAGGGCAAGCAAACATCAGGGGCACTGTGCTACATGACTTTACCGCCTGTCAATCTCAGGCAGCAACTCTGGCGCTAGCTTGCGGGTCCGCTCTTTTTGGGGATGGCATGGAATGCGTAAGTTGGGCGCAGAGCAAATCGAAATGCTTGCGAGTTATCACGTCGTTGGGCCTGGCAGCCGCTAAACAGTACCTCTTAGCTCGATTGGACGTACCAGGATTGTGGAGCTGTCATATCGGGCCAGTGCAGCGGGAACGCAGACGGCTTGTCATTTGATATTTGCTTGGTCGATATCCGGAGCATCATTGAGTCACCCCTGATCTGGTTCCTGGGAGGTGTTTGGCAGGGGAAAAGGAAGAAACATGGTCGCAAGAGGCAGTGTTTTCGCACTTCATTGTGTCCAATTCCTTCTTCTTTTTTGGCCCTATTACCCTTCGATAACGTGGTTGCGACACTCTCCGCGCCTTGCTCTCGGGTCTGTAAGTCTCCGGGAATATGGGATGTGTCTTACTGGGTTTCTTCAGCTATATTTGGCCTCAACAAACCAAGCTGATACTGGCGTTGCACACGGTCGCAAGTGCCAGAGGGTAGACGGCCGGTATGTATTCTGAGGATACTGTGAGTCTAGAAGGACCCTGGAGAGATCGATTGTTCAAGTTGGAGAGGAAACTTTGGTGTGAGCCGACAAAAGACAAGAATGAGATAATGAAAGCAGAATTGTAGACGAACGTTGAACTGAGGTGAAGACATGATAACGTGGTCGAGCTCATTAGTAAGCAGCGCCAAGACGACTGTTTTCCGATATTCAGCCGGGCATCACCTTGTCACTGCCGATGATTGATTTCATTGCCTCAAGATTACGCTACATCCTGCAGATTAACTAGATCATATCCCTCTCCAAGACTCTTGAAAGTCGGCGTGGCGGCATTGCTGGATCGACTGATGAAGGAACGTAGTGGTAAGTGCAGAGGATACAATTTTAGACGCTGGCTCTTATCCGATGAGAATTGACAACGGAACAGACGAGCCATGACAGAATCAGAAAGGATGCTTGGTCTTGCAGAGCCGTTGCATCAAAAAGTATCCCAAAAGTTCATAACTGCCTTCAGGGCCAAGGATATTCTGTTCTCTGAAACCAGCCTTGCGTACCTTCAAGCCAGGGGAGGAGCATCAGTGAGTGCGCCGCTAAGGTCTCAGCGGATAGATATGGTTGCTCATATCTATCAAGTTCCAATTGCGGTACTGCCCTGCGTTGAAGAAGAAACCCCAAGGGAATCCCTCCAGCGCAAAAAAAGACCCGCCTGGGCCCAAATTCGATCCTTTTGAAGACCCGCCGGCAGAGCTCCTAGTTGCTCAGATCCCAGCCCAAAGTGCGTCGCATACTTTGGTCTTGAACAAATACCCGGTCATTCACAACCACTTCATTATCGCCACCAAAGCCAACAAGCCGCAAACGGACCTTCTAGAGGAAGATGATATTGGCTTGACTCACGCTTGCCTGCGCGCCTGGCAGGACCAGCGCCACGATGGAAGCTCTCCGCGTCTTTTTGCTTTCTTCAATTCTGGAGAGCATAGTGGCGCCAGCCAGGTCCATCGCCACTTACAGTTCCTCCCTGTGGAGGATATGGCAGGTTCAACAATCCAAGAGTGGAGGCTGTTGATCGACCGCATGAATGTGCCAGCTCACCCGGAACTGCCACTGTTTCAAGACCCATCGTTGCCGATATTGCACTTTTCGACTCCACTTGAGCCTGGCATCTCAGCAGCGGACTTGCACCGCAAATATATATTGCTCATGAAAGCAGCGTTGTCTGCCACTCGTTCACCTGGCCGGCCGCTAGACCAAAGCTTAGCAGTTGAAAAGGATGGCAAAACTCTGATATCTTACAACCTTGCCATGACGACGGACAGAATGGCAATCTGTCCCCGAAGTCAAGAAACTGCCTTCATTCCCGGAGCTGGTCCAGAGGGCTCTGTGGCCATCAATGGCACGATACTCGCAGGTACTCTTATGGTCAAGGATGAAACAGAGTGGGATATCCTTCGAGAGACTCACTCGCTTCTTGACGAAATGCTAGCCTCTATCGGCTTCTCTTTAATATCATGGAAACAACATGGCAGCGCAATAAAAATATAGAAGGTAGCTACACCTACATGCGTGCTGCACTCTTCCGACTCTGTTGATTTACCTGGCTAAATACTGGCGCTTGGAAGAACACGCGCCAGTCTTCGAGATCCCGGTCATGACTTGCTCGACGTCCTTGGCAGCCAGTCATCTTTGTCCACAATAGCGTCTTTTCGTTCGAGAACAGCCGACAGCATGCCTCTCTTGACCTGTGACAAGAGGGCACACCTTCCACTGACTCCATAAAAGATCGGAGGCCGATCTTTTCGCGCCATATCAAGCATACTTGACAAAAAGGATCAGCTGAGCGAGAATCCCACACTCACCGTCCAAAAATACTTTGGTGGTTCTCAAGACAACCTTCAGAGTACCCGAGTGATGCGTCACCGGAAGGGGAACATTAGGCGGGCAAAGTCAAGGTATTTTTGTTTGGGGCCATAGTTTGTTGGTGACAAAGGAAACATACCTACTGCTAAGGAGGAAGCTATCCATATCAGTGATCAAGGCTCGCTCTCGCTATTCCAGAGCTGACCATGTCAGACGAAGCCGGGATGCTTTGGGACAGCCATGACGCCTTGTCAATGCTGATGGCCGAGATTTTTAGAATTTTGCCAAGCGAGGCAGACTTTACGAAGCAGCTTATGAGGACTCGAGGAAAGGGGAGTCCAGCCTCGTGCTTTGAGAAAGAACAGAATTTGAGATTGAGAGCTGCGCAACCAGGACGGTTGATGACTACAAAATTCATGACGACCCGTTGATGCTTGGACACATCGTCGATGCCAAGGAAGTGATACGGGAAGGGCAGAAGCTGGCCACGAGGTGAAGCATGGACTGTCCGAGAGCGTGAGCCCGCAGGTCGTTGACGAGGATCTACGGGGCGCAAAGACATGCTGCACCTCCACCGTACGATAGCGTTGAAGTGTGTACCGCAAAAGGCGGAGCAAGCACTGACCAGGCAAACAAGTGGGCGGAGCGTGCAGATTGCAAAAGCTTTGAGAGTTTTTCTGACCGCATCGACAGAGCGATGGAGTCAAGGTGAAAGTGTCAGAAGGGCGCCGCGTGGCAGTCCAGACCCCGAAATCCTCGCTTGTTGCGCAAGCCACAACCACGACCAGGACGACTTGTGCGGATTTCCAAGCCCTGTTGTCCGTTGAGAGAGCCTGTCCATCGTTCGTGAACAGGCGGGACCAGGGTATGTAGTGGTCAAGCGTGGGGCAGCAAAGCAATCGGGTAGTGACGGTGACGAGTGGAGGAGGCAGGGCCAGGGCGACAAACACGAGCAAGCAAAGGAAAAGAGAGGGGTTGGAACCTGGGGGTCTGTTCGTAGGGCTGCAGATTTCAGAACCGGCTTTTGCTTTTGGATCGCGCGGGGTTCGTGAATGATTCCTTTGGTTAAAGGGTCTGGGTGGTTGTTGATTTTGTGGTTGTGGTGATGGTTCTGGCTCGTCTGCTTTGGCTTTGGCTTTGGGAATACGAGGTTTTGACATGCGGAAGGCGAGCTAGACCAACGCATCGGCGCCGGTCCCCGGCCCTTCTTCGCTCCTCGTCTTTCTCAATTCAGTCGCACCTATGGCCCGTTGAAGCTCGGCTCGCGTCCGCTTTTGGCATTATGCCCTTGGCAGCCTCTGATCTGTTTGGCTCTGGGCTGCTGCAGGCTTGTCCTGAAGGTGTGGAAGGATCTGCAGATGGCCAGCCAGCCTCGACTGATTTCTTGGGTTCGGCTATCAAAGTGAGTGAGCAAGCAAGTCAAGCGACTAACGAAGCAATCCGGCACGATCAATCATCTGATCAATCAATCAAGCAGGCAAGCAAGAACAATAAACGTGTTTCCTGTGCTTGCGCTTGCTCTTGCTTTCCATCTATTCCGACGTCCCGATGTGGAATGGCCTGCATGGTCCGCGTACACGCGGCCTTCTGTCTAGGGATCTAGACCCTGGCGGTCGAAGCCCATTCGATTTGATAAGTACGTAGCAAAAGCAAGGCCGCCGCACCGTATTAGCTAGTTATGTCCACGTATCGAAGGCTGTTGAAGAGGTAAGAAAAAAAAAAAAAAAAAAGCCCAAGGGGAAAGAGCGACGATATCGTTTCCCCGCCGTGGTGGGCGAGAGGAGAGAGGGGGCGGGGACCCAGAAGCCCAGGAGCGCGAAATGAAATGGGAATTGAGAAAAGATGGAAGATGGGGAAAATAGCAACTTCCAAACCGGGAAATTCATGGCCCGGGGCACCAAAATAAAGAGAGTTTCGAGAACTGAAAAGGTTGTGATCGTTATTGTTATTTGGTGCAACAAAGTTTCCATACCTTGTTTGCCTCCTTGGATAGTTGCGTACCGCAGGACTAGTAGTAGATGTAGCGGTAGTAGGAAATAAAAGTACGGGCTTGCATGGGGATTTGGGCGGGCAAAAAGGTTCTCGGATTGCGGCGGATCCTCCCCAAGGCTGGGGAAAACACGATAGGGAAAGGGAAAAACACCTTCCCGCGTGCGATGTATGTATGGGTATCTATCCGGCGCACTAGAAGAGTTTGCTGGATTGTCACCGGGAAGGCAGGGCAAGGCAAGGGGAGGCGGTCTGGCACGTCGACACAGACGACATGGGAGCAATGAGGGGGCAGAGATTGACGAAAAACAGTGGGGCGGGCAGCAGCAAGGGCAACGACAGACCGCTCGCCAGCATCAAGGTCAATGTTGTCTGCAAGACCACGCCCAGAACGTCTTTTCTTTTTGGCTGGCGGAGAGGCGCATGGGCTAGAACCGACTACGAGGTACTCAAAGTTGAGGCCAAGGGCGCGGATTGGGCGGCGGCGGCGCTGGAAAGACCCAATCCAACCGAGCACGGCCAGGGCCACAGCTGCAGGCCTGCGCCTTCCGGGAAAGTTACAGGGACGGAGTGACTGTATTGGATGGGTGCGAGGGCGACGAGGACGGTGACGGGAGGGATGCCAAAGGTTTAATTCTTCTTTGGTGCTGGTGACGCCGCTGCTGTCGCTGGGAAAGGAAATTCGGCGCGCCCATACAATTATTTTGGCTGTGGCATGTGCACTGGCAATGGGTGGGATGGATAGCCATGGTAACTCCTCCGGACCCCTTACCTACGGAGCGTCGCGAGAGCTAAGGGGCTATCTAAGCACCGAGTATGTACGTGAGGACCTGGACGGAAACATTGTATTCAGTACTTCGGATCACATCTATGTAGAAAAACCATAGTCACCAAAGAAAGCCAACTAAGCTGGCCGAAGGAAGGGGGGGGGGCGATTGTTCAGAATCTTCAGCCCTATCAGGGGGGGTTTATCGTCGAGAGGCCTCCAACTCACGAGAAAGACAGAGAGAGATTTGGGGGCCAGCATGCGGCGACACGGGTGGGCGGTAGTAAACACAGCACGCATGGCCGGACAGTCAGCAAGGGAACCGAAAAATAAAGGAGATGATACAAAACATGCATGGCTCAGTCACCCGTCTGCGCGCAGGGTGCAAGCTGGTGGATATTGGGCAAATTACCCAGATGTGTTCGAGTCATTGATCTGTAATATGTATGAGTAAAGGGGAGAATGTCGTTGATTGCAGGTGACGGATGGGCGGTAACAGCAATGCAGGGAGCAAGAGTCCCGCCGCATAGGCCAGAAAACTGCAAGCGAGGGTTGAAAGGGACATCGAGGTTAGGCGAGGGGCCCCGAAGGGGAGGATTGTCCTTTTGACGAGTCGCTGATGACCTTTACGAAACCAGGAGTCTGTCTTCTCGGGATGCCGGGGGGCTTGGTTTGGTTTCGAGCTGGCTCCAAACTGCCAACTCCAAGTGCAATTCCAATCCACTATCCCAAGCCCAAGCCCAGCCAACGCCCGCGCCCACGCCTAGGGGTTTCGAGCCCACCCCCAAGCAAACAGTTGGGCGACAGCCAGGTAATCAGTAGCCGTTATCCTTATGCATTCTTGAAACTCGAGATTTGTTTCTAGACGTCGCGGGAATAGTTGAATCAATGTTCCAGGTACCTCACAGGGGGTACCGAGTCGTCTGTAGCTCTTGCGCTTGCTTTGCTCTTACTCGGCTCTTACTCGAACATGTAATACCTACCTGTCTGACTAAGTAAGGGACCTGCCCCCCCCCCCACCACTCGGTCCATCACTCGTTTTTTTTTTTCTCTCATGGGAGAGGGGCATGTCAAAACTTGAATCGCACATGCCATCACGAGAGTGTGTCTGCCTCGTGTGTCTCCTGGTCCAGGTACCATACATGCCGTCATCCTGAACCACCAGGAAACGAACAAGGGGGGCCTGGGCGACGGTGTGCAGCAGATGGAGGAATAGAATTGGTAGTTTCGGTGGTTGGAGCAGTCACAGCAGTCACTCGACGAATGGCTTTAGCATTCGCGTCGAATGATGAAAGAGATCCAGGAGCGTTACAGCAACGCCTCGCCAGAAGTCGGTGACCAAGCCAGATGTTGTGCAGCATGTATCAAGCCGCCACAGCCTCACGGCCGCGAGTGAACAAGTCCTGGCAAGTCTTCCCCTCGGGGCGGTGAATAAATAGTAGCAGATGTGGCTCAGGCATCAGATGGCCAGTCACAGGAGACTGCAGCGCCACTAAAAGGACGCTGCGCCATGACCAAAGAGCTCGGGCTGGGCACTCCGAGGCCCTACAGCCAATGAAGAATCCCAGACCGGTTGGGGCTGGGGGGGCCCGCTTGCAGCCCACGTTTTTGCACGGGCCCAGCAGACCGCATCTGCACGATGGCGCCAATCGCATCGGGGTCGCCTAGTCGACTCGGTATTGCTCTGTAAATTACCACGCTATGGCCTGGCAGAGAAAGCGTTCAGGGATTGCACCGAGGGGCCCAGCAAGGACCAGCGCCGCTTAGTGCAAAAGTCCCTCCCCACTCTTGCGTCTGCACTTTCCTTCTCGTCCGTCTCTGTTCGTCTGTTTGGCGACTCGTTGCTCAAAGCGGCCGAGCCAAGCAGCCTCTGCTCCATCACATGGCTCGTGTCTGGGGTTCGTGAAGAAGCCACTCCTTCCCAATCCAGCATCTCCAGCCTAATCCCTACCTTTTGGCACCCTTGGGCTCCTGCGACCTCCCTTTTGACTTTGGATCACAGCCCTGGGTGTGCCGTCACCACTAACTGACAATTTGACGGGATTGACGGGAACTCGGTCCCGCCAGCAACGGGAAAAGACGACACGAGGGAGGGGTTTGGGCTTTTGGGGAGGGGGCATTGGTCTACCTAATACCCCTCTGGAGCTAACGATTGCTACCAAAGAACAGGGTACCCTCTGGTCAGAATCTAAGAATCTGAGATTCTACCTAATACTGTGCCGAGTCCTGATGTACTACTACTCCATATTGTGACCCTTCTTTCACCAAAACAGGCAGCCGGCCAATGGGACCATGAGTACTTTTGCTCTGAGCCCCCAAAAGCGGGTTACGAGGCAGCGAAGCAGCGCAAAAGAATGAGAGAAAAGAGAAAGGGCCGGGAGCCGGAAAAACACAGAGTTCCGGCCTGATGGATGATGCTTCCTTTCACCCAACTCCCTCATTCACTCACCTCACTGACAGACACATGATTGCTTTACTCTCCTCTTCTTGCATCATTCAACTCTCGTCCCCATCCGGATAGAAACCCCCCCTTTGCCAATCCTCCAAACAGTCATGCCTCTCTCTGACCAAATCTTGACGGGACCCGTGCGGACCTTTCTGCTTTGTGTGCCATCCTGCTGCTTCTTCTTGCTTAGGCCTCTCCGAAAGCTAGCTTACTAGCACATGCATTAGCTTGCTAGCGTGACACTCTCTCCTGGGTGTATTTGGTGTTACAGCCACCCATCCACCTCATCCACCCATCTCTGCCACACCGCGACACCCCTGTGTCTTTAGCCTCCGAAGCGTCACGGACTCACGGTGAGGCCCTGGTCCCCATAATCCACCCTCCCTGCTCGGGCCCCGGTCCATGTCCAAGCCATAGGGCTAACCGTTCAGAAACTGATCTTTGAGAGACTTTGGCTCATCTGAAAGCGACAGGGCCCCTGCTTTCGGTAAGACCCTTCTTGTTCCCTAAGCTAGTTCATCATGCTTGTACAGATATTCCAAACGACTATATCTCACGATTTCGCCCCCCCCATCTTCCAGCCTGAGATCAACTTGCTCAGAAAATCCTCTCTCACCCTCTCCCTTCCTTCGTTGCCTTGAGACCTTCGGACACCTCGTCGTCGGTGCAAGTCTCAATCTGCCTGAGGCAACACTGAACACCAAACACTGACCATCCAAGCCGAGAACCCTCGAACGCGCCCGCTCGGTCCCTTCCACCTCCCCCCCTTCCCGCGACCCCCATCTTTACTCCTTCCAGTATTGATCGACACTCTCTCAGCAAGCCTCCCCAACTCCCTCTTTGTTTGTCAGAAAGAAGGCAGAGAGAAGAAAAACGCCCTCCCGGCCCCAAGAGCATCTAGGCCTTGAAAACTCGTATTCATCGGCGCTTTATCGATATCGCTTCGGAGCCTCACGACTCAAAAGGACCTAGAACACTCCCATTGACACGCCTTGTTCGGCCCTTGCGCGCGCATTCCTAACGAGATCCTCCATAAGCCTCAGAGTTATCGACCAAGGACATATTTCTCGTCTTCCCCAGCCCATGCAGGCGCGTTGACCTCAGTCCCCCTCCCCCCATCCGACACAATGCTCGCCCTCGAGCATTCTCGTCGTCAACAGTTTGACCCAGCGTACGACTTCGAGCAAAGCATTCAAGCGCCCTTCCCCAGCCTGACCATGGATACCTACGACTCGACGGAACCCATGATCAACTTCCACCCTCTCCCATACTCGTTCTTTGACAACCCGTCCATGTTCGCGACGGCACCCATGCAAGCCCTCAAGCAAGAGATGCCGCCATTTCAGGATCTGCCGCCGGCTCTGATTTCGTCGGGTTCGGCACCATCAATCCCCAGCGCCTCGTCCTCGACGGTCGGTTCTCCATACTCGGGCCCGTCCCACACCATCCCGTGTCAAGATGGCATTGACCGCACGGTTTCTTCCTTTGGATTGGGCGTCATGCCAGCTATCGTCAATCACGAGGCCTTTTCGCAAGATGTCCTGGGAACTTCCATGGAAGCCGAGCTGTCATTGGGGAGCCACGAAAAGCTCCCCGACAGTTTTGTGGGTGAGTGTGCAGATCTTTCCTCTTCTCATCCGCGACCAGAGACCAGTGACATTCTCCAAGCCCAATCCGGGCAGCCACTTTCATCATCTATTCCTGCTTCGCCCGAGTCACTGTCCATCAGTACTTTCTTTGATCGAGGCGTGTCCACTGCGCCTTCAGTCGCTTCCCAATCGGTGTTTTCCACTGCTACCCAGTCCCCTGCAACCGAGCAAACTCGGGGAACGCCAACCTTCAAATCGCCTACCACACCTGCTTCAGCATGTCCCAGACAGTTTTCTGTTATTTCGCCGGTGAAGGCGAGAAGCTTTCCTCCAACGTCGCGCTCGCAAACAGTTCCCTCTTTTCACCCTCATGTGCTCCCCCATGACGTGCCTGCCGCACCGCAGCAACAACAACAACAACAACATCATCATCATCATCATCATCACGCCAGCCGTTTTCAGTCTCATTTCTTTGCCCAGAGCAGCGGCAATTTCATGGCCCCGCTGGAAACATCCTGTTCGTCTCTTCCGCCTGTCTTTCCTTGCCCTCTTTCTTTTTCATGTTCTTGTTCCGATGTCTTTGTTCCTCTTTTCCCACTGGCTCCCTTTCATGACCGCGCAAATCGCTCTGTCACGATGCTCAAGGGAAAAAGAAAAAAAAATCAAACTAACGAAGCTTGTTTACAGATCCGTCCTTGATCCACGCTTCCAGACCATATGGCGACGCGGTCTTTGCTGACCATGGGGTCTTTGCACCCAGCCTGCACTCCTTCACCACCACATCCCCCTCAGGCTCACCAGCTCCATCACCTCAACCATACGGCGTCTATCCTGCACCTCAATTCTCTGAACCCATCACAAACACCACCTACTATCAACAGCAGCACTATATGAGCCGGCGACCTTCCCTCGCGTCCTACGTGTCTGCTGTCTCACATCCAAGCCCGGCCTCGGAAATTGATGATGATGGCCGGGACAAGGGCCGATGCCCACATCCTGAATGCGGAAAAGTCTTCAAGGACTTGAAGGCTCACATGTTGACACAC
Source organism: Cladophialophora psammophila CBS 110553 (assembly GCF_000585535.1). Classification (NCBI taxonomy): domain Eukaryota; kingdom Fungi; phylum Ascomycota; class Eurotiomycetes; order Chaetothyriales; family Herpotrichiellaceae; genus Cladophialophora; species Cladophialophora psammophila. Next base: position 620,832 of record NW_006912924.1, read on the forward strand.
CAAGCCGAACGGCCGGAGAAGTGCCCTATCTTGACCTGCGAATACAATCAGAAAGGATTCGCACGCAAGTACGACAAGAATCGGCACACCTTGACCCATTACAAAGGCACCATGGTCTGCGGATTTTGCCCTGGTTCAGGCTCTCCGGCTGAGAAGAGCTTTAACCGAGCCGATGTCTTTAAGCGACACTTGACTTCGGTCCACGGCGTCGAGCAGACACCACCCAACAGCCGAAAGCGCAGCCCATCGGCAAACAACCGAAAGCTCTCCAGTTACTGCCAAGATGCCACAGGCAAGTGCTCCACCTGCTCGGCAACATTCAACAACGCTCAAGACTTTTACGAGCATCTTGATGACTGCGTGCTGCGTGTGGTGCAACAAGAGGAGCCTTCAGAGGCTGTAAATGTCCAGCATCTCTCACAAATTAGCAACGACAAGGACGTCCAAGAAACCCTGGACCGCCACATGATCAAGACGGAGGATGCTTCCACTAGCTTTGACGATGAAGATGACGAGGACGACGAAGATGACGAAGACGATGATGAGGACGATGACCCGTCATTCAATAGTCGATCTGGCAAAGGCGCACTCAAATCCCACAAGGCTCCTGCATCGGCACGAGCAATTATCGGGGGCGGTGTCTCCAAACCGGGCAAGTCTTCGAAGAAAGGCATGACATGGTCCAAAGGCGGAGTGGCTCTCGCCGGCAAAGGCCGCAAGAAGAGAAAGCACTACCCGCCGTCCTGGGGCATGTCCGCTGAGAAGATGCGCATGAAGAAGCGCGTGCTTTGCGTTTATGACGGCCCGCGGCGCCTATGGAAAGACGACATGATGCTCCACAATGAGTTTGAGGTTCGGCTGCCTCTGGCCGATTGCAAGAGCTATGTCACCGACCTCGACATCGAGACCCTCAAGCGAGCTGAGGCTTTGCACAACGCCACAGTCGAAGAGAAGGGTCCGTGGATTCCGACAACAGAGGACGGTGGTCAAGGTTTCGACCTCAATACCCTAATGGCCTAATTCATTTGTTGTTGAACTTTTTTTTCTGTACTAATGTCGTGTTTTGAGCGATTCGGATATGGAGAAAGGGATCTCGACTCGACAGTCCTTGGCCTAGGAAGAGATCCTTATTTTGTTTTTACCTTCATAATGTCTTTTCGAGATCAACGAAGCTCGCAACGAGCATGCAGCGATGCAAATGTGGACATGAAATTTCTCTTGCCAGGTTGAAGCAGCCCCCAAAAAGTTGGCTATGCTTCTGATGAATACATGGGGATTTTGGGAAACCATCATTGGATATTTGGAATGACATTTGATATGTGGAGGAGACATTCTTGAACTCAGCAAGAGATACCCGTCACTTGAAGCTCTCTTAGGTTGACGAAAAGCTTGTGTAAGATAGATGATACCTTGAAAAGGCAAACCAGGAAGCGCTGAGCGCTACAGAATTGCAATGAAGGAGATTTTATTGATCAAACATTTGATTCATTTCAAGTATTGTGTCGAGCATTGGGAGCCAGGCCAGAAAGCGAGGCTGGTGAGGCTCTTGCTGAAGGGGCTCTGAGATGCCCCTCAAAACTCCAAGCTTGGGTGTCTTGAGGGGGGGGGGGGGGGCCGGGGGCCACCCTGGTGACCTCAGGCGCCAGGCATTGCAGGCAGTAACTTCGCCTAGGTGCTAGCGAGCTACGGAATAATACCCAGTACCGAGCACCTACTTGTACATACAGTATGTGCTGAGTAGTTGACACTGCATGCCGCGCCAAGCTTTCCGTCATCGACATGGAGGCAGAGTGCGCCCAACATCACTTGTCTTCAACAGGGGAATTCAATCCAAAGGACGACAGCTGCCGAAACATCCTTACACGCGATCTGACTACCCTTTCATCCTCTTGCTTGCCATTATCGAAACGTCACATTGAAAGCAAAATCGAAGCTGTCACTGAAACAAACCTTTGACCGCGGCCGCAGGCGCGGCACTCACCCACGATGGCGAACGAGATGCCACAGCCCGACCTGTACAATTATGGCGTCGAGGTCCATGGTATGCCAATGTCTTTTCTGCATATGTCAGGAGTCGAACTAACAACTTGGGTCATAGAAACTCCAAAATTCGATCTTGCCGCGTACATCTCAAACTACAGAGGTCTGTCATATTGAACCCTGGCAACCTACCTTGATCCGTACTGATCCCTAGTCTCACAGGTCGAACCGTGTTTCGGCGACTTCACCTGATCGCGTCATGTTCTACAGTCCTGGCGGAGGAGGCTGCCCGAATGGCCCTGCTCGAGGCGAAGAAAGGCAGTGATGTCCGGAACTATGTCGAAGCTGTGGCACTGCTGCAGCGGGTGTCAAAGAGTAAGAACCTAGACAACTTGCTGGACCCAGTATGGGCCTCTCAGCAAGAAAAGAAGAACAATGCCGAAACTGCCCGCTTGGAAAATGAATTGAAGGGATATAAGAATAACCTGATCAAGGAGAGCATCCGAGTGAGTTTGTTGCAGAGAATGCCGAACAACATGAAGGTCCACTAACTTTTTCCACCTAGATGGGAAATGAAGATCTGGGTACCCATTACTACACCATTGGGGATTTGAACAATGCAGTCAAAGCCTATTCCCGTATGCGAGACTACTGCACCACCACTGCTCATATCACATCCACCGCATTCCGAATCATTGCCGTCGCGATCGAGCAGCGAAATTGGCTGGCTGTCCAGTCCCAGGTACTCAAAGTTAAGAACATTCAACTCAAGCCAGAGGACATGGCTAGGAACCAACCAAAAATACAAGCGGCCTTGGGTCTTCAGCAGATGTCCAATTTTGAGTACCGCGAGGCTGCCACAAGCTTCCTTAACACTGACCCCAGCTTGGGAGAGAGCTACAGTGATGTGCTTACGAGCAACGATGTTGCCGTCTACGGCGGCCTCTGTGCGTTGGCTTCTATGTCGCGTTCGGATCTGCAGACCAAAGTGTTAGAAAACAGCAATTTTCGCAATTTCCTCGAACTAGAGCCTCACATCCGCCGGGCCATCAGCTTCTTCTGTGCAAGCAAGTACAGCCAATGTTTGGAGATACTCGAATCCTACCGGGCAGATTATCTCCTGGACATCTATCTCCAACCTCTCGTCTCAGACATTTACAAGAAAATCCGGACGAAAAGCATCATTCAATACTTTCAGCCTTTCAGCAAAGTCACCTTGGATAGCATGGAGCGGATGTTTGGGATCGCTGCAATGCCGAATAAGGCGGCGGGTTCGACCACAACAGGATCAGACTTCCTCAATGAGATTGTTTCTCTGATCCAAGACGGCCGGCTCGGTGCCCGAATCGACATGGAACATGGAGTCCTGGAAGCTGTCGAACACAGTCCTCGCGCCGAGGCCCAGCAAGCTGCGCTGGCCATGGTGGACGCATTTGTCCGTGAGGCCCGCATGAAACTGATTCGGTTGCAAGTCATCAATGCTGGACTAGAGGTCAGGCCGCACCAGAAGAAGAAGACAGTGGGTTTGGGTCAAGGGGATGGTATGTGGGATGACGGCGACGCGAGCTTTACAGGACCTGGCGGCAGAGACATCATGGGAAATGATTTCGAAGGATCGACCTACTCTCAACGCAAAGGCGGATAGGATCAGTCACGTAAGCGGAGGAGGGCGAGTTGAGGAATTGAAACGACCCGACAGCCTACCTCGAGGAGAGACACAAATCCTGAGGCGCCCTTTCGCCGTAAAACTCGGCATTTACCACTGCGGACGGACTATCAGACGACCTCAAGGAGGGCAAAATCACCGCATGGCATAGCACACGCAACGCAACATGGCGAGATGGCAAGGCGCAGACTCTTTTTGCCGGAGATGATCCGAATCAGGTCGACCTGTTGCTCGTGGTGGCATAGTGGCTTTTCTCCCGAAGGGTCTTTTGGTTTGGTGTTTCGGTGGGAGGCCTGATACATTGCTATGGGAGCATCGACGAGATACGCACGAACCGGTCACAAAACAACGCTAGTATTAATGACACCAGGTCCGGGATCCCAGATGTTTGTTGCGTTAGCGGAAGGGACGACGACAAGTCGACAGGGGATGTAGATCAAAGGCCGAAAGCTAGGCAATTGAACCTGATTGTGGGATTTGTCCTGTTTTCGTCGTCTTTCCTCAGTAATCATGCCCAGACGCCCATATTGTACAGTCTACAGCGCAGCCACTATTTGCCAACAAGTTGTGACAGACGGGTGCAGGTCCCATTCACGGACTTGTATCGACTCCTACAGCGAAAGGGGGATCGCGGGCCTGCAATCCTTGCCCCTCGCCTGCTGGACTCCCTTAAGGATTCCGCTCCATCGGGATGAATGAATGCTTTGTGACTAACTCAGACCAGTGAACGAGGTTGATTCACATAGGTGGGCGGACAGCGCCAAAGTACGTAACAAAGGAGTTTTGTCTGCGAAGCCCAGGGAAGGAAGGGCCTAGGGGTCTAGGGGAGGAAGGGGTCGGAGATACGCTGTAGTAAGCACTCAGTTCGTTGCTTGTTCTAGTGTACTGTACGTCCAAGGGAGAGACGCGTGCAGGAGGGTACGCGTTCCTGTCAGGCCAGGCCCAGCAGAGAAGAGCAGAGAAGAGGTGAGCGGGGTTCATGGAAGATCGTCCGGTCGCTCGTAAGTGTGCATGCGGGGATCGACAGGGGCATGCATGCATGGATACCCTCCTCGTTCACCACCCGCCCGACATGCACACACAAGTACATACAGTATACCCTCCCTGACGGCGGCGGCGGCGGCGGTGGTGGTGGTGGTGGTGGTGCCGCCTTACTCATGACTATTTATACCGAGCGCATTGACTAAGTGCAGGAGTGCATTACATTGCATAGCCGAGCCTGGAGGGGGAGTGAGATCACTTGCCTGGTACGGCCTAGATACAGTCGTAGGGCAAGCAGGCACTAATAGCTAGGTTTATTAGCTGCTAGGTATTGGTCGGGTAGCCGTTCCAAGTATGTAGGCAGGCAGGTACTAACAAGTATTGGTTGAGGGAGCAGCTTGGACAAGCGGCAGAGGAGGAGACGAAGCTATGTCTCGTTTTGGCTGTTCGATGCCGTTAGGCGAGGCTGCACCCTGCACCTGCCACCCGCAAGCCGCAGTCGTAGGTAGTGGGTGCTGTGGCTTGAGGGCCTGTCGTGCTCGCTTGCCTGCTTACTGGGTACTTACAACTTTTGGGCGCGATACGACGTCGCGTAGGAAGGGGGGATTTCTATAGGCCAGTGAGCAAATGAACGAATTAATGGCTGAAAGAGAGGGGGTGGGTTTAAACCCCCAAAATGATATCATGTATGGATGGGGAATATACATGCCGCATTGGGAAATGTATGTAATCGCGTACAGTATATTGCCGACAGTGGACGCTGGACTGTCTGTCCACACACTGGTATGGTGATGCAGTGGGCGTTGGAGCGTGTATCTGGGCCATGGATCAATATGTCTTTCCCACGGGTGTCTACCTATGGTGGTAGGTCTTCAGGAAGGGAAAAGGATCGGCGGTACATAGGTACGTAGTATGATACTAGATTCGCAACCGCTCTAATCTTCCAGTCATACCTTCGCCTTCCTTAACCCAGTGACACAGCCACGGTCCCGCTCAACCTTCTAGAGTTAGCGATACCTACCCGTAGTTGTCCAAAAGCGGCAGTGGTGCTCATACCGTTTTGTGGGGTGGTTTGGCCTGCCACATCGACCACTTCATGTAGTTGTCGATCGCCGCAGTCCTGCAAGGCTCTAACCATAATCTTGCTTTCAGTTATGCTTGAAACTCGCTATAGCAACAATTTCCACATGTTTGGCCTGCTGCACTCCGGAGTACGTCACAGTTGGTTTTGCTCTGCTAGACCGCCAGGTGGCTGTGCTGGTTCCACCATGGCAAATATCCAGAAGGAACTCAACTGTGAGGATTGTACCGTCGCCATAGACTGCCCGCTAGAGGTGGAAATGAGTGCCATGCGGTGGATTCAGCAATGTACATGGCGTCTTGGGCAAGACCGCTCGTGGCGTTTTCATCATCGGCTGATGCCTGGTTTTGTTGCTCAGACTTGTGCCGTCATCGACGCCTGGCTCCCTGGCCTTGTGCTCTAACTTGTGCTATTCATGCTTGCAGCGGTCTTCGGATGGCGCGGGTCTGTCTGCTCTGCACTATTGGCGACGTCCAGTCTCCACGCGTCCGCAGACGTTGCGGTAGTGGCGAGTCCTTCAGTCGACGGCGCTGAACCTATCTCTAGAAGGTCTCTGGGCTGTTCAGCTGAAAGCTCTGGACCAGTGCTTCCCAGTTCAACCATCCATCTTCGCTGCGATCAAATCCAAGCTCATCAACACCGGCATCTCCAAGTAGATGTGCAGGAAACCCGTCGCCGTGGAATCCGCCGTCTCTAAATCGGCCGCCATCCTGGAATCGGTCCTCCGCGACCGCCGATGGATGTTCTCCGATGCTCATTCCTGCATTACGTTCTCGGATCCTTTGCCTTATCAGCATGGCCTTTGCCCTGAGAGCCGCCAGCACTGATGATTTCGAACCAAGCCGGGTTGCAGAGTCGTCCCTCATGCTGTCAGAGAATGACCTTTCTATCGCCTGCCATGCTCGGTCGGCGTTGGGGCCTTCGGGTTGAACACAAAGATGCCACAGCACATACATCGTGACATGATACTGTGGATAAATCTTTCCAGCCCATGCGTATTGCTTCAACAGTTCGTCATCATTGATCCTGGGAAAGATGAGATCCAGCGCTTCTACCAGGTTTGCTTCCGTCGCAAAGTTGGCTTGAGAATCAGTGTTTCGTAGCAGATCCCATTGCAGCCTGGTTGTGAAATCAAGTTTCCGAAACGCAAACCGAGAACAGGCCAGAGCCAAACGATGTTGAGGTATGACGAGATTGCAGTGCGATAGCCAATGCTCCATGCGTATCTTGCATTCCTTCATGATCTGTGCTCTGATCTCTTCACGAGGAGGTGATGATGGTGATGATGATGCTGCAAGTGTTAATAACTTCTGTACCGTCTTGGCAAGGTCAATGTTGATTAATGAGAAGGTCATTGCCGTCCATCCCACTTTGGGTTCGGGAGGTTGTTGCATATCCGGAGAAATGTCTGTGTCATCGATATTCGCGGGAAGTCCGACGTCCGACGTCAGTAACAGGCTGCTCGTGTTTTGCAGACCATAATCCTCCCCTGCTCGAATATCTCGACTGAGTAAGTGCCACCACAGTCGTCGACGTATTTCTGATTGAAATGGTGAAAGACCCAATCCTTTACCGTCGCGGTGTAATCCCAATGCGTGTGCTATCCGGATTGCAAGGCCGTCCAAGATCCATATTCCTTTTCCACAATTGTGGACTCGAAGTGCAGACTGTAGAGTTTGTCGTCAGCAGTGGCCAGGCACCAAGATTAAGAGGCAGCTGACCAGGTAGATTGCCAAAGCATGAAGTCCAGTCACTGTCGGAGAATTCAAAAAGTCTCCATGAGCGAAGGATTGCTCCAATCCAATCTTGAACCGAAGTAGAAGTGTTTGTTTGTCTTGTCCCAGAGTAACTTGAGCTTCGTCATCGTCAAGAGTCGATATTGCCGCAAAGTAGATGGCAAAGTTCAGTGCTAGATCATCTAGCGGTGCCATAGCCGGGTCATCGACGATTGAATACATTTTGATCTCGTCGGTGGGAAGGTGGAGTAGCTTCAAGCCTGAGCAACCCTCCACATTGTTTATGTATATTGTCCACAGTTTCACGGCCGTCTGCTTGGGTGGATGGTAGTGAGATGGTAGTGCCGATGATGACGGCGATGAAAGGATTCCCAGTGCATTGATGGATAGAGATGGTGCTGGATGAGGTGATTCCATACGAGGTGTCATCAAGGCTGATTCGACATTGTGTTCCTGTGCCAGTCAGAATTGATGTCACATCCAAAATCTCTCGCCGCGTACCTCTTCGATAACGCGTGACAAGAAGACTTCGTTGAAGTATTGACTTGATGAGCCTTTTTGCACAAGAATGTCTTCTCTTGATCGACCATTGAAGGTGGATGGTAAAGTGGACTTTGATCGTGATGGTGTTCGATTTGGTTCTGTTGTTTCAGGTCTTGGTTGTTGTCGCTGTGCTTGAGCAAGTGACTTTTCAAGTCTTGAAATGCGTGTTGCCACATCTGCCATGATGGCTTTTTTGGTTCTTCTTATTCTTGGTCCCAAGGGCGGATAACTGCAAGCTTTACCAAGTCTTCGACACGAGGAGCATGGTTCTTTTTTATCACATCGGACCTTTCTACGATGGCAATCGTAACATGATCTTGGATTTGATCGGTTGGTTGATGTTTCTCTTTCCCCTTCGCTTTCAGATCTTGATGCATTGCTAGGTGTTGGAATGCCTAGTACGGACGACATGTTGAGTCGGTCACGAATCGTCGGACTGGTCACCTGAATCCCCGGATCGTCACTAGGTTGTCGTTTGAATCGTCTGCGGCCTAATCAGAATCGTCCCGCAGTCGTCGCCAGAATCGTCCGGCAATTGTGCGGACTCGTCGCTGAAGTCACCACTACACACCGCTAGGCTACGTCGCCTGGACAAGCACCTCTCACGGTGCGTACGGCGAGACGGTCAGTCGTTACTTGCGAAGTCGAGACAAGGAGGAAACGTCGGGCGTAAGTAACAGCGCCGACCATTTCTTGACGCCGAATCTTGGACAGCCCCCCACTGGTCGGCTCGGCCTTAATTGCGCCTCTTTTACGATCGAGCCCCTTGGGCTTCATGACAACAATCGACCGAGCACCTCCTTTTGTGTTGACAACGAAACAAAGAATGAACAGTGCTCATTTTACTCCCTCGGACATGGACACTTCTCGGTCATCGGGTCTCATACCTCTCCGAGCCGCGTATATATACTGGGCTGCGCTTCGAATTTTGATGGGCTCCTCAGCGCGGTCGCGACATCGACATGACTTGAATCCCGTTTGATATTCCTCTTACAGCACGTTCTTCAGAGACAGCAAGCCGGTTCCAACTCCAGCAAACTTTCCATCTCCAACAAGCTTGTCCAGTTCCAGCAAAGCCTGCAATACTGTTTCCTCGACCTGACGTGATGTCAGACCTCAAACAGGATCCCTCACTGGATGGAACCCCGTCAATATATACGGGCACTTCCGATCCGGATCAGATGAAAGATCAGAATGGAGACACCGACTATCTCAATTCCAATGGTGCTGGTCCCGAGAAGGCTGTACAACCTGCTCCTCAATGGGGTAGTGATGCTCCAGATGGTGGTCTTATTGCATGGGGTGTCATCCTTGGACTTTGGTGTACTGCATTTTGTAGTTTTGGTTGGCTAAGCAGTACGTTTACCCTTTTTACAGGGTGCATCACTAACTTTGATAGGTGTTGGTGTCTTTCAAGAGTATTATCAGAATTCCTTGCTCAAAGGTTACTCTGCAAGTACCATTTCATGGATTCCATCCTTACAATTTTTCTTAATGATGGGCATGGTACGTTTGTCCTTGCTCTACACGTTGCATATTTGCGTGAGCCTGGACACAGCCAATACACTGTCGACGCGATGCGTGACATCTGTCGATGTGGCAGACATGCAGATATGGCACACGCAGACGGTTCACGCAGTTTTGGCGCTTGTTAATCTCTCTCAGGGTCCTTTTGTCGGTGCCTTGTACGATAACTATGGCCCACGTTGGCTGCTCCTCGGTGGCAGTTTTCTGCATGTCTTTGGTATCATGATGACCAGTCTGAGCACCGATTACTATCAGATCCTCCTTGCGCAAGGAGTTTGTTCTGCCCTTGGTGTATCAGCAATCTTCCAACCATGTATGTCTCTCGGTATCTGTCCTGTACTCCGCTGACTCTCCTAGCCGTCAACTGTGCCGGTGGTTGGTTCAATCGGAAACGGGGAGCTGCCTTGGGAATTGCCTTTACCGGTTCCAGTATCGGCGGTGTTGTGTTTCCCATCATGGTTTCCGGACTCATCCCTCAAGTCGGATTCGGCTGGACAATGCGCATCTGCGCTTTTCTCATCCTGTTCCTACTCATCATTGCCAACCTCACAATGCGTCCTTATTATCCTCCTCGACCTCACAAAGTCACCGGAGCAGAATTGGTCAAACCCTTGACCGAGATTCCATTCGTCCTCCTGCTTACAGGGTTCTGCATATTCAGCTATGGCTTCTACATTCCCATCAACTACCTTCCTCTTCAGGCACTCAGTGCTGGTATGAGTACCGACCTGGCTCAATACTTGCTACCCATCCTCAATGCTGGTTCATTGTTCGGTCGTTTACTATCTGGATTTCTCGGCGATAAACTTGGTCGATACAACATCTTCATCTTCGTCTGCAACATGACCGGTGTCTGGATCCTGGCTCTTTGGCTCCCTCACAACACCAACGCAACCCTCATCGCATTCGCTGCCCTCTTTGGGTTCTTCTCTGGCGCTTATGCTTCTCTCATCACTCCCATGGTCATGCAAATCTCTCCAATACCAGAGATTGGTTTTCGTACAGGCATTGTCTTTTTTGTTGCTTCAATCGCTGGTTTGACCACAAATCCAATCAACGGTGCAATCCTTGATCATTCTGGTTGGATGGGTCCCAAAATCTTTGCTGGTGTTTTTTGTATTGTTGGTACGACCTTTGTCCTCATTGCAAGACTTAGAGAAACTGGCTTCAAACTACTTGTTCGATTCTAGGCATCAGCACTACTCATCTACTGTTGGGGATAGTTTTCTGAATGGGCAGGGTTCCGGGGGCTAGTTCAATCGAAGCAAAGTATTCCTTGACATAATACTAGCGTCAAAATACTAAGTGAGGTCCTCAGGCTACTTCAAGAAAACAACAAGAAATCCGATGTCAGACATCGCTGGAATCACCGATGCTCGGTAGTCAAAAGCAATGCTTAAGTATGGACTGGAATTCTTTCAGAATCGACCACATGCGAAGGCTCGTACAAACGCAGGGCGAACTAACTTTTGTAGACAGGTCAACTACAAGGAGATTAAATTGAGGGGCTCAGATTGTCGTGTAATGTATGTACTTGCCAACTATGCCTAGACAGTGAATGCCTCCTCCCTCGGTAGAGGGAGGCAAAGACTATACATACATACATACATACATACATACATACAGGTCTGGCGGCTTCTCGAGTCCATGCTTGCCCGGAGAGGCCGCCAGTATCATCTATCACGTTCATTCATCACGCCTCAGCGTTCAACTGCCTTGCATCCTCTACTGACCTCGTCTTGTAGGAATCTCAAGGGTGGTGATAACAGTTGAATACAAACCCGGCCATGACTTGGAAATACAGTTTTCGCTAACAGCAGAGGCAGATGGAGAGAAAGTTCATCCGACGATGCGGAGACATTTCTTTTTCATTTCTCCAGTGTCCACCTTCACAAGAAAGGGGACCTCGATCTGGCAACGTCCATTCGCTGCCGCGCACACCACAGGTGAGGAACATCGAGTGCATAACAGAGTGGACGGATATAAACGGGTGTAATGCATTTGATCCGATGAGATGACCGATTCCTCTGCCTATAATTTCACCGGCAGCTCGTCTCTTAACTGACAGCTTCCATCATCCTAAGACTGGGACCAAAAGGCTAAGAATGGCCACGACGCGTCCTTCATCGTCAATCCTCCTACGAGGCGGCACCGTGCTCACACATGGCGACAATGACCATGTCGTTCCTCTCCGGGACACTGATCTTCTCGTTCGTGATGGTCTCGTCGCTGACATTGGAAAGAACATCTCGCCTCCGAACAGCGACACGGAAGTGATAGAATGTAAGGGGAAGATCATCTCCCCTGGTTTCGTGGACACACATCATCATCTCTGGCAGACGCAGCTGAAGGGAAGACACGCCGAGCAGGGGTTGGTCGCGTACATGTATTCTGGTAGGGCCCATGCACTCTGCCGTTTGTCCGGATCGAAGGCCGTCGTCTTGTACGGCGGTTTCTGATGAGCTGGAAAAATTTACAGGCAATATGATGTCCTACGCATATACCCCGGAGGACATGTACTGGGGCCAATTGTCAGGTTGTCTAGAGGCAATCCATGCAGGCACCACGACTGTCTTGGACCATGCTCATTGCGCTTATACGCCTGGCCATGGTGAGTGAGTCCTGTGCATAACCCACCGATGGTCTTCTGCCCAGAGAGCAAGATGGCTGAGTGCATTACCCTGCGAGACAGCCACTTCGGCACTCAACGCAACTCTGGACTCAGGCATCCGCGCCATCTTCGGATACTCCATCCCCATGCGCATGTCCAGGTGGGATCAATCTCAGTGCATCCCAGACCCAGACCTCCTTCCAGAATGGGCACTCTCGCAGCTGGCCGAGCTGGCCGAGAAACATAACAATCGACCTGCCGCGACGGTGGAGATTGGCATGGGGTTTGATTTCTGGTTCCTCCCTCAAGAGATAGTCCTGAGCATCTTCGGAAAATTGAGGGAAAGCGGACTAAGACTTCTGACCACTCATGTTGGTTGCAATGCCTTTATGGGTGAGTCTCTGCTGCAAATTTCGCTGGATGTCACGGGCCTGCCATTTACAGTCCACGATATGGCTGGGTGGATGTCACTTTCTTTCCTGTACTTTGACCGGAGAGAGCATCATCGAAGACAAATGTTCTTTGATGCGTTGACTCAAAGCTCCTCCTCCCTTTCGTGTTAACCGTGGCTGACTTCGGATCTCCAGGTCTCCAATCACCCATACCTAAATTTCAATCGTACAGCCTCCTCCGCACGCCTTATCCACCGACGGACACTGCACCTGCCATGCCTTTCCTGCTCCTCTCGCACTGCAACGGTCTACCGCAGGAGGACCTCTCCATCCTCGCATCGACCGGAACCCCGATCTCAAGTACACCGGGTACGGAGGCCCAAATGGGCATGTCCTACCCTGTCGCACTGGAGCCGACGCTGAAGCAGTCTCGAACCGCGAACGTCTCTCTCGGCGTCGACTGCCACAGCAACGACCCGTCTTCCATCCCCCAGCAAGCGCGCATGCTGCTGCAGCTCACACGGGTGGAGAAGAACGCCCACATCCTCGCCGAAGGGAAGTATCCGTCCAGAAACGTCACGGGCACATCAGAGGAAGTGTTCAACCTAGCCACGATCCGAGGCGCGAGATGCCTCGGCCTCGAGCATGAGATCGGAAGCATCCGCCCGGGAAAGAAGGCGGATCTGCTCATCTTCGATGCAGAGCGCAGCGTGGGCATGTTGAGCGCGGCCGAATACGATCCCGTCGTGGCGATCGTGCGGTTCAGCGAGGCCGCGGACATCGAGAACGTCATCGTCGACGGCGCGGTGCGAAAGAAAGCAGGCAAGCTGGTCGCTACTAATTGTACCCGTGGAGTTGAGGAGAAGAGGATGGTGATGGAGTGGAGTGACGTGGCGGAACAGGTGCGACGCAGTCAGAGGGAGATCCAGCACCGGATCGACGGGCTCAGCCTCGAGAAGGCCCGGGACATGATGTTGAGCGCCTATCATACGGACGTGAGCAGGCTCGTGGATGCTGCTGAGTAGGATAGGAGGTCGTATGAGTTCAAGGCTAGGCGGGATAGCTTACCTGGGTAGCCGCCTACTTGGTACCTACTTGGTACCTACATGGTTGAAGATGCAGTTGACTTTTCGATCATGCACCAAGTCGAGTTTATCTGAGTACTGACAGCTTGCTGCTTTCCTTCGCACCCACACACCCGCCCGCCCCCCATGCACCTCCCTTCCCTTGCCTCCCCAATGCCCAGAGGCTCGGGGCCTTTGATATGATACGACATGCACCGTCAACCATGCAAATCCAAATCCAATTCTGGACGCACACCACGAGTCTATGTTACAATTTACTCCCCCCACCGGCAGCGCCACTCTTCTCCTTCCCTTGGCGCAAAACAACACTATCGACCCTCCTCCCTTCGTCGTCCTGCTCCGCGACCTCCAAGACAGGGAAGCGGGCGGGCATGATGCGGCGGGGCGGCCGCTCGCTATCCGGCATGAGGCTGTAGCGCGAAAAGTCCGTCACGCCCTTCTTGCGCAGGAAGTCTTCGTCCAGGTCGAGCAGGCCGTTGACTTCCTCGGCAGGCGATTGGAGCATTGCGAGGATGGCGTCTGAGTAGATTGTCTGTGGCGGGTGGGGAGGTGAGTGTAAATACTAAGGAGGTAGTGATGGAGGGGGGGGGGTGGGAACTTGAACTTACGGGCTTTCTCAAGTCCTTGAGGAGTTCTGGGTCGCGTTTCACCGATTCTTGGGTCGCTGCCGATTCGATGGACTGGGAACCGCGTGCCACGAGTTAGTCGATGCTTAAATTCCATTTGCCTTTCCCTTGTGGCTTGGGGCGGTAGACAAAATGCAAATGCAGGAACATACCACGGCAGGCCAGATGCTCGTGATGGCCATGTCCTTCCGACCCTGCCTGACGAAGTCCATCGCGAGACCCTTTGTCAAGACGCTCATGCCGACCTTGCCAATCGCGTAGGCCGTCTTGCCACGGAAGAAGCGCGAATAGATGGGCGGCGACACCACGATGATGCGTCCCTTCCAGCCCTGCTTTCCGAAATGCGGCAGCGCCGCCGACACGGCCGCGTACAGCCCCTGCGGATTGACCTGCTGGAGCAGCATGAACCGCTTCACGGGTGTCGTCTCCACCGCCGACCACCAGATCGCGCCCGAGTTGTAGATCAGCACGTCCAGTCGGCCCAGCCGTCGGACCACTTCGTCGACCAGGTCCTTGACGTTGTCCACGTCGCGCACGTCCACGGGCAAGGCGAGCGCCGAGCCGCCGGCCTCGGTGATCTCGCGGGCGACGGTGTTGATGGTAGACTCTGAGGAGTTTGGGTCCGGCGGGAACGACGAGGCTGGGATGGCGCTGGCGTCGGATGTGGTTTTGGCGGCGATGACGACTGAGGAGCGTTAGGAGAAGCCGGATCGATGGATGATTGACAATGATGTTTTTACTGTGACGTCGCGAAGGAGAATGGGCCAGGGGTTCCCCAAGATAGCAACTCACCGAAGTAGCCGTGTTTCGCGAGGTCAATGGCAACCTGGCGGCCTATGCCCCGTGACGCGCCGATGATCAGGCAAACCTCCTTGTTGTCGGGATTCATCTTGAAACCTCTCCTTTGTTTTTTAACCACCTATCCTCCCAAACATACGAGCCTTCCAGAGTTCAACTGGAGGGAAGAGATACATATACACATGAAGGTAACATTGTTATGGCCGTATGTGAGGGGGGTTGAGAAGATGAGCACGCCATGTTATTCCCAAGGACTTTACGCGGTAGATGGATCACTAATACTATTCGGCCTCCTTTTCCCCAGAATTTGTCGGGCGACATATTGCACGCAGCCTGATGTGCCTCGGCCGCCAAGGCTGAATGTCCCAATTACCTCATGGTGCCAAGACTGGATATGGCTCTTGGCAGGGGCAGCACAGAAGGCTGTTAAAGTTACTCGGTGCTTGTCATTCCTCTGTGGTCTCGCTGCTTATTCTGCTCCCACACGATGGTAACTTGTCAACCAAAGGGGTGCCTTCCCATTCTAGGCTCCACACCCAGAGCACTGCGAGTGTTGGTCGTTCAAGTAGTAGAACTTGTCGAGATGAATATTGGTCGCCTCTATCTCTGCACGTACCCGGGCCGTCGAGAGAAACTCTGTAAGTCAAAAGTCACAAGGTGAGGGAATAATGTAGGGATTGCTGGTTTGTGGTTCGAAGCCAGGCTGCGAAGTCTATGTGCGAGAAGCTCTAACAAGCTCGCATGAGCCATCTTTGTCGACCAATTGTCTAGAGGTCCTCTCAAGGTAGGTCCTCGTCGCGGATCCACCGCGAGCAAAAGCTTCTTGGACTCCAGAGTATATAGAGCGTGGCAGGGGGCCATCAGAACAGTTGCCAGTTCACTCACGCACTTCCAAGTCTGGACTCCTTTCTATCGTGGATAAAATCTCGATTCTACACAACAACCGCGAGTCTGGTCAACAACCACCTAACCGATGGATTCCGCCAACTTCCTCTCATCACAAGCCCTCGCTCGATCCCAACGCAGGTCCTGCCCCTTGTCAAACCTCTTCGTGCCAGAGATGATATCTCCGGCCTCTGCAGGTGCTTACCTCGCTACCTTGGGCATTTCTTATTCTGAAGATGGTGAAATCACTACAGATCCCCATCTCCGAGGAGTCAACTTCTCCGATCTACCAGCAGGTGTTTGCGAAGAATCCGAAGCTTCGCCTAGGGTCCCGTGGCGTCTTCCCTCCGGCGAGGTCCCTCGGGAGTCCAACCAAACGGATAGTTGCAGTTACATATCCGACGAAGAACCATTCGACCTGGACAGCATCGACAGCTCCTCCGACGAAGAAGTCGAAGGTGAACCGTGCAGAATGGACGTTGAGGCCGTCTGCGACTCCGACGAAGAACCAACAACCGAAATGGACAACACCTCTCTCAACTCTTCCGCCCATACACGATACCTCTGCCTCGTCGTCATTACCGACACGCGGCCCGAACCCGACAACCCACACGCACCCAACAAGGAATACGTCATGAGCCTTGAGGTAAAGCAGGATAAACCCTTCACCAGACACCACATTCGTCTGCCCCACGCTGCGCTTACCGTCCATCTACGCTGGGATGACTTTACCACGGTGCCAGAGTACCAGGTCCGCCGGTTTTGGCAGGTCCCGCGTCATAGGCACGAGATGTCGATAGTCCACCACGGCCTCATCGACTTGCCTTGTAGGACCGGTCCGTGTTCTCGGAGGAATTTTGGCCTCAGATCAGAGGCACATCAGTGGGTGGATGAGAACCTTCGTCATGTAAACGGAGACAGTGACGAAGAGGTTCGTCTGGAGTAAAATGGTGAAAGACGCTGGATTTGAACGTCGGTCTAGGGAAAGGGGTTACTAGGATTGTTAGGTACTGGTGTTTGTTGTGGTAATACTGTATGGGCAAATTGCCGTTGGAGGATCACTCCGGTGGAAAGTTGAGGATTGTTCGACCCGTTTTCGGAAAAAGGGGAGGACAGAGAAGGGTATTTTGTATACCACATTGTCGCCACCAGCGTCTTGATACTGTAGCTGTATACTACCACTATCTGTACGCAGTATTGTACAAATTTGGATACTGTTATCGATGACGGATCTCCACGGCTTAATATTCCTCTTTCTTGGGTGGCCTCTGCCTTCGAAATTTCTTCCATTTTGAGGGCCGATTTTTCTCTTTCTCAACCTTGAGCTGAAGCCTCCGTACGAAGTTCGTTCAGTATTACACTCAATGTTTCCGCTTGGTTAGCATAGAACAAAGCGAAATGCGGCCCCGTAGTGATCGGTGCTCCAATGACACTTTTTTTTTTTTTACCAAGCGGTACACTCCTATATACGTACCGTCTCTGTGCCAACTCAGGGACTCTGAACCTCGACACATCCAGTGGTTGCCTGGCATATAGCCCTCACTTACTGCAAAGGAGACTCTTCTGCCTAGCAACGTGGCAGGTAGTGGCATCGGCACAATATCTCTCACATCACTAGCTCTATACCTCCTGATCGGCTTCTCTGTAGTCCCTCCGATCTATTTACTCCTTGATTTTCTTCTTCTGGAACAATCCTGCGCACGCACGGTGTCAGTTCTTTCCCGAGCTCCTGGACACGAGCATGGGCCATCGTGGTAAGTTTAACGGCAAGGGAAGCTTACCAGGGATCTCCGGCATCCACGAATCTCGCCTGCTGGTAAAAAACTCGCCCTTCGGCGGCAGGTCTGTCGGGTGGTCGAGCGTGCCGTAAAAGACGTAGACGAAATCTCCTGCATTTGCCTGGGCGTATTCGTCAACGTTAATCGAAATGCTGCTGACAATGTTCCAAAAAATGAGACGAAATGGCTGTGGTGGCAGGGTCGTATATTCCACGATGTGCATGCGTGAGTGGTAAGGACATGTAAACTATTACTCACACCATACTCCAAAAGCCCGCTCCCACATTCCGTACAAAACTCCCTATGCAAGATCGTGCCCGTCCCGTTGTCCGCCTCGTGGACCTTGACTGCATCATCACCCTGCGTGATCTTGAAGCTAGATCGCGGGATCTTGCTCGTGATCCCAAAGTTCCCGCCGGTGAACTTCTTGCAGTTACCGCAGTGGCAGATGGAAGTGCGGGCCTCCTTGTCCGGGTCGTGCAGCGTGATTTCATAGCGGATTCTGCCGCAGTAGCATCCGCCTGGGATGGTGCGGCTCATTTCGATAGTAGTTGTCCTTGCGGGATATTTTTGCTCGCGGATGCTCTCTGGGTGGACGTCCAGGCCCTCAAGTGTGCGGCACGCGGAGGGGGAAAAATTCCTGAGGTTTCGCGGGGATGAAGAGGAGGGGTGTCGATATTGTACTAATTGTGTCGAAAGAGCTCTTGCCCGTTGCAGAGCCGGTGGTGAAGCTGAAGACGGAATTGTAACGCGGACTTGCGTGATATCGACGCTTAGCCTAGGATGAAGGAGGCGGAATGGCAGACTTTGCATTTCTCGCTGGTGAACCTTGACTTTCACGCGAGTGCGCCTCAAGGTGAAGCGGATGATACGGATTGGCAAATGCAGAGGAAGCAAGCTGCAAAGTGTCTATGTGCTCGGTTTAATATTCGACGTCGACATCACGCCTCGACGACAACGTCATTTCGTCCTTCATTCGTCATATTTCCTAATTTGGTTGGCCATCTTGGCCGCTCATTGGACGACGGGAGCATTGCCCGTCTTGACGGCTGATTGGACTGTGTTGCACCTTCACAAGGCTGCGAGGCTGACAAGAGCAATGGAGGTCGAGGGTGTTTTTCGCATTTATCACCAGGCGCACCAGGGGTATCTATCTGATGCTACACGTACCCGTGTTTGACATGTCTCAAACAATCCTTGCGCAGCCGGTGCCGACAGATCCTGCTCGTGTAATGGCGGGGGTCTTCTCTAGCCTGTCAAACTTCAATTTCCATCCATCCATTGCATTTCCGCTCTACGCAGTCATAGCTTGAATTTCTCCAAATAATCCGTTGCAGCCTTCAACGCCTCGTCGATCTTGGACTGTTCCGTTCCTGTGCCAATGGCAACTGGCTCCTTGCCACCAGCTTTGCCGCCAACAAGACTCGATACTGTTGACGACCACTCCGGAGATTTCATACCGGCTTTTAGGCCATTCTGCGAGGATCCACGTCAGCAAATTTACTCTTGCATTCTTCGCAGAGGCTAAAAAAACTTACCTGGCCGACAAAACATCCATGGTAAACCTTGCCCTCAGGATCCATCTCATCAGCGACAATAATATACACGCTCTTGTCCTTCATCTTGCTCTGCACATGCTTGACCACATCTGGTACAATCTTGGGATTTCCTCCGATCGGCAACCTCAGAACCGCCCCTTGGGCCTTGGGATTCTTGTCAAAATATTCCGTTATCGTGTCGATGGCCTTCTTCGTCTCCTCTTTCTGCAACTTTTTCTGCTGTTCGAGAATCTCCTTGGTAATCTTGGCAAAGCGATCTCGGAATTGTGACTTTCTCACCGCGGATATCGACAAGTTGTTGAGTTCAAGCTGTGTGGCCTTGGCTTCTTGTTCCTTCGGCGAGCCGAATGGCATCTTCTCAAGCTTGTCGAGTTTCGCAGAGAACTCTTCCGCCACGCGTTGAACTTCATGGGCGTCCTCGCCAGTGACGGCGATGATTCTTCTGATGCCTTTGGCGATGCCGCCTTCTTCGAGGATGATGAGGTCCTTGATATCGCCCGTGCTTCTAACATGCGTGCCACCGCAGAATTCGATGCTGACCGTTTTCCATCTCTCATCCTTGACATTTTTCAGGATATCGTCGACTTCAACGCCGACCGACACGACCCGAACTGGATCAGGGTAGGTTTCACCGAACACGGCTCTGACGCCTGCAATCTCCCGTGCAATCACAAGAGGCACATCCTTGGCGTATACTGGGCAATTCTGCCTGATATACTCTGTCGATATGTCCTCGATCCTCTGCAGATCAGTGTCTGAGACACCTGATTTGTGACTGAAATCGAATCTTAGCTTTTCCTGGGCAACCAATGAGCCCTTCTGTTCCACACCGTCACCCAAGACCTCCCTCAGAGCGAAGTTGAGAATATGTGTACCAGTGTGGTTATTCCGTATGGGCCATCTTCTCAGTTCGTCGTACTCAGAGATTGCCTTGTCCCCTACTGAGAAGTGACCGTATTTCATGTAACCTGTGTGGAGCACATAGCCGGCATAAAGCTGAACATTTTCCACTTCAAGTTCCGCTTGTCCATCAATGACGATGCGACCGATGTCGTACTCCTGGCCACCCTGTTCCGCGTAAAAACATGTTCGATCGAGAATAATACCAATTTCATCATCCTCTGGAATATTCTTTGTGTCGGTGTGGAACTTCTTCGCATGGTATATCGCCTGGACTGTACTGGTGATATTCTGCCTGCCGTATTTGGCACTGTCGTCCGTTTTCGTCACGCCGGGCATTTTCTCTAGTTGACCTAGATCATGCACATCCAGCTTGAGTACACCACTTGACGCTTTCTTCTGACCCTTGCTGGCTTCTTTGGCAGCCAATCTGGCAGCCTCGAACTCGTTGTCGTCAATAGAAAGGTTTCTTTCTTCAGCCATGAGCCGTGTGAGATCGACCGGGAACCCAAAAGTGTCATATAGCCGCCAGACATCGGCACCATGCAGTTTCTTTAGCCCTTGAACCTGACTCTTCTGGGCATACACCTCGAATTGCCGCTCCCCACGATCTAGTGTCTTTGCGAAAGAGAGTTCTTCCTCGTTGAGGATTTCCTTGACCTCGTCCTCTTTCGCGACGATCTCCCTGAACATGCCGCCCATCTGTTCCACCAGGGTAGGCACAATTTTGGAGAAGAAATCGCCAATTTCGACGTCGAAGTATTTCCTAGCATATCGCGCACCACGTCTCAGCACTCGTCGGACAACATATCCTCTTCCTTCATTGTTGGGGATACCGCCGTCACTGATCGCGAAAGTCAATGTCCGTACATGATCCGCCACGACTCTGTAGGCAGTGTCGATCCCGTCAACATCCTCTTTGCCGAACTTTCCCGAGTAGTGTCTGGCACCGGTGACTTCCTGGATTCGCAAAAATATCGGAGTGAAGACATCGGTATCGTAGTTGGACATCTTGTTTTGCAGGACACTGACCAGTCGTTCAAAGCCCATGCCTGTGTCGACGTGCTTGTTCGGTAGCGGCCGTAAGCTCCTGTCGGGTTCTCGGTTGTATTGGATAAACACATTATTCCATATTTCTAACACGTTGGGGTCATCCTGGTTGACGAGGCTGGCGGCGTTGCGACCACCGATGCGATCATAGTGGATTTCGGAGCAAGGGCCACACGGTCCCTGGTCGCCCATTTCCCAAAAGTTGTCCTTCATGTTACCAGGCAGTATGTGGTCCTCAGGAACCCCGACACTCTTCCAGATCTCCTGTGCCTCCAGATCGGGCTCCAGACCGCCGGCTTCGTTTCCTTCAAAGTAGGTGACATACAATCTATCCGGGTCCAGCCCGAATACCTCGGTCAGCAACTCCCAAGAGAATAGGATGGCCTCCTTCTTGAAGTAATCGCCAAACGACCAGTTACCTAACATCTCGAAAAAGGTATGGTGATAGCTGTCCTTGCCGACATCTTCGAGGTCGTTGTGCTTTCCGCCAGCACGTATGCATTTCTGCGAGTTGACCACTCGTTTATACTGGCCTTCTTTGCTCGAGGGATCGACTGTGCCGAGGAAGATAGGTTTGAACTGGTTCATGCCCGCATTTGTAAAGAGAAGGGTGGGATCCGACAGAGGAACAACGGGGGAGGATCTCACTGGATTGCAAAAAGTCAGTACTTAAGCCTCGCAAAGACGGAAGGACGGGCAGAACTCACCGAATGTATGGCCTCGTTCTTCAAAGTACTTGAGAAAGGTTTCTCGAACCTTTGGAGCGGTCCACTCGTGAGTGGTGGTGGGCGTGGTGGACGCCATTCTCGAGGTCGTGTGCCGCCGCACGGTGGACGGTCGCGGGGCGGTTGGAACGCACCGGGGAGAAGAAGTCTGAATCGATGCTGGCCGTGCGGATAGGCTGTCTCCTGGATAACCACGTCGTTGCCCCCTGGCAACGTGTCGTGACGCGAAAGTTGAAAATTTCGTGGTGAGTTGCGTATTGGGGTCGTGAGTCAAGCCCGCCGCAATTTTTGACGATCGAGGGGTGCGGCGAAGAAGAGCGCAGGTGCAGATAGTGCTGGTAATGGCGGGAGTGGCTCCTCGGTGGCAGCCCGCAGCGGCAGCTCTCGCTCTCCAAATCGCGCTTGGGCTCCGCATTCATTCACCTCACTGGCACTGGCACTGGCACTGGCACTGGCACTTGCTGGCACCTTCACCTCCTTGGTTCTCGCACCTTCCAGGCCGCCGACTATCCCCCTTTATCCTCCCCGTGAGACTTCTTTCTGATATTGCGCAAGGTGTTTTCTCACGCTTCATACGTACAATGTCAAATTACGACCCAGACCGCGAAGCGAGCTGTGTCTGCCGCACCAGAGAGAAATGAGCAAGAAGTGAAAGGAAGGGAAAATTCAAAGCGAAAGGCCAATTTTCGGAGAAAGCCCTCCTTGCCCTCCCTCCCCCCTGCGCCTGCGGCGGTGTTCGACTCCAGAACCTCCCTTACACTAAGGCAGCCTCACATCGAACTTCGACTCGTATTACGCCGCATCCTGACCACGATCAGCGAAGTCTCACACGACTCATGGCTCACTTTGCTCCCGTCACAGCAGAATGGCACCCTTCGCTTGCAAATCAACATCGCAGCAATCTGCTCAGCCATGGCAAGCGAAGGGCCGAAGACGAGCTCGAGTCTCAATCCAACATCTCGTCGCATTTCAAGAAACTCCGCCTGAATCAGGCCAATAACCAGAGCAATGCATTATCACACCAATATACGCAACCTCCCATATTCACGCCTTCGGTGGCGCCGTCGTTGCCCTCCCAGGCTCAACGGCTTCGATCCAGCTCACCCACGAGCCCCTCTACAGTCTCGTTCCGCCCACACATCGCCAACACCGATGCTCGACCCGCTCTACCTCTTCCCTCGTCCATTCAATATGACAACGGACTGCCTCCTCCACCCCATCCTACACCCGTTCCTCAAATACACATCAAGCCACCTACCCTCCCTGATGCCGACTTCATGACCGTCGACGACACCCCTCACAGGATAATCATCCATGACCTCGAGTCGGAGATTGCACAAATCGAAGCCGAGGAAGCAGCCCATAACGCCACAATATTCCTCCCAGATATAGACAAAAGGGTCTCTAGTATGCCGCAGAAACTGCTCCGGTCGCAGAATCCTGACCGACTTCCCCAATCTGCGGGGCTGCCACCCGAGAACCTAAATACAGCGCTGGTACTATACAGAGACCCCAGTAGCATATCGGTGCCAGAGGAGGAGGATGTGGTCAGAAAGACGATCATTGAGGCGAGAAGGAGGGCGAGGGAAAAGACGGCGGAGGAACAAAGAGAAAGAGAGAGGCGAGAAGCGGAGACCAGAGCTCTACAACTACATAACCAAAGGAGGGTAGAATGGGATGATGCAATGACAGACAATTCCATTCAAGGGGAGGGAGACGTGGATGACGATCTGGATGCAATGGAAATAGAATAGAGTCTGCGATCAAAGAAGCTAAATCCCCCTACGATGGTTTGAGCGCACCCCTTCTGGACGGGCGATGTGTATTGCATTCTGGCCATTTGTAGCGGGACAATGCATTGCTCAACCGTGCATAAGCTGAGTCTGAAAAGTCACTCCAGCTCCTGTTGAAGGCCGATCCTGTAGCCATGCACAACAGCAACATACCAATTGATCTATTTCATGTCATTTGGTGGCAAGCGATTCAGGGTGGTCAGCCCTGCAACCTGATTGGATTCGTTGATGCTGAATTTCCCCCGGCTAATTATGCTACTGTGCAGTGCGTTGCAAGTTGTGGTTGCTGAACCATCATACACAAGCGTAAAGGCGGATCTTTGGCCGATCTCTCGTCATCCCTGAGACAGATGACGATATGAATGTCGACCACCCCATCCCGACCGACCGCCAACCGGGAGGATTCGGTCGATAGTGATGTGAAGCCCCCTGAGTTATTTCAAATCACGTATTTCCCTCCTTAAGGTGCGACTCTTGCTGGTTCAGGTTGAGTCGGCTCCGCCGCTGCACTGGCACGAGCTGGAGGAGGTCCACTCGGAGGGTTGTAGCGTTGATCCGGGTCGACTTTATTAGGACCATTTTTTTGCGGAGGGGTGTATGCTGGAACGTATTCTGGTTCGTGATATGCAGGCGGTGGTGGCCCGTACATCCCACCCATCTGATATGCCTGTCCAGATCCGGGAGCATATGAATAGCTGCCATACGGACCAACACGCTCTTGCTGTGCCCGGTAGAAGGCGAACTGATTTGCATACTGGGGGTGTTGTTGCAAGAAGGCGGCCTTTTGACGGCGGGAGACGAGCCACTGGATTTAACTCACGTCAGTCTATCACTCAGGACATGGGATGCACAAGTCCGTCGAGTTCTAGGCTCGACAAGACTAAAGAACCAGAAAACATACTCGATGATAAGCCAGAGGCGGCAAGCCCTTTTGCATCCTCCGTCTAGCATGTAGGTGTCCTGCGAGGAAGTAGAGGGAGAAGGCCAAGAGTATCGCGGCAACCACGGCCCATTTGATGGCGTCGGCTGTCTGTGAGCAAAAAGAGTCAACCCTGGATCAAGACATCTCAAGCTTGTCATGGAGGTCAAGTAACAAGTCCAAAGCAGCGCCCGAGGGGTCGTTCGACAAGTTGGACCTACAGGAGAATACCACCAATACCCATTGTCAACCTCGTCGCCGGTGGTGTTGTTATTGCCAACAGTCCCGTCACCAATTTGTCGACCGAGTATCTTTGATGCCTCCATTGTGCTGATCGCTCAACTGGGCTGCCCAATCTAGACGTTGCTCTCGCTGCCGCAACTCAACCTGCTCTTCTTCCTCCTATTTCACAATTGTTCTTGAACCATGTATGACAGTAGTCGTTTCTTAGTCGTTTCTCAGTCGTCGAAAGCGGGTGTGGTTTGTGAGATGCTGAGAGCGTAAAGAGAACAGAGAAGACACAAGTGACCGAGATAGTGGGAAAGGAGAAGATGCGTTGAAGGGTCTGTGGAAGGAGTCGGTCTCAGGGCAGGCAGATCGAGGGGTTCGTGACACCTGGTTCTGGCAATTTGAGTTGTTGAAAGAGAGGAATGGGTGTCACGATCAACCTGTTAATAGAGGCAGAGCGTGACCCTGAATAAGACTGATCAGGACCAAGGAGAGACTGGAGGTTTAGCAACTCCTAGGAAGAAAAGCATGGATTGAACAAGAGAGCGTGGAAAGTTGCAGAACGAGTGGACATTGAGTGGCTTGATGTCAAGATGTTACAACGCAGCATAAAAAGTTCATGTCCCGAAACATTGCATACCCACAACTGGAGGCGCAGTAATCCGTTAGTATCATCGAGAGGTAGGAGCGGGTCAACTGGCGACAGTCGCGCGTTTGACACCCGACGATCTTTCCTCCGGGACAACATGTTGTCCGTGCAGATGAAACAAGCTCAACAGGAGAGCACCGGTCTCGCCGTCTATTATATGTACCTACAAGGACTTCTCCAAACTGTCCAAGGGGTAAGACTCGCCTATCGAGCCTTGACAACCAATCGACGCTCAAATGGCTCCGCTTTCTCCTTTGCCCCTTGCAGCCTTTCCCAAATGCGGGTTTTTTGCCCCTTCAGCGTCATCCGTGTATTCGTCACCAGCGAGCTTGCCGGTCTCAGATAGGAAGAAGGAACTTCGGCTGCTGCAGGGTTCATAGTCCTGAGACAATCCACATAAACTGCAGGCTCCTAGCTATGTCGGTGACCACGGCGCAATCAACTATTCAATAAGATACAAGGCTTCATTTCCTTTCCTTCCCACAGACGACACCATATCCAATACTTCAATCCGGATCAGGGTCCCCCACCGCGTCTTCCACTGTTGCACAACTACCCTTGGTTTGCGAAGCGGTCGAGAACGATCCTTCTGCTGGCACATTCCCTGCCGTGTGATCGTGACTGCCGTTCACTTGTAGCCCCAAGGGTCCAGCACTGACATTGTGGCTGCTTGCAGCATTGTTCATAGGCTCGGGAGCCGTGGATCCCCAAGAAGGTAGGGAAGAAGCGCTCTGGAACTGAGCGGAAGGATGACCGGCTTGTCGCACATCTTGATCCCCGTTCACTGGCACGGTTGTATTTGTTCCAGATGTATCTGACGTTGCGGGCTGAGACATGGTGCCATTTGCACCAGTGGCCGCCAGACTCGCTCTCATTTGGGCGAGTTCTTCCTGAAGGATCTGCCTTATAGTTGCCGAAGCTCGCTGTTGACGATGCTGGTGTATTTGCTCCGGAGGGGGGAAGGGGCCCCGATAAGCTGCTGGAAGCTGCATCTCACCGAGATGCTCAGTGGCGGACGGGGCTGCTGTTTGTTGACCCAGAGGCCCAGGCGCTGGAGATTGAACTCCGTTTGTCTGAGGAGTTCCTGTTGGCCCACTGCTTGCTGCGTTAAGAGCAGTCGAATTATGGACCTGTGGGAATTGTTGGGGATGTGGAAATATACCGAAAGAAACTGGCATTCCGTTCGCTTGTGGCCATGGCTGGCCTGGATTCGCTTGGAAATCAGGGTTATGCTCTGGAGGGTGATGCTGCGAAAAGAGTCGCGTGGGTCGTAAAGGCATCATCATCCAGCCTTCCGGCAGCGTCAAACCAGGGGGAAGTCTGTCACTGCCCGCTTGTAGAATATTTTGCTGTTGGTCCGGAACCAGTGTAGACATCCGTTGGGAGCGAGGAAGGGGTAGGGTTGCCGCCTCTCCTGGAATAGGATTCGAAGCCTCTGTCTGTGATGGTCTCTCCCCAGGCCTGAGGTTTCGTAATCTCTGCAGTTCAGCTTGCATTGACCGTAGCACGCCCAACTCAACCGACGACCGAGCCAACTCCTCGGTGTCTTGTCGAATGCGTGCCGACAAGGCGTCGAGCTGTTGTTGAGTCGTCAGGTTTTGGTCCGCTCGGCGGCGTCTTCTCCCTGACCATCGCAATCCCACTCCGATCTGTCGTGGTGCATTGGGATCTGGGTTTGCAGGCTGTCCTGCTGGCACTGGAGCAGCCCCATCACCAAGCTGCTGTTGAAGTTCCTCGAACATGTTATTCCCCCGGGCTGCTCCGACACCGATTCTCAGCGGACCAAACTGGTACACACGTGGACCTTGTCTCGCGCCTGGTGGATGTTGCCCGCCATTTCCCTGTCCGGCTTCACCTTGTCCGACACCTTCATTTGCACCTCGAGCTCCACCTGTCCGGACGACATTTGCTCGGCAGGTCGGACATATCTGCTGTCTCTCAAGCCAACTTCTCAGGCAAGAAAAGTGTAGGACATGCCCACAAGGGAGCTTCTTGGGCCGCATCCTCTCTGCTACAGGATTGAGACGGGGCTGTGGTTGCCCTGGCTGCGCAACAGCTGGTTGATATGGACGCATTTCCTCTCTGCAGATGATACAGACATCCTCACGTCCAATATCTTCCGCCGTGGCATCCGGATAGCGGGCATTCATATCCCTCGTCGCCGTGCGGTACTTGATAAAGTCGGAAATTCGTTTCAAAAACGATCGCATCGTCAAGAACACATCCCGCAAGATGTGGATGGGGAGTCCGTAGAATACAAGAAGAATGAAGAAGAATGCAAGGTAAATCACAAGTTTGAAGAAATCCGTCGCCAGGTTAAGGTAGAACATGTAGCGACCTTTGTCCTCCCAGCCCTCAACTTCCACCTCGTTTTCATCGACTGGTTGGTTGAAAGCTTCTTGGGATACTTGGTCGAGGGTACGCTGAGTAGGTGTTGGTGTGTCCGTTGTCGCATCCGGAGCTTCAGAGATAGGCGCACCGGCAGCTTGTCCGCTCTGGGCCTCCTGAAACTCGGTCACTGCCGCTTGCATTCTTTCTCTCTTGATCTCTTCTACTCGATGTCTCTTCTGCTCGCGAACGATGCCGATCTCCACTAGGTCAATGGCATATCTCATCGCGGTACTGATGCTCATAATCGACAGCACGGCGAACTCGAAGCCAAACATGACCATCATGTCCGGCCGAGCCATTCTCATGACTTGTTTGACAACGTATTCCAGCATAGTCAAGTCGAAGGCAACACTCAAACCCAGGCTCAGTGCCAGACGCGTATGGAATAGTCTTGGGTTTCGGGGTGGCTGTTGCTCCAGCACCTCCACGCGGCCCTCACCAATCCATCCCCACACTTTGCCCGTGAGAAGGGAGAAGAACATGGCCAGGAACGTGAGTCCGATCTCTCCGCGGAACACGGTCATGGCCAAACACGTCTCAGTGACGGCAAACCATGCCTTTTCGTACAACTGTTCAATCTCGATCGGTCGCAGATTTCCGTAGAGGAGTTTCTGGAGTCCCAAGAGAAAGGTGCAGGCGATGACAAATAGGAGGTTCGTCAGGATCATGAGGTTGGCGGAGGACTGCGAGAGGTAAACAGCTGCGGAGTAGAAGTTGGGTCGCTGCGCCAGAGCCTTGAGGATGACGCCCGCAGCTAGGGCAGTAGACGCCTGTGGAAGAGGGAGTGTCAGCGACCGCGAGACGAAGAGGTAGATTGCGGTGGTACATACCCCGGCATACGCCGTCCATCTTATTCTCATCCTCACGGGCATCTTTGCAATCTATCCAGCGGAGGCACTCTTCTTCAGATGTGAGTTGGTCGGCGTCTCGTTGATGCCATCATTCAACCATCGATCCGAGCGGCCATGTAGCGCTAGGGTTGATGAAGCGAATCTCACAAGCTATGCAATGAGTAGGCAGTCATGGACAGGGAGCGACACATGGGAAGAGAGGCGGGAGGAGGAGGAGTGGCGCGAATGTTTGCTTGTAGAAAGACGAAAGGTGTTCAATTTCCTGAGTGCTTTCTCTGGAGTCTGAAGTTGCTCCGTACCCCGATTGCGCAAGCCGTGTCATGGCACGCCCAAAGTGGCGGATCACGCGAGTCGACCACTCAACAACTCTTTCTGACTCGCGAGGAAGGGCGACAAGAACTTCTTCGTTTCAAACCCCCATGGATGTGATTCTATATGTATATAAGCATCGACTGCATTGCAGCTTCCTCAAGGATGACCCTAAGGGCCCTCCCCCCCTAAAATTCAAGCGTCTAGGCAAAACAATCAACTCCCCTACTCCCCCGCTATGCCCTTGAGAAGGTACATATGTATTTGACTGCCCAGCCGAAGAAGAGGTATCCTCCACCAAACGCCATGATAGATGAGCCCTCTGTCTCTTCAAGTTCCCTCTAAAACCCGTCTCCGTCTTTCCATGGACGCCCGTCACTCTCGGCTCTGATCCTCGGATCCCTCCCTCTCTCCAAAGCTTCCAGTCTCCTCCGTTCCAGCTCGGCCGCCTTTACCTCAATCAGAGCCTCCAACTGTTCTTTCTTCCCAATCTCTGGCACTTGAAGCTCCCCGGTCTCGATACCCTGCAATCTACCGTCCTTGTCCCGGAACTTCTCAATCGCTTCGGCTTTGTCCTTCCACTCACGCAATTCCTTCTCGGCCATCTGCCTCTGGTAGCGCAGTTCGAACCACTTGTCGAATGTCTTGTCGGTCTCGAAACAGACACCGTACCCATCACAGTAACATGTCCGCTGGCTCGGGCAGAACACACTTCGGTCCGCAAAGATGACTTGCCAGAGATACTCGAAGATTCTGCCGCTGGTGACATCGAATATGTCTGACCGTAAAAGCCAGTCTCGGTAATGCTTATACGTCTCCCTGGGTGTCAATCTTATCTGGTTGCGACTCACCGCAAACTGGGAGCAACAGGGCTGAGCCAGGACGGCCGGAATGGGCTTGTCCGCGAATAACTCGGCCCAAGTTGAAGCCATGAATGACTGTTCAAGTTTGTCCTTGTCTCTCTCTATTTGACCCGGATGGATCCAATCTGGACATCCTGGCTTCCAATGACATCTCATGTTCATGTACCCTTGGCGCTGGACTCTCTCGCTGCTCAGTCGTTTGATCATCTCGGCGGCATCCCAGTTCAAGAGTTCGTTGTTGTGCCAGGCGTCTTGGTGAGCATGCATGAAGATGCTGACATCGGGTAGATCGTCATAAAAATCAATAATGTATGTGAGATAAGTCATGACCTCGTGACCCTTGTTTTTGGCTGGATGTAAAGGCGCATTGGGGTCGTCGGCGACGTAGATAAACTTCTTAATGTCAGGGCCGAGGTCGACTCCGTCAAGCCACGAAACATTTTCCTCTTTCATCCGAGCCATGACTAGATTTCGTGTATATCTAGGACCGCCTGTTGGAACTCCCGTCCCCAAAGATTCAGATGACGCCGAGTCTGTCGAAAAGTTCGAGGCATGCAAGTCCCCATTTTGGGGCGAAATCGGTCGACTTTGGTTCTGGACATCCTGCTCCTCCAAGTCGAAATAGTCTCCAAGTCCAACAATCTGTGGAACCTTCGATTGTAAAGCTCTGATGGTGACAGACGCGCTCGTTGAATGGTAATAGAGAACCAAACTAACAAGGGTTGCGAAAATCAGACAGACGACAGCATGTCTCATCCGGATCATGGTCGAAAGAGCCACAAGGAGGAGGCCTTTGTTAGGGACCCATTCGATGAGTGAGGGTGAATGTCTGGTGTGTCGAGAATAAGTTGTAATGATGCTGATATAGTTCGCTATGCAGGAAATCGATCGCCAGGTTGATTTCTATTCTCAAACACAATTCCCCTTTTTGATGCTGACGAGGACAAACACGAGACCTACGATGTGATTACCGGCGGATGGTAAGAGAGAGGTCCAAACAACTGGAAACAGAAAAACAGGCAGATCTCGGTCAGCATGGGGAAGAGAACGCGTTCGGGGAAAAGAGGTTCGTCACAGCTTTTCTGGACCACGAATTCTTCGAGAATATCTCCCACAGCAAATTTGTTTTATAAATCACCAAGAAGCTCTCCGTTGGCCCGAAAGCTCGCCCGGAATCGCCATACTCCTTGAGCAAACTCACAAAGATCACTAAAGATTCGCGTTTGCTTGTAAAATTTGGTACACATTTTCGATGTTGACGAAGCGAAAAGGGGGAAGCGTCGTGTCGTGTCTCCACTCGCGGATTGGTGGAGAAACATTTCTCCGAAGCGATGCCTGGCGTCCTCTCGCTGGACTTAGACAAGGCTGCAAGACTTGCAGGTGCTCTGGGTGTAGCTCTACCTGCGAGATTTCAAGTAGAATTGGAACCTCCAGGGTCTCTGCTCAAATAGCTTGTTTATATCATACACAAATAGCATCCAAGCTCATCAGCGTTGGCCGTCTGCCAACAACCGCCACGAAATATCTTCGAATCCTTTGCGTCTTTTAATCTTGACATTCACATCACCTTTGGGCTTGATGACGCTCAAAGGAATCTTTTCATTGTCCCGGGGAGGCAATGTGATGGGCGTCCCGTCCGGGGCAGAAATCTCGAAGGCCATCAACAAGTATGCAACAAACCCTAGAATTTCACTCTGCGCAAAGTGGCGCCCTGGACACACCACGCTCCCGCCACCAAAGAGACGGAATGCTGCTGATGGTACACCCGGAGGCAGTTGTGTTGCAGCGGGCTCCTTGAGATCCAACCCCGACTGCTCTTGATCGGTGTTGACTGCAGACGCTTGTCCCTTGATGAACCGACGAGGGTTGAATTGGTCGCTGTCTTGACCCCAAGTTTGTGGGTCATGATGTATGATGATCCCAGCCACTTGAATAATAGAGTCCTTTCTCAGATGATGTTGTCCAATTACCGTGTCTCTCAACACGTAGCGAAGTGACGCGAGGTTGCCGATCAAACGCAGCGACTCCCGGTATGTCGACACAAATAGCGGGCAGGAGGATTCAATGATGGAGAGATTGACGTTTTTGCTTCCGTCTTCGTTGTCGTGAATTGCCGACTCGATTTCATTCCGTATCTGGGCCAGCAAATCTGGACGGCTGATGATGTTGGCGAGAATCCAGAATGTTGACGGCACAGCATTCCCAAGGATTGCAAAGAGTAGAATAATTTCGGATCGACCAGCTTCCGTTTCTGTAAATCCGTGACTCAAATTGATGCCGATGCGCTTTTGAATGAGAAGAGAGGCCTTGTGATAGCGTTTCTCTCTCACATAGTCAACGAGGGCCCTGGCAACTGCCTCGCGTCCTAGATATGCTCTCCTTGCCGTGATAGAAGGAAAGATGTCAATGATGAGAGCCAGCATGCCCGCCTCAAAATCCCAGAAAGCGTCAACCAAACTGGAATCAAGAGCAAACGGGTTCTCTGGGCCGTATATGGACTTTGCATTCGCAAATGCAAAGATTGACTTAATCCACTGGAACAGGTTGGTCTCCAAACAGTCCCTCCCAATGGCGACGTCATTCAGCATCTCTGAGAAAATCGACATCTGCGAACGAGTAAGATCTTTGAGTGACTCTCCTCGGCCGAGGACGGTGTTGAACATATCGTGCATAGTCGGCATGAGGCCCCAATCACCCTGCTCAGCATTGACGTTCTTCATGACGATTTTCATGGTGCTTGGTCTGAGGTTTGTCAACCTGCGAGTAACTTCCAGAATGACATTGTAAAAGGCGAGGTCCTTGTGCTGTCGCTGGAGCTGGGCAGCAATCTGAGGAGACGTGACAATGTACTGCCTAGTGGATAAGGTGGGTAATGTGTAGATTGGGTACCGAGTTTTGCGGCTGAGCCAAGTTAGACTCCAAGTATCAGAGTCATACGGCACTTACTTGACTATTTCAAAGTACTTGGTCCCGTATCTGATGATTCCTAGTATGTGGCCGATATAAGGTATCCCTGGCCTAATAATTGGAGGCTCCCCGGGACTGTGATCAACGGTAAGCCCACGATGGACGGTGAATGCCAACAGAGTTATGACTGCTAGCAGAAGCAGAATGATGCTCGCAGGCAGCCCTGTGGATTCAGAGATGCTTGGATCCATGCTTTGGCGTAGCTGGAAGCTGCGCCACCATTGCCAATTAGCCTGGAACTTCACAACAGTTTCGAGCTGTGTTTCTTACCTATGTTGATGGCTTGTACCCTCCATTGCAACTCCGCCAATGCTCATAGAAATACCGAGGATGCAGTCCTTTTCAGATGCCGAAACCCGTCGGAGGAAGATACGGTGGTGCTTTTGCTGAGAAGACGACGTTGCAACGGCCAGATATCTGCCTTTACATACATACCTAAAGTGCCAATTTCCCTAGCGAGATTGTCTAGGCAAAATCTAATCTAATCTCCCTCGGTCTATGTATGTACCCAGTACATATGTACATATGATGTACGATATGTACCAGTACGAGGTAATTTCAGGGCACACAGCAAGTACCGAGTAGGAAGCTATCGAGTAATATATTACCTAACCAAAAGCGGAATGGATATAACACCTCCCCCGCATCTCGCGTTCCCTCGTTGTCCCTTCTTCCCCATATCTTCCCAAACAAGAGAAGATGGAACTCGGCAAGCTGTCACCGCACAGAGTACCCCATACATAGCAAAGCTGTCGCCAGTCCTTGTCTACGCAGCTAACCTTCCGCCCGCTGATGCACACACTAGCCCATCTCTCCACATTCCCCCCGACCTCAAAAGCAATAATGTTCTATCTGCCGCGACACATCCACATTCTCGCGTTCACGACTAGAGTGGAACACAAACGATACCCCTCCACATTTGATTCAACCAGCCAGCCAGCCCCGGCTCTGCGTAAGGGTTCTGGTGTCGTGCTTGAGCAGCCTAGATCTATATAATGATGGAGGTGGATAGAGCTGGGCACGGGAACTAGCGTCCAAGCAGTTGCCTGCCACGACATACAAGATGCATTTCCATCTCTTTGGCGTCGTCTCCATCCTCACTGCTGTGCATGCTGCGAACCTTGATGACGTGTGTTCCGTCTCTTATGTCAAATCACATCTCCCACCGCCCGGCTTCTATCAGGGAGTCACCATTAGTCCCTCTTCGGTTACAGCAAACCCGGTGACCGATGTCGAGGTCGTGGACAACGATTTCTATCCCGATGCTGTCTTCGATTACTGTAATGTCAGCTTCAGGTATTCCCATGACGGACTGAATGACCAGGTGCTCCTCACATACTGGCTTCCGGCACCGGCTAAGTTCCAGAATCGGTTTCTGGTCACGGGTGGTGGCGGCTATGCCATCAATTCGGGCAATCAGTCTCTGCCGGGTGGCATCATTTATGGAGCTGTTGCTGGCATGACGGACGCAGGATTTGGTGCTGCGCAGAGTAACACCATCACACAGTGGCTCTCTGCGAACGGGACGCTCAATTGGCACAATATCTACATGTTCGGCTACCAGGGTATTCGCGAAATGAGTGAGCTGGGTAAGGAATTCACCAAGACCTTCTTCAATCTAACCCAGGCGAATACCACACTATACACGTACTTTCAAGGTTGTTCGGAAGGTGGTCGAGAAGGCTGGAGCCAGGTTCAACGCTACGGGGATTCGTTCGACGGTGCCGTGATCGGCGCGCCAGCCTTTCGCTGGTCATTCCAGCAGACACAGCTCCTCTACCCAGATGTGGTCGAGCAAACCATGGGCTACTATCCATCTCCGTGTGAGCTACAGAAAATCGTTAATGAGACTATAATCAACTGCGACCCGCTCGATGGGAAAGTGGATGGTGTGGTGGCACGAACCGATCTGTGTTATCTGAACTATAACATATCTGCTATCGCAGGGCAGTCTTATCACTGTCCCGCTACACCGGCCTTACCCGGCTCGCCAGCGGCCCCATCTCAACAAGGGAACGTCACGAGACAAGCAATTGCAGTAGCGAAGAAAATCCTGGAAGGTCTTCATGACACCCAAGGCAGGCGGGTATATTTCGCGCCTACGCCGAGCGCCCAGTTCACCGAGGCGCAGACAGGCTGGAATGCGACATCCGGTCAGTGGGGACTATCAATCATAAGCCTGGGCGGTGTCTTCGTCCAAGTAGAGCTCAACATGCTCAACGGGTCCAACGTTCCAAACCTCAACAGTGTCACGTACGACACGCTGAAAGACTGGATCGTGGAGGGCATGCAGCGGTTTCAAGGCGTCCTCGAGACAACCTGGCCGGATATAACCCCTTACAAGGAGGCCGGCGGGAAGGTCATCATGTTCCATGGGGAATCGGACTGGGGTATCCCCACAGCGTCCTCGGTACGCTACTGGGAATCGGTCCGCCGCATCATGAACCCCGGCAAAAGCTACAACGAGTCCGCCGCGGCGCAGAACGAATTCTTCCGACTCTTCCTCGTCCCCGGCGCGACGCACTGCGCCGCCAACCCCGCCGAGCCCAATGGGCCCTTCCCCCAGACGAACCTCGCCGTGATGATCGACTGGGTGGAGAAGGGCATCGCGCCGCAGACCTTGAACGGTACAGTGCTGCAGGGCAAGAATAAAGGCCAGAATCAACAAATCTGCGCCTGGCCGCTGAGGCCGGTGTGGTCGGGGAACGCCACCGACCCGGAATGCCGCTACGACCAGAAAAGTGTGGATTACTGGAACTATGATCTTGACGCGTTCAAGATGCCCATATACTAACCTCTTTAGAGAGCTATCGCTAATTAGACCATCGTGGCTGACAGGACAAAGGACGGCATTTACACGAACGCTGAATATGCAGCTCTGTGTGTGTGTGCTGATTAGGGCATGATATGTGCCGCCAGTAACGCGGAGAAAAGCGACAACAGAGAATCCCGCATACAGAGCCAATGTACATATGTTTGAATGGTATTTCTGATTTCTAGGACAACCACAGTATGGTTCACAGGAGGGTAACCTAGGGTGAAGGTGGAGAGCCACCTAGGGCCCACGGCACGACACCACCCTTGAACCCCCCGGGTTAGAGTGTATACGTGAGGAATAAGCACTCTGAAAGCCTTTCCTCCCGGCAGCTTAAAATATAGCAATGGCATTAGGATGACTCCCAACACCTCCTAAGCAGGCTCGTCAGCAACTTTTCTATCTTAAAAATCCAAGAAGATGGCGGTCCCCGCGAGGACGGCAAAGAGGGATGGGTCATTAACATACCGGGGACGTTGGCCGGGGCGCTCGAGATGAAAAAGGTATACTGCTGCTTGCGCTTGCAGGTCTCCGCGAGCTGCTCCAGATCCCACATCTCGCCGATCGGCACGCCCCAGCGCGGAAGGAGATACTGGTGGAGGGACAGCTCCTTGACGGG
The DNA here is from genome assembly GCF_000585535.1 of Cladophialophora psammophila CBS 110553. NCBI lineage: Eukaryota > Fungi > Ascomycota > Eurotiomycetes > Chaetothyriales > Herpotrichiellaceae > Cladophialophora > Cladophialophora psammophila. The sequence goes on from NW_006912924.1 coordinate 657,159, forward strand.
CCACGCCTCAAAGGCCGGCGCATCCCCCACGACGGCGCTGAAGTAGTTGTCGTGCAAAAAGTCGAGCATGCCCTCGGTCGCCTCGACACCGGCGAACGTGTGCTCCGGGATCGTTAGCGTGCCTAGATGCGCCCGCCCCTGGTCGTCCAGGCCGTTATACGCGCTGACGAAGCCAGAGCGGACCAGGAGGATGTCGCCGTGTTGAAATTCGACGCCCTGTTTCTTTGCGCACGCCTGGAGCTCGCTCAGGGGGATTCGGTGGGAACTAATGGGGTCGTAGTTTCCTCCCACATAGCCCCAATAGTCGATGAGCACTCCGCGGCCGGCTTTCCAACGAGACGGTCAGGAGGCTGGACGGAGAGTATTCTGGATCTTTTCCACTTTACCTATGCCATGCTTGGCCCACGCCTGCATTCCACACCGGTGAGTGTTGTAGATTTCGTCCACTGTAAGCTGTATGACCCTTTAGCAAGGCTTGCCTCGTCGGAAATAACAGGGGCGTAGTGCACACGTACCCCGTTATAGAAGACCACACCACCATTGTGATGGAGTCCGACCTTTGAACGAACAAGGTCAGAAGGTCCCCCTCGAAGATTGAGGCTGCAGGCTTACATGTCGAAATCCGTCCCACTGTAAATGTCAATCAAAGGTGATAATGGCGTTGTTCTGGGGCTGTACTGACTTGCGACCCACTCTGAGTGTTCATGTCGTACAGATCATCGAACCCAGCTTCACCCAGAGGTGAGATAGTGTGCTTGAACTTCTGTCTTCCGAACGCAGGAGGGTTGGGGAGGTCGGCGCGCCAACTTGCAGCCGATGGTCAGCGTTTAACTGGTCGTTCTCACCCACTCTGTCTTCACGCCCGGGCTTCATATTTACTTGAGATTGACAATCTCACCACTTTTTATCAATCCTGCAGCGCCGGAGACACGCTCGGGGGTAAGTAGATTGAGACGTCCAAGCTATTCGAATGAGAGGAGTCACTATAGAAAGGGTGGAAACTTGTAGGCGCCATACCTCGTCATCCTTGCCCCAAAACCAGGCTGCTCCATCGGGGGCCCCGGGGATTTTGGGCAGTTCAGAACGCTTTGGCAGCGCTGTCGAGGAAGGGTCGAAGAGCATGTTTCTATTTCTAATTGCCTGTGTACACACACTGGGAGTAGGGATGACCTTGGACGCAAATGAAGACTGAAAATGGATGTATCGTCGAGGGTTGAGATTGTTTTGCTCATGGTGAGGAGACCGACTTCGGACCTCGGGTCTATGATCGGCTGTACTATTCCATCTACCGTGGCTGATACGCAATATCTGGACGTCTCCAAACCACTTTCCTTCTTGATCCGACGTGGCTACCTGAACAATTCCCATGTCGCGAACAATTTCCCCATACCTCCATCTGCCCTCGGTTCTGCAGTGTGATGATACATCTGGGTCCACCGAGAACCGATATGCCGGGGCGTACATTAGGGCAATATAAAGACAACCGGGATTTGGCCTACAGTTACAAGTCATCGGCTCATGACTTGCTCGACCAGTCCATGTACAGATAGTGCCAAGTTTCGTCTCATTCTCTGTGTCTCGGGAGCAATCTCACCTTGAAGCCAGGAATCACAGGAATCGCAGGAATCGCTGACGGGCCGGTCGTGTATGGCGTCTCGCTCTGGATTCCTTGAACTGCACGTATCCGCAATTTCGCGCGCCATTGTTTCTGCAAAACTTCACTGACTCCTCGCTGGGTGGCGGCGTATACTCTCGGCACTTCAACTACGATTGTTCTTGACTGGACCTCGGCAGGATGGATTGTTCGAAGTCTTTCGAACCTAGAGCGACGTTTCATTCGCCTTCCAGAACCGTACCGATGCCTTTAAAGTCGGTGTCGTTTGTTCATCACTGACCGGCAACTGGTTCGATCGGATTGCATGAATTTGCACAACATTTAACACAATCCACCATTCTCCTATGGCGGCAGCGTAATACTTTCTGGGCGTTTCCATGTGCAAGGTATCACGACTAACTCGAGGGGCAGTGGAGGTGTTGAACCAGTCTGGGTCAAGTAAATAGGTTGACTAATTGATGGAGAAATCTATCTAGAGTGACAGCGAGGGTCTGCAAAGTTTTAACAGGTGCAGTAGGGGCCAGATGGTCGCAATGCCAAGGCTATGTATACTAGGTCAAATCGGGCCTAGTTAACTAATTAAACATAACTACGGCTTGCACTTCGGACAGGCTTCTTCGTTTGTGACATATCTTCGCCCACAGCGAATGACGGGATGCCTGAGATATGCATTGTCGACGAACACGTCCGCTTCAAGCGATCCAATCTCCTCGCGTTCGTGAAGCTCAGTCTCACAAAGTTGCATAACTAGCGGCCCCTAACAGTATCTTGTCAACCCGGTTAATGATCCAGCCAACAACCCGTCCCCGCATTCCAAGCCCAAGGACACTTCAGCCCCAGCAGTACAGCACGCTATAGGCGTAACACGGGTGAGCAGAAAGCAGTGTCCATAAATATTTTAGGACTCGTTCACCGGTCAGAATATAGGCCAATGATCGCTGGCCCATCAACATCAACGTACGATTAAGGTGCATGTGATCCAACTCAGTCTTCTGATAAATTATGATGAGAGCTTGAGAATCTTGTTTCTGTTTTCTTTATGCCCACAGTCGACAGGATGGCAATTCAATACCGTCCCTTGGATCGTTCACAAAACGAAATCAGACTTTTGAAACTTTTGCCACAAGGAGGCGATGACAAGTACAAGTTTATCCCCGCCTGCCAAATTTTTTATGCGAGCCTCCTTGACGAGCCACAATACGTAGCCCTTTCTTATGTTTGGGGCAATCAAGAGACCAACCGTGTAATACTCGTCGACGATTTACAGGTGCGCGTAAGAGAAAACCTTTACGACGCTATGATGGCGCTGAGGACCATTCACAATAATTTAATTATATGGATCGACTCTCTTTGCATCGACCAAGCGAATTACCAAGAGAAAAGCTGGCAAGTTGAGCTTATGAAAGATATCTATCGACAAGCTACACGAGTCTATGCCTGGCTTGGGCGCGCAGATCGTGATAGTGATCGTGTCATGGATTATTTGAACACTTTTGGCGCGAAAGCAGAAGCTTATGAAATCAAGAGCGTGGAAGGTCATCATCTAGAGATTTGGCGAAGTTTGGCATCTCGGGAAGCTGCAATTGACAACCCGATGCAGCAGAGTGTCATGGCAGACACGAATGAGGGCAACCTGCGGATCAATCGACGCCGAGATTTGGACAGGCTCTTTTACTCCATAAGTGGGTGGCACCAACAAAACAATCTTTTACCGGTTCATGGAATGCAGCGTCTCTTCACGCGACCATTGTGGGGACGGATATGGATTTTACAGGAAATAACCCTTCCGGAAAATGCAGAGTTCCTTTGTGGAACTAAAAGAATCGGCCGATCTCGCTGCAGCGCAGCCATCAATGCATATGCGGCATTATGGATCATCCTCATGCAGAAAGGCCAGAAGGAGCCACTATCTACGCAATATCATATCACAATCACCACTCGGCTCTTCCATTACAGACCTAATTTCATGCTATCTTCGTGGAGAATATATAGGGATAGCCAGTTCCCCCTTGCAGCTCTTCTCCGTGCCACTTGTGTTGGAAGCAATAATCTTGGTCGTCATGGACCCCACCACTTCGAGTCAACGGATCCCCGAGACAAGATATTCGCTCTGTTGAGCCTGGCATCCGATCGAGAAGATCTGAAGCGAAGAGGTGTCTTTCCGGACTATTCCCGGTCCTGCGCCGAGATCTACACATCGGCCATGGCAGCTTTCCTTCAGCAAGGTTACATGTCGCTCCTCTCATGTTGCCAAGCGCCTAAGCTGCGGCTTGGTCTACCTTCCTGGGTCCCAGACTGGTCTCGATCAGTAACTCATATGTTACAGGACGTGGAAAATGACCACGTCACCCTGTATCCTACATTTAGGGCGTCTGGAACGGATTGGCACCAGCCAAACATCACTGTCAAAAGAGTGAAGGGGTTGATCCAGGGAATATTGGTGATGGGCACAGTATATGACGAGATCGACGTGGCCGGAAGTTTTCCAGGAAGAGCTTCCAGCAAGGAAGTGCCTCTTTTTGAGACATTCTCATGGCCACAAAAATGGCTAATCGAAATCCTCCGCCTTACCTATCGTAAATCGCAATATTTTGAGGATTTCAGAGACCGGCTACATGCGGCAACGAGATCATCCATTGCAGGCGCTGGATTGGACCGACACGCAAGACCCGTCAGGGCCCAAGATAATCGCTTTTCTGAGGCCGTGCAGCTAGTGAAAAGCGGTATGCAATACATCACAGAAGAAGATCTCAAATCTGATGTTCAGCGATTCTTGGCCACCAAGGCTGCCAAAGAAGTCATCGAAGGTAGGACCTCAGCAGACATAAGGCTATGCTCGGAAATCATCGGAAAGAGTCTAGGCCGACTTCCATTTATTAGTCGAAAAGGACATTTAGTCGTCAGCTCTGAACATGTCAAACGGGGCGACGTCATCGCACTTATCAAAGGTACTCAAGTCCCTTTTATTCTTCGTCGTCGAACTGGTGGAGTGTACAAGTTGGTCAGCGAAGCGTATGTTGATGGTATCATGGATGGCGAAGTAGCGGAGGATGTGAAGTTTGCTCCAGTAGAGCTAGTCTAGCACGTTGGTGCAGGAAAGCTGCTATTATGAAAGTCCCGGCCGAGAGTCGAAAATTCTACAAGAAGGTAATGCGCAAGTCCTGAAGCAGAACAGCTGTCTAAACTATCCAGATATCCGTTCTGGATTTCGCTACACCGTGGAATTGTCGAGTCCAGTGGTCATCCGCTTTGAGCAGCCCAAACCTTTCATACGCCACACCAGCGTCGGACGGTACCTCTCGTAAAACCATAAAGGTCTCGTCATAGACAATCCTTCCCCAATAGAGCACAACAACCTTTTCGATCGCGACAGCTTCTTTTGGTGTCATAATATAGTCGGGTTCGAAAACAGGATACTCGATATAAGGTTTCGAATGCGTCAACTGTATCCGTGGCCGGCCTCCTTTCCGTACCGCAATCACCTCCGCTTCCATATCGAGAGTCTTGCCGTTAAGTAAGAGAGAGCCTGATCTGATCTTGCCGGTGCCGTCTGGTTTCGACGCCAAAACCGCTGCATCAGTGATCGCGACGGCAATCCTCGACCAAGCGGCTTGGTAATCCATGCGATTTTGACCGTAGTCGATTTTTCCAAACACGGATAACCACGACCAGCTGGGTGCAATATACTCCTTCGGTCTGCGAAATGTGCTGGATACCTGCCAGACAAGCTGATATGCCAATTTGTCCCACCACAGTCCGGCGAGGTATTTCCCTCCTCGGCCCGACGCCACCACTTCTTGGGCAATGCCGGACAGTGCGATTGCTCGGTCGGAGTCACGCGTCAGGTCCAAGCACGAATAGCGCTCTGTGATTCTCATCCACGCGAAGGGCAAAGGATCCCCATTCTCGGTCAACGAGCGATGATGTACGTCTTTAAAGCGGGCAATCACGTTGGTCCCGCCGCAGAAGCAGTCCGCACAAGCCTTGCATTCCCAGAGGAGTTCGTCCTTGCCGTAGTAGACACAACGAGGGGACAAGAGACGTTCCTGGAGGACCCAGCCACGGCGGAGAAGAGGTGGGGAGGCGGAAGAAGTGGCGTAGTTCGAGCCGAAATCGAGGTGAGTGAAGTGAGGTTGCTGTTGGATTTGGAGAGTTGGGTGGCCAGGCACGGTGTGAGGAGGGTATCGCTTATCTGAGCCTGTCGACCGGAAACAGCCGCCTCGCGAGTCGTTCGAATCCATCGCTGCAATGTTGAGATAGGACTGGCCGTAGATGGTGCACATTTTCTCGGACTGGTCATCCCAATCCGGCTTGTAGCGTTGAATGATGCATAAGGCGTCGATCCACAGGTATTCGATGCCCAGTCTGCGACAAATCTCTATGGCGTCTTGGGCGGTTTTCGGTAGCGTCGACCAGTCGATGTTCTTGGTGAGGGATTCGAGGTTCGTTAAGTCCAAGATGAAGCTCTCATCAAAGCTTCCCCAGCGATGGGACAAGGTCGCATACCGAGCTTTTTCGTGTTCTCGGCTAATGTGCAGGTGGACTCGGTCTTGGTGAAGCCTCAGAACGCGTTTTGGCAAACTGGGAGGCTCAGGCACTGCACATTGGTGAAGATCGTTGCACTCGTCCAACCACTGCCTCAGAAACCGATAGCTCTCAGCAGAATCTGTCTTGTCGATCGGCGCGCATTTCAGCTTCCGGAGAGCCACACATGACTTTGATTCAGGCACATTTGCATGGACGAATAAGTTGAAATGTCGCCAGCCCCGGGAATTAGAGCCGTAAGAATTGCCTGTTCTGATTACCACTCGCCCAGGCCGTTCTCCAGTGCGCATCAACTCGATCGAGATACTCTGGTCGGCTGTCGACGCATCATCGCCTTGGTCTACAGTTTCCCGCCAGACTCTTTTGACCGGCTCAACGGAGAGGGCATTGTAGATCGCAGAACATGTGGTGCATCCCCGTTCAGCATTCTCGCGAAACTCGGAGAGCTTGAAGTTGTCACCTGGTTGGCGCGAGTACTGCTTTTGAGGGCATGTTTCAGCGTCGCAGTCTTGGTGAAGAGAACGACAGGTGCACGCTAAAGGGATAGCAGAATTCATTTGTGAGGTTTAACTTAAAAGTGCTGCGACTTTGGGGACTTCGAGGTTCTCCTAAGTCCCAAATGGTTCATCAGAATGGGACCCAGTTCAAATTAATAGTCTTGAAAATGCCACTGCCACGTTTAAGAGTCACAAAAATGGCGCAGCAACCAAGCGAGTTAAACCCCTTGACCTCAGCCCCCAAAATCTAGTCCTTGTATTACTGACTCTAGGCCAGGCCCCTTCGCGGGCCGAAAAAGGTTCGTACCTTGGGGTGGTTTGAATGCTCGGAAGGGCCCAATTCCGCACGTCTTTACTGGGGGATCGTTTCCTAGGGGTGTACTGCATGGTACTCAGATCAGCTGCTGCCTGGAGACTGTCATCTCGACTCAAATAAGTGAGACATCACTAGGGGCCCTTCTATTCAGGGAATATTCTAGGCGTAAGGCTAGGGATGGGTAGGGAAGAGGGATCTTAACGAGCTCCTCTGGATAGAAGGAGAAGGCAGGACCAAGCCAAGCCCGGCAAATAGGTTCTTGCATCCCTATTGGTGCAGATAATAGATATTGAGCAATAAGGTTAGCCCACGCAGCTCACTGGGGTAGGGGCCGTAACCCTGGAAGCTAGGTTAGCCTGTCACCGGGACAATTTCCCCCACATTGGTCGTCGTCGCCAGATACATGTCCTCTCTCCTTGGTTAGTCAATCAATATTCTGATCTTAGTTCTAACAGGTCATGAACACCTCATTACTTCCGCAATTAATTCTCTCAGGAGACGAGGCTAACACTTGCCTCTGGGGAATACCCTCGTCGTCGCCGGTCTGGTAGGGTTGATAGCAGGAGCGACCGCGGAACGGAACACTGCGAATCAAACCTCTCAGAGATTGAGAGGATTGAATTTGTGGCTTGTCTATCTACAAGAGCAAGAGGTACGAGGTAGGCTATCTATATACCCAGAGAACCCAGATGTGGCCACGAAAACGAAGAGGTTGGGCATGCCTTTCTGACAAAACCAACCAACGGCAACCCTATCCGGCGTGATTGTTAGATAGACGGCTAGAAGACTTGCCTTTGACTGCATAGCTGTAGATGAGCTTACCTTGGTACCTACGAGGCTACTATTCCTGCCTCCATTCCAATAGTTCTCTCCTGTATATCCACCTATCGGCCCGATCCGAACATTTTGCACCAATCGATACAAGAAAAGGTGCAAGAAAACCCGGAAAGGTGGGGAGGGGAATAGCCACAAGCATCGCTTGATATCACAAACCAAGGCAATTTGCAGGGAAATTTCCCACCAAGTTTGGCGGCTACCAAGATCGCAGTAAGGATGAACACACAGTTTCAAGAGCCCGCAACCTCCACCCCTTCGACTACTTACGATGCTGTGGATGTGGCTTCAAGAAAGGACAAGTGGGGAAAGTAGGGAATCAGCTACCAGAGAAGCCAGAGGATTGTATTATGCATATCCCCAATTTTAGGGGCACTCACCGGGGGTCCGATATGGTAGGGGAAGATTCAGGTAATGAGGTAGATTGAGGGAGCCCGGAAAGAATTAAAGATAGGGGACCTACTGCGGCAGGGAGGAGGAGACATTCAGGCGGTGTTGAGGTGAAGCACGACGGGGTGCGTGAAGGCGTAATACCTTGATTACCTATTGTGTGGAGAATTCTGCAGTGCTTTGCGTGATCGGGAAATCTACCCTCTGGGGGTAGAGCCTCGCCTGGGGGTAGAGCTTCAGAATACCCAGTAAAAAAAACCCCCCCATTCCCAGTGTTATGATGGCGTCCGATGAAATTCCAACACCCAGCTCCGTGAGGGCCCGCCTCGCCGCTCTCTGAAGCTCACCTCCCACCTAGATTCAATTTTCTTTTTCTCTCTCAAACCCTGACCTTGCCGCTGTTTCTCATCAACATCTTGTAAATGGTCGAGGATTGTGGAATGAATCCTATGAACAGCCTCCGCGGGCACCCCCCAGGTTCCGTAGACGTACATCTCCAAGGCTCTCGTCATGGCCAGCTGGATACCACTGAGTCTTGGTATGATATTTTCAATACAACCTGGAGAACAAAACCTCAATCTGTGCCGCGGAGCCGTCGTGTCGACCAGATCCGAAATCTCAACATATATCTGTCGGTTCGTTGATAAAAGGGCAGTCAGAGGTGCACTGAATACAAGATATCGCCGTCCACAGAAGCCGTCAACCTTAGTGCATATCTGATCACTTTGAGCGTTGGCTGGGGTGAAAATCTCGACACAAGTTGACCAAATTTGTAGTCGAATCTCCGTTGGAAGTTCAAGGAGCATCATGGTTGCGGGGCGAGGGAGGGGATAGATGCTGTGGTGATTGAGAGCGGGATGGTAGATCTCATTCTTGCGATCATTTGAGACGCTCCTTTGCTCATATCATCATCGCTGGTACGCTGGAAGTTGTTGATTTCTTTGAGTTCAAGACCTGTTAGGCAGAACAGCAAAGTGGTTCCTTTTCCGCAGGGACATTCCCACTGATTTGGCACATGTAGGGGCTGTTAACTAGTGTTGAATCGCTGTTTACCTAACGATGCTCCTTGTCTCCTAGTTACTCAGTAGTATTATTGCATATCGGGCCACCCAACTATTCAGCCCAAGGCTCCTGTCCATCAAAGATTTTGCCGAAAAGGGTATCGAAATTTGTCCGAATTGGGCAAGATGATGAAATGTGGAACCGAATGCACTCCACCCCACACGGCCACAAGCCTTTCCTCGATGTATCAACCGTCAAAGATGCGAATTTCGGCGTTGAACCACACCAGCAGAGCTTCTACGCACTCTAAGCAGGAGGCGCCAATGACGTAGCACTCTCTTGCAGCCCAGAAGCCGCGTTCGTGAGCAACCGCGGCCACATACCATTCACGATTTACAATCTGACCTGCGTAATGTTGTGGACTGCAAGGATAAATGAGGGAATTCGAAAGCTGCCAGCTTTGGATAACTTTAGAATGGCGTGTGCCTCGACAGATTTCCAATCCCTTCCAATCGGCTTCTCAGAGTGGTGACCTGCCGTTCTTCAACGCAGACAACCAGGGCCATCCCTTTCACCCCGTCAAAGGATATTGTCTGAATAATCAACCGACAGGATTGACAAACAATCAGACCCATTGTCCTCAAGTAGATGCTTCTGCTAGGTTGGTCTTGCGATGCCGTCGACAACTATGGGCGTAGGTGTCGGCGTGACAAATCGTACAAATACTTCGAAAAGCCCGGATAGAAGTTCTCCAGCGGTATCAAGGAAACAGATCTTCATCCTCAACCGGTTTACAGCTACTAACTCAACTAACAAAGGCAGGCATCAAGTCTGCAAGCCTCCGATTACCTTGGTAGCTACGACTAGTCGTCAACAACACCAACATGTCTGACCTCATGCGCGACGCGGCCTTTGGGCAGCTGATGAGGTGGATCTCCGGTAATCGCCTGTTCCAATACCCGGAAGACAAACCAGACTTCCAACTTCCCCCACAATATCAATTCCTCCTCGAGAAGGGACAGAATGGCAACGCAAATGACATCGAATTCGAGAAAGATACCGCTCTCTCACAAATCCCAAGCAGGGCTGAGAGCCTCCCGTGCAGCTATGAGCGCTTCGACATCGAAAAACGACTTGAGATTGAAAGAACAAAATCGTTGTCCATCGCTCCCCGGCAGACAAACGACGGCATCATCCTTGTGGACTGGTACACGACTGATGACCAAGATAACCCGATGAACTGGAGCACCAGAAAAAGTTCCTTTGTCATCTTTCTCCTTTGCTTCTACACATGGGTCGTCTACATTGGTTCCGCCATCTACGCGGCGAGCGAAGAAGGCGTCATGCAGCAATTCGGAGTCGGACACACCGCAGCCAGTCTCCCCCTATCGTTGTATGTGCTGGCTTATGGTATTGGACCACTGCTATTTGCGCCCTTGACGGAAATCCCCATCATCGGTCGAAACTCGATCTATATCATTACTTTCGTTCTCTTCTTCATCATCTCAATTCCAACAGCAGCAACAAACAGTTTCGCAGCCTTATTGGTCCTTCGGTTCTTGCAAGGTTTCTTTGGCAGTCCAGCAGTGGCAAATGCCGGTGCCTCATTTGGAGATGTTTACTCTATTATGTATTTCCCCTATGCGTTGGGATAGTGGTGCTGGGCCGCATGGGCAGGGCCTGCGTTGGGGCCTGTCCTAAGCGGCTTTGCCGTCAGCGCCGAAAACTGGTATTGGGGTCTTTGGGAGATGGCCTGGATGGCTGCACCCGTAGTCATCATCCTCTTCCTCTTCCTGCCCGAAACTTCGGCTGCCAACATTCTCCTACGACGTGCACAGCGATTGAGGAGACTCACCGGCTCTCCAATGTTCCAAGCTCAAAGCGAACTCGATCAGAGAAATCTTACAGCTCGCAGCATTGCAGTCCATGCCTTGGTCAAACCAGTTGAGATCATGATCAAGGATCCAGCCATCTTCTTCGCCAACATGTACACTCCCCTCTTTTACGCCACGTACTTTACATTCTTCGAGGTCTTCCCCTTGGTCTTCCCAGTGATGTACGAGTTCAACCTTGGAGAAACGGGGTTGGCATTTGTACCCTGTCAGATTGGCGCAACGATGGGCCTACTCGTCTACTTCGCCTACCTACGGTGGTATATGATCCCCGACAATAAGAAAAACGGTTTACGCGAACAGGAACACCGACTCGTCCCCGGCATTTTCGGATCATTTTTCTTCCCCATCGGGCTCTTCCTCTTCGCTTGGACCGCCCGCCCGGACATCCACTGGACGGTGCCCATCCTTGGAATCGTCCTCTTCGTCTTCGGCACCTTCTTCATCTTGCAGAGCATCTTCGTCTATGTCCCCCTCTCCTATCCCCGATATGCCGCGTCCCTGTTCGCTGCCAACGACTTGTCACGATCCTCCTTCGCGGCTGGGAGCATATTCTTCGCCCGGCCGCTGTTTGTCAACCTCGGAGTTGACAAGGGCGTAACGGTCTTGGCCTCCATCAGCGTCCTGGGCATTTTCGGCATGTTTGCCTTGTATTACTACGGTGCCAGATGGCGTACTCGGTCAAGCTTTGCACAAGCCTGAGCCAAGAAACTACATAGCGACCTTGTCAGTCACCATTGCATATATCGTGGAGAATGTAGGAGATCCAAAAAGGCTTGGGCAATGGATATAGATTTGTTTTGTCGCGTTTTTTTCTTTGGATGGCGCATTCTCGCGGCACTTTAGTCGGCAGAAACCGTTCGGCAAAGGCATTGGTTGCACGGCTTCGGTGTGGGTTTCAGTTCAAGCAGGATTTGGAGAGCAGCGGTCGATGTACGCATGCATGTACGCATGTTTCCTCGCTCGCTGGGCATTGGAAAATTAGTTTGTAATGATCGGGTGTGGACAAGGATCTTACATTAACACCAAACGAGTTGTTGAATAGTTCCACCACAGACTACACGTAAGGCGGCCCTACATACGTGCATAGCTGCGAGTACAAATTACTTATACGGGAGTACAGACTAGTAATAAACGTCTATCTCACACAGAGGCTGCAGCCATCCACAAACTATCGTCCAATTCAAGTGGATTCGTCTTGCTTATGCAAGCAGATTTCTACCCTACCCACCCGAGCTACCGTACCTGTCTGGGAAAGTGTCGACTCCGTAGCTGCTGGTGGTGCTGTTGGTGGGGCAGAGCGTTAATACTGATGATTACCACAAGTACACATGGGTGGTGAGGTGGGTCTAGTAAGCCAACTTTGAGATCCTGCCGAATTGGGAAGCAAGATTTCTCTCGATCGGGAAAGGCGCAATTTAGCTCTTAGTTCGCGGGCTAGTGCCCAGCTACGTACTTCCTACTCGTCGAGTCGTATAGAGGGTTCAGGGGGTCTCGCAGCTTTGAGAGTGCAGTGGGCATGGCTGAAATGCTGATTCATTGTTTTGCGATCAACTACTACTAATGTACTCATATTCAAACTGTCTTGAGAAGAAATATAAGTAAGGGTTGCCAACTGGGTTTCGCTAATTGCACGGTCGACACAGATAGACGGACAGACGGACGGTCAAGCAAAGAGCTTTGTCAGAGTCCCTTCCTCTCCCTAGAAGAATCCTTCGGTTGTTAAAAAGAAGAAAAGAAAAAAAAGGGCAAATGGCTTCAAAAGGCCTCAGCGAACTGGCAACTGCCTTCCGCCGCCTCCATCGCCCAGGCAGTCCTCTCGTCCTGGCCAACGTATACGACGTCGTCTCGGCCAAGGCAGTTGCCCCCCTACCATCCTGCCAGGCTCTGGCGACCGCCTCCTATGCCGTTGCCCTCGCGGCCGGCACGAGCGACGATGACTTGACCCTGGAACAAAACCTGGCCGCTGCACGGCTGATCGGCAAGGTGGCCGCGGAGCACAACAAGCCCCTCACTGTAGACCTGCAGGACGGATATGGAAACAAGCTTGAGGAGGCCGTGCGCCTGGCCATCATCGACGCCGGTGCCGTGGGCATCAATCTCGAAGACTACGACAGGGAGAGGAAAAGGTTCTACACTGTCGACGAGGCCGCGGCGCGGGTGAAAGCCGCCGTCGAAATCGGCGCCAAACAGGGACTGCCAGATTTCGTCGTCAATGCTAGATGTGACACGCTCGTCCAAGGCGGCGATATCGATGAAGCAGTGGAAAGAGGCCGAAAGTACCTGGCCGCCGGGGCCACGACCGTGTTTGTGTGGGGAGGTGGCAAGCGAGGAGGCATCAGTCGAGCGGAAGTGGAGAAGCTGGTCACGGCGTTTGGCGGTCGTTTGAATGTCTCTTTGAAGTGGCCCTCCGGTGGGTTGACTATCTCTGAGCTGGCGGGCATAGGAGTTGCTCGGATCAGTGTTGGTCCTACTATCATGCTTCTCGCCATGGCTGAGTATGAGCGGCAAGCAAAGCAGTTGCTGGGATAAGGCCACACCTAGTCTCGACATTGCTAGTTCCCAGTTGCGTCGTAGTTTGTATAGCTGGGTGCAGCAATGCCCATGGAAACCTGAACAGCTTGCTAATAAAACTTCCGGCCCGGGATGAGTGTTTTGGACGGGGGGAAGGGGTCAAAAGCCAATAACTTGCAGTTTCCGTAATTTGATAATCCAAGATCCTGCGTAGCCAGTGCAAGGAATTCCTCAGGCAGAGTACTATTGAAGAGGCATTCAGCCCGGCCATTTTCATTTCTCGACGCGGAAACTCGCGGAGACCGTGGGCCCTGAAGAATGCGGATTTCCAACAGCAAAGCAAAAAGCTAACTAAAGCCCATGTTGCCATCGAAAGTTGCCGAAGCTTGGGAATGGATCTACTCTATTGACAGTCTGACACCCTCCACAATCAGGTGGCTTGTGAGATTATTGGAGGTCTAAAGTCGCACGGACAGGCCTCCCTTGTGAATACTAGGGGGGCCCTGCTTAGAATGAAGGATATACACTTTCAGCGCTAGATGATCACTTAGGGAGGGTGTGGCGTGAAAAGTAATTGACCTTCTTAGCCCAGATTGCAAGTTCCAACAAAGTCGGTTGTAGACAACCATTTTGAAATATATGGCCGTTTGTTTCGAACTTTACCACTGTCTAACTGGACCAGAAACATTTATGCCTTTACTGTAGCCAAATACTCCTCACTGAAGGGATAATCAATATACCCCTTCGGTTCCTTGAGTGTGTAGAAGTAGTTCCTATCATACGCATTCAAGGGTAAATTTTCCTTGACCCTGAACACCAAGTCCGGATTCGCAATGAAATGGCGTCCAAAGCAGACGGCGAAATCCCGGTCTGGGTACTCTTTGTCCACCAGCCTGCGCGCCAAATCACCGTTGTATCCACCGGCGACGAGCACGGGGCCGTTCCACAGCCGATAGGCAAAGTCGAGTTTGTCCGAGCTGACGACGTCGTCACCGCCTTTGATGCGCGATTCGATCACATGCAGGTAGGCGAGGTCCAGTTGGTTAGCTTTTCTCACCAAGTCGGAGTATTGCGGGATCGGGTCTTCTATGCCCATGTTGAGGTACTTGCTCCAGGGGCTGAGGCGGACAGAGACTCGTTCAGGGCCGACAGCGTCCACCATGGCTTGGAGGACCTCAACCGCGAATCGAGATCTGTTTTCGATGCTGCCGCCATATTCATCATCCCGGTAGTTTGTGACATCCTGGAGGAACTGTTCAACGAGCATTCCGTTGCCGGCTAGCAGCTCGATGCCATCAAATCCTGCTTCGATGGCATTCTTCGCCGCTTGACCAAACTGGTGGACTGTTCGCTTGATGTCTTCGACGGTCATGGCCTTGGGGACAGCAGCGCCTTCCATCCATGGAATGGCACTGGCTCCAACGATAGTGAAACCCTCCTTCTTGGCTTCGGAAGGATCAGCCATGCGGCCCATGCCCATAACTTGAAGAAACATGAAGCTGCCTTTGCGGTGTATCTCGTCTGTGATTTTCCTCCAGGCGGCAATCTGTTCGGGCCTCCAGATCCCGGGGGCATTTGTATAACCGCTATGCTCAGGAGACAGGAGGTTGGCCTCTGTGATGATGAGGGTACCGGGCACCGCAGCTCTTTGGGAATAGTATTCCAGCACCATGTCCGTCGGCACATGATCGTCGGTGGCCCGCATCCTACTAACACCAGGCATCACAATACGATGCTTGATTTCGATATTGCCAATCTTCATGGGTTTGAATAGACGGGATTTGGCCATGGCAAAGTGGTCTCTCCTTTACGTGCGAGGCGGATCAACTTAGGATCGAGAGGGAGATGTAGATATGTTTGCTGGTAGTCGGACGGCAGTCGACTGTCACAGGGTATGCTGAAATCGGGGGAGCCAGCTGTCCCGACTAAATAGAATCCAAGCTTGCACGGAGTCTTGCCATCCTTATCGTCGTTACTCATGCTTACCACCGGTTACCCAGCGGCATTAATGCTCGCCTCGTCGGCTTCCCACTACTGATGAACAAACTGCCCCTAAAGTTGCCTCTAAGCGAAGCAGGATGTATTATCAGGCAGTTAGTCTCGTCCTCAGGCTCTTTGTAGTCAGCAAATATCGCCTAGGTGGTAGTATACACACCTACATGGTTCTTCTTTGATTGGCCGCTGTGTTAGGAGTAATCCTTGGCCCCCTTTTGTTTGGTTGTTCTTGGAATATTATCATTTCATCGATGGGCATGTGTGGGTTTGTGCCCAAAGGTTGTATCATCCGTCTGGCAAGCGGCAGGTCTTTTTTATTGGACCAATTACTCGTGCTTAGCAACTTGACTTTACCTGGGGCGCCTCGGCACTCTCGATGACGTCGAATCCGCCCTGCTGACACATTATACGCGGTTTAGGAAAAACCTCAACTTCTTTCCATTTAAAGGTGTATGTTCCTTGCCGTGTGCTACGGCTTAAGGGGTGCTGGGTAAAGCCAATCGCTGGTAAAACAAGCATGGAGCCAAGTGGTTCAGGCTCAACGGATAGGCCTGGTCAGAATGCTGGTGAGTGACGGTTCCTTCGCCAACAACTCCACCTTCTTTCCCCCGCTGACACATACCTAGATCAATCCTTTCGATTCGTTACTATTCAAGACCCTGAAGAATCCAAGGGTCGCGAGTTCAGGAGATCAATCAGGTCACATGCCGTCAAGCAGGCTCTTCAGAGCAAACGAAAGAATGAAAGGTCCCGAAGCGAGCATTTCCGTCTCGCCTCTTTCAATCCAGGTAGCTCGAGTACTGTAGAGAGGGGGACACAAACTGATGCACGGGTTTCTTCGCCCCTTTCGACCCTCGGGTTATTTCAGAGTTCCTCGGAGGACGGTGAGGCGAGCGGGTCGAGGTTGAGATCGTTGCTGAGATCCGGTAGGTACTTTCATGTACTCACACCAGGAGTTTTCTACACTGCTCCTCACACGGCCACGCTGCAGACGAAGCAAAACAAGCTCTTGAGCCAGTCTTCAGCCTTGGGGATGATGTTGCTCTTCAGAATTTCCGTTCGGTGTTCCGGACAGGTGTAGATGACCCAGCCCTCCTGAACGCAGTCCTGCTCACGGCAACTTTCGCCGCGACAAGAAATGTTCTCGACCGGGAATACCTCCAATACCAAACCGAGACGATCAAGATCATACGCGAGAGAATTAGCATGTCTGATACCACCACTACCATCTCGACAATGGGTGCCATTCTGCTCCTTGCAGGCATCGAGGTGGGAGAGCCCGCTGCCGTTTCGGCTGTGGGACACTGACCCGGTACGACCAGACACGCCTTGGAATGCGATCCCAAGTTGAAATTCATCTGAAAGCCATCCAGCGTCTGCTCGAATCCTCGAAGATATGGCAAGTATACTTGACCGATGGTATCAGACGAGCCATATTCTGGTGAGAGTGACTTGTTTCCTCATTTCTGCCAGCCTTTATGCTGATGAAATGATTAGGCAGGACTTGTACTCACACATCTTGACTGCCTCAGAACGTATAGTGACTCATAATACCTTCAACGAGTTGCGGTGGGAGAGGGATATCTTTCCTTCCGACATCTTTGTTTTGTCGCCCGGATTCCAGAGAAAGGCACAGCTCTTCCCCGAGGAGTTCCTGGAAGTCCTCAGAGACATACATGCAATGCAGTGTTGTCGAGATTCTACTTTTTTTGCGCCCGAGGACACAATCTCCATGATGCATGTGGACAATCAGCAGGCGTGGGTTCAGTCCAAGCTGGTCGGCCTACCGACGCTGCCATGCGTTCAGGAATGCTGTAGATGGGCGGCATATTTGGCCGCTTCGATGCTCTGCTGCAAGATTTGGCGCTTGTCCGTGATGCCGGTGAGTACCGCGCTGCAGAGCAGCTGCATGAGCTGACTTGGACAATGCACCTTAGCCTTGGATCTCTGCGCAACTCCTTCAGAAGTTACAGCAGCGACATGACGAGTCGGTATGGGACGGCCACCGCGACTTGCTGGCTTGGGTGTTGTATATCGGAGGCGCGTTCGCTCCTGTCGGGCCCGTGCGATCGGGCTATGTCGGGCTTGTGCAGGAGGAACATTTCCAGGAACATGGCCATCTGACTGCTTCTTGGCCTGATTTGGTTGAGGTTCTCAGACAGTTCGTCTGGTCTGAAAAGGCGTTTTATGCACAGGTGAAATTGTTTTGGGAGGAGGCGATATCTGTTCGCCAGTGATATAGCAGACTGCGAGAAGCTTCAAGCTTAGCATATCTAGCATCCAATTCAGCAAACGTCGACGTCATTAATGATATCTGGGCTCGGTGGTGTGAGATGGTCACCCAATATTACCACAAGCTGTCAGTAAAGGCCCCCTGAACTCCACCCCCTTAGGGCCACCAACATGTCCAAGTGTTGCCATATCGCCCCTTCACCATCTTACATAGTCCACATACCAGCAGAATGCGCAAAAAAAAAAAGGTAAGATTAACAACATCCAAGAAAGTCCAACGCCTCCATTCTCATCCGATCCTGAGGCTGGTCGCGCTGCCACTGGCACTGGCTAGACTTCCTCCACCATTCCAATCCAAATGCCCGCCGTTCATGTCGCCAACAGCATTTTGGCTCGATCCCACAACCTGATATGCGCTGCTTGGAGCTGGAGTCCAGCTCCTCTCTGGTGTAGCCACTTGGGGTGGGAGTCGTCCCGCTGCAGAAGGCCATCTTTCGTTGTTCTTCTCATCATCGACCACCACCACCATCCACACTCCAATCTGGCCTGACTGGCCCAGTAACGGAGTACAGTGAATCCACTTATTCTTGCCTTGATCATCGCCTTTGGTGACCCAGCGAACTTTGGCAGTCACGCCTCGTCCTTCAGCGAACGCCGTCGTCAATTCCTCACGGACTCGATTTGAACCGCCAATCTTGTTCAAAAAGGGCGATTGAAGAATACCGGGCAGTCTCTGTGACGGACTCGCAAACAGGATCCGCAAAGAGGGATATGGTCGTACGAGGAGATACTGGAGGATTCGTCAAAATGTGAGCATGTTCGCAGCCTTCAGAGGGGGACTTACGTGTTGATATATGCCACTCAATCTACCGTTGATGCTTGCAATTGATGGCACCATGGTGTCTGGGTCTTTCAGCAACAGTCGAGGTTGATGGTGAGAAGAGACACTTTCTATGTCTTCCTCGACGATCTCACGATGCATCTTTCCGCCGTGACGTTTGATGGTATTCAACTCGCCCTGGTTGAGCATCTCGCTCAATTCTCGCAGCTCGTCGTTCTTCTCGGGATTAGGCTTCTCGGGCAGCGGAGGATCCTCACCCCGAGCACGCAGATCCAACAATTTTCGCAGGGACTCCATTTCCGAGCAGTCTTTGACCAGGCCGCTCACGTCGACTTGCGCTCCGATGTGGTATCGGATGACGCCTCTGCTGTCAGAAAGTGGCGCCATCATGAACAAATTCACAAACGGAGAGCCGTCTCGTCGACTGCCACTTGTCAGCCACGTCAAGAAACTGTGTGGCGCTTGCACATACTAGTTTAGAAGGACTTCTTGGTGTTGCCTGCCTGCTTTGAGAGCTTCTCGAATCCTCCGCAGGCTGTGCGGGTTTGTCATCGGCCCTTGCAGAAACCTGCAATTCCGCCCGAGAACATATGACATGCCGTATTGGGTCGTCCGATTGAATTCTGCTTCCCGTCAGCAATGCACGCCTATCATTCCATATCGTGGAGGAGGCGTACCTTCCGAAGCAAAGACAAGTGGGTTGTCGTGTCTGGAGGGATCCGTCAAACAAAACACTTCGGCCAATCCGTCCGAGGCTTCCCGAAGGTGCGGCGAGAGCGACCCCGTTATTCTGGCAGTGATGCTGTTGCTTACGACTTGGATGTACTGATGTGTGATGAATGCAGGCAGTTCCTCCATCGCCAGGATTTCGAAGGCCTTGTGCGCCCTCTCTTCTAATGCCGTGTTGATGGTCGGCTTGACTGGCCTTTGCGTGAAATCATATCCTTCTACAGGGTCCAAACCCTCGCAGATGGCGTTGGCATAATTGATGGCCCGAAGGGATTTGAGCGAATCGAGATAGTGCACTAAGATGGGCACGGACTGGGGTCTATACATTCCGAGGAAAGATGTGAACTTGAAGAGGTAGCTGGGATCGGCAAAGATGACTTGTAGATGTCCCCTCGAGAAGAGTGCTTGGGTCTGGGTTTCCAACGAGAAGATGTCGCCTTGGTCTGGGGGAGCGGGAGAGATGAGGTTGAAGGAAGCCGGATCGTCTTCCAGGATGGGCTCCAAACTGTCACCGTTCTCTATTTGTGCATTGGCTTGTAGTCGAGGCAGTTCTTGTTCGGCGCGGCGACCGCCATTGACTTGACGCAATTCGTTTTCTTCAAGGGGTTCGCGTAGAAGGGCATCGGTCGAGTAGGTTACGGGCAGGTCTTTGGGCTCTGACACAGCAGTCTGTGCCGTCGAGGATGGACGGTCGGAGGCATCGTGGGCAACGAGGGGGAGAGAAGCCGAGCCGGGTCTTTCTGCGCTGAAGGAAGAGGTGGCAATCATGTCCGACGGGGGGGGCAACCAACGGGCGTCAATGGAGTCGGTGAGGTCGATTGCTCTGAGCGTCTTGCACCCGTGGATTTTGATCGAAGGGAGGCTTGATCGATGGAGCAGGGAGAAGCGGCGGGTCTGAGCGGTATTTTGAATGGCATCGGCTGCAAGGGCAACGCTTTGGCTGTTGTTGGCAATTGGAGCTAGAAACGAAACCAGACTGCGGCGAACTAGATGTGACGAAGATCAAGCGAGCGGACCATGCTGGGTTCTGGTGGTCTGGTGGTCTGGTGGTCTGGTCTCGTCTCTGGGGGATCGCCCTGATGGCCTTGAACGCTCAAGCCAGTGCACGAAGAAGGAGAAACGAAACCACAGACGTCAAGATGCGGTGGAGGACAACCGGATCGAGAATGGGCTGAAAGGGCTGAAAGGGCTGAAAAGGGCTGCACTCAGTTGGGATACTCGGTATGATTTCATGCAGGTACGGAGCAGTTGGGGCAGTGATCTTCCGCCGGCCACCATTGGTACCAGCACTACCAGCAACCAAGCACCACAGCGGGCCCAAAACATCAGTTGACGAGTCTTGGGAACTCCAGAAATTATCGAAACTGTGGAAATTATGGAGACCGACAGGTTTGCTGGTGTTTCTCCCACTTGGGGGTCCCAGCTTCTCCCTTGGCCACTGCTGGCCACTGTAACAAGTAAGTAGTGGCAGCCCACCATCGATTGCCCCCCCCGTTGCTGAACCTGCCTTGACCTGCACCATCTTCCCGTTCTGCCCAGGACAGCGTGTAATACGAGGTACCTGAAGACCATCTTCCATCTAATACGATCCGAAGCATTACGCCAACAACCCAACAATAGTGTGGTCCCCTGTTGCCCCATTCGTGGCCACAAGCCCGAGCCTCTCGTCTTTTGCCCCGTCTTTACGAGCACCTAGGCAATTTTACTAATCTGTGCAAAGGGTCAGTGGTGTGGGCATTTCGGTGAATCCCCGATTCCCCGGATGACGGGATCAATAAGCTCTAGCCAAGCAGAAGTGTTTAGTGACTGATATATCCAGGATCCATCCACCACCTCGACTTCGACATCCCAGATAATCTCTGTTTCGCAGCTGGAACCAGCTGGCGAGACGGCCTGGTTCCCCAGCTTCAGTTTTCGTGCCAACACTCTCTTTGTTCTGTAGACGCTGTTCAGTTGATTTGGTGTCCCGGCCAGTCTTCTATCGCTTACTACTCTCTCACTGCCAATTTTGGCCCATAAGCGAACTCGACCTTGGGAATTTAGAATTTGGTTTATACGACCGAGTATTCAATATGGAAGAAGCTGCTTCGAGATTACCGGGATACCTCGACAAAATTGTTGATTTCGCCGACGGGATCGCCTATGAGCTTTTGAAACCCCTGGCAACTTATCGGTCTTGTCACGATGGCACGCCCGCAGAAGCGCGGATGGTGCTTACTTGCCGGCGCCGAGTAGGAGACTCTTCGTCGCCGGACGAATATGTCATGAAGATCAAGATTCAGTACGCCTCCACTCCGGGCGACAAGTTAAGGCTGACTTCAGGCATTGAGAATACCGGGAGGAGAACGGCGACCCAGCAACAGCCCAGAAGTCGGCCCTAGTACCACTACAGCACATGAACTCACGGCTCTGGAAAAGTTCCGAGACACACAGAGTGCATTCACACCGGTGCTGGTCAATTTCAAAAAGGCAGTCCAACCTGCTGAGGGACCACTGCCGGGAGGCTACCTCACGTTCCTTGTCATGACCAAGTTGCCAGGCGATTCACTATTCAACATGTACTATTGGGGCATGCCGACCGAGGAGAGGAATGAGATCACACAGAAGTTCCTCGTTGCGCTCAAGTACGTTGTTTCGCACACAGAACCAAGACCAAACCTTTGGTCCCCTTTGCAATCTCAATCGTGCTGACACTCGACAGATGGATCTACGCCCAAGGCATAGAACCCGTGGACTGCGGGCTGCGAAATATTCTATGGGAGCGAGAAACCAAGACATGCACCATCATCGACTTCGAACTCTGGCGCGAAACAGATGCACCGTTGGGCGACGATACGAAAGAACTGCAGAGATGGGGACTTGCTCGCCAGCCCGCTGCGAAAAACCATTGGGAAGCTTGGAATCAGATGTTTCGATAGATGGTTCACATACAAGGCTGATTGCCAACAGAGATCTAGATCGAGATATGCCGGTGAGTTATACACAATACAATTCAATACAACCAGAGCGGTTGCAGAACGGAGATGTGAGATACGAGCAACATGGTGTGGGATGATTCCAGACTAGTGACGTCATCGCCAATGTCAACGGTGAACGCGTCCCATTCGCCAGGTAGGACGCGAGCCACAATGCAGTCGGCAAGTATTTTTATTATCCTCCCCTACAAAACCGACATTTGGCTTTGAACAGGCCATCTCCCCTCCCCCGATCCCACTGCTCCCACTGCTCCCCCAAGTCGCAGCCCGCTCACGATTGAGGCTTCGTGTTTTTGGGGGGGCCTCATGCACATCACGGTGCTCCAGTCTGATGGATCCTGGCATCGATTTCGAGGCCCAGCGTCTCGCGAACGTGCAAGAGAAACAAAAACTGCTCGAGGAACTCAATCTGATCACTTTCGATGCAAGAGCGGCTGGCAGGGGTGGCGTACAGGCAAGGAAGGAGTCCCCTAAGGGGCGGCGGAGGCTACGGTCCATCAGACCCGGCACAGCCCTGAAGGTGCCCCCGAAGAGGACATCTGCTCGGATCGCCGCCGTGAGGACCGGTGCATCTTCATCGTACAGCGAATCAGAGCGCGATGTCGAAATGGATATAGACAGACCAGATAGTGGCAGCTCATCGAGGAGGAGAACAAGGGACAGAAACACCCGCAGGCCCCAGCTCGCTCATCATCAAACAGCCCGGCCCGAGACGGCTTCGATCTCACAACCCGTCTCACCGTCTCTACCCACCGACCTGCCCTCGCTTCTGGAGTACTACAACTCATGGAGCCCTTCCGCCCCTCCGCCAACACTAGACCCAGAAACCCAAACATACCACTTCCCTTCGCACCCGCACTTCCGCCCAAACAAGTCCCCGCTCTCCATCCTCCTGGAAGGCGCCTTTGGGGGAACCTTCTTCTCCCCGTGGCGAAGCCGCACGCTATCCTTGACGCTCGTAGACGACCACCTCCACACACTACCTAGTTCCTGGCTCGCCCAGCTGCAGCCTCCGGAGAAATACATCACCTCCCCACAATACAACGCCGAGCTGAACCGCCACGGCAAGGCTTGTGGCCAGACGCTCGCGCAGTGGGAGCAGGCCGGGTGGATCAACTTCCGCCACGACCCCCGCGGCTGGTTCGAGTGGTACATCCGCTTCTGGCTCGGGCGACGCCTCAGTCACGGCGAGGACGAGCGCCAGGTCACGCGGTGGCTAAGGTGTGTCGGGCCCAAGGGCCGGTGGAAAATGATGCTCCTGAAGAAGTACGTCGAGATGGGCGTGCACAGTGTTTTTGACGATGGGGATGATGGCGACGTCGTCGACGACAACGAAGACGACAAACAAGAAAGGATGGTCAGTCCCGTCATGCATCAGACTTGTCTGCATTGGGGGTACCAGGTCACACAAGCGGATTTGGATGACGCCTGGCGAGCGAGGAGGGGAGAGGCTGGGTGAACTATAGTAACTACAGAATCGATCCACCCGAGCGATGGTCCCAGACCAGGCAAAGGGTCTGTATACTCCTTCCCTTGAAAAGAGAAGAGAAACAAAATCCAAGATTTTCGAATTTTTCTTAAAATAAGATATTCCGCTACATGCACACGCACATGCGCGCTGGTCTGCCCGCTAGCTATCCAGAATGCATATGACATATCGTATGGCTCGAGAGTGTGCTCTACCCCATGATTACCACTCTCGCCCAAAGGGTATCCAAACACAAACAACGCCGGCACCGTATTAAATAGACTCCACCTCACCGCCCTGCTGGGCACCAAGGTCATGTTTCTTTGTTTAGGGAAAATGAGATTCGTGTCATTATAACGCCCTTCGCTGTCAGAATCCCGCACATAATCCTCCCCTTGTTCTTGTTGGTCGTACCATTAAGTGAGGCCCACCACGCGGGTGCGGATGTGGACGGCGTTCGTTGTTGAGTCTTCGTTTGGACAGTGTAAGGGAGTTGAGTCCTTTCCCTATTGATGGTCTTCTCCGCAAATTCATGCAGCGACTGCGGTCGGGCTGGGCGCGGTCATCGGTCTCTGCGCCAATATCATGTCCCAGGTCTGGGTGTTGAAGTGGACGTATGGCAGTTCAAGATCCGGATCGTACCGGTCACCGTCGACGATCTTGACGTGAGGAGCTGTGCCTCGAAGAACGAGCGATTGAGGTCGCTGTCTGATCGTCGTTGCACTCAGTTCTGCTTGGATACCGCTCCGCTGTTTGGTGACGCTGGTAGATTTCAGTTTCTCCGCCAAGATGCATGCCGCGTTGTTCGCTGGTGTGGCCATGACAATGTCGTTATCCTCGTTAGTATTTGAGGAGGCACTGCTGATGGACGAATTGGATGACTCGCGAGACATGCTTGGTGGCGTTGTAGCTGAAACCTCAGATACCGGTATGGGAGGTAAGTCCTCAGTGTCATTGGCGGCCATTTCATGGACGACGTCGTCACCCTGAAGCTCTTGAGGTTCTTGTTTGTCCTCTCTAACTGCATTCTCTGTGGTCTCAGGTTCGGCGGTAAGCTCCGCCGGAGGAGAGTCTGATGCATCACGGGCAACTTCATTCAGGCCGTTTCCATAGCCTTCAACATAGATCTCGCAGAATGAAGGGCGCTTGGAAGGCATCTCGTCCTTGCTGGTCTGACCTCCTCGGGATATCAGTCTTCGGAGTGAGGCAGAGCGGGATGCTGGTGGTGTTCTGATAGACAAAGAAGCCATCAAGGAGGATCCTGGTAGATTCGCAGGAAGTGTGCGCCGACGAATCTTCGCCGATCTCCCCCTTGTTAATGTCTCACCTAGCGACGAAGACGACACATTGGTATGCGAATAGCCATTGTCAGGAACTAGCTGAGGTTGCTTATTCAGAGTCCGGACTTGGGGTAATGGCGTTTCCTGCCATGGCTTCTGCTTCGGAGGTTGACAGCAAAGAGAATATGTTAGGTTGGAAGTGTTGCGTACTTCCTTTGGGGGTTGGGCGATTGAATGGAAAGTTTGGAGGACGGCATAAACCAGGATCCATCTCACTTTACGACCTTCAATGGCAGAAAGTCCTTCAAGATCGTCGTCGACGGTCATCTCCTCAAACTCTGAGTACTTCCGGACCAGAGGGCAGTCCATCACCAATAGATCTCGATTCGAGGCATCAATCAGGGCGCGTTTGTCATGCGCTTTTCGTGTTTCCTTGAGAGCCTTACGCTTTTGGATTGGATTCCAAGACATTCTCCGCTGAAGTTTGGGGCGTTGGCCCGAGCTCGACTCCAGGGGCTCCGGTAATAGAGGCAGCGGTTGGGCAAGAGGCTCATAAGAGTGCTTCTTGTCAAAAGCCTGGATGTTTTGCAGAGTACACACCCCACCAGTCCTGGTGATGTCATTCTCTACCATATCCACTGTCGACTCGGGGTCCACAAGGTGCTGGTAGAGGTTGCGGAAATCAGAGAACATAGTTGAGTATATGGTTTGTTGAACGATCTCTTCTTCGAAATCATCAGGAGGCCACGAGCCGTAGCGGTCAAGGTAAAATGATTTAAGGAAGGAACGGAACTTGTTGAGGTGCTCTCTTGCTGGCTGGGGCAGGCCGAGGAAGCTTCCCGAGACGTCGTTTTCAAAGAAGGTCAAGACGGATTTGTTGACTCTGTCGAGTCGAATATCCATCTCTAGCCTGGCTCGATTGATGAGTGTCTTGGATTTGGCACTCAACACCTAAGCTTGGTCAGTCTTGATAGTCGGGGAAAAGGAATTGCTGAAAGAATCTTGACTCACTGCGTATTCGATGCTGGATCGAAGGCCACGGTGACTCATTCCCACACAATGGGCAAAGGCGTCCACCCAAAGATCCTCAACCTGAAGGGTCTCTGCTAAGGAGAGAGCTGCTAAAGCATGATCAACACATTCTCTAAAGTCCAGGTATCTCTGATTCTCGGCATATGACAGCACTTCCACTTTGTTCTGGGAGCTGTCATCGGGCCGATAGACATCGATTCTTCCCTTCAGCGCCGCCAAAGCCGATCCCAGTGTCCGGCCAGCCAGTGGTCGGTTGTAGAGCCATGCAAAGAAATTTCGAGTGGTAATGTGATGGTTGAAGATATCTTCCAGGCTTGCCCCGTGTGGCGCTGGGATGTACAGTTCTTGAACTGACTCCTGAGGGTCACATCCTGAACAATTTGGCAGGACACATTGCACTGCCGCATGAATCGAGTTCCTCACCACGCAGCGGTCCACGAGAAATTCAAACCCTCTGACTTTGAGGAAGGCGGTATGGACTCGAAAGGCAGGTCCACGACTAGACTGGCCTGGTTCACGCAAGTAGACAAGGCAGTCGCCTGTTGGCCAACATAACTCAGGCTCCTAATAATTTTGACCCATCAGTGTCGCGCCAGACGACGGCAAAGTGGCATGCTTTGAGTGAGAGAGCACATACATGAAACAGATTGACCCAGTCCGTCGTGATTCGAGCTCGCCCATCCCATCGCCTCAGCCCTGCCGAGCGAATGTCGTCGCGCGTCACGCGACCCTGAATGCGTCTCATGTTGGGAGGGACAGGACCGAATGAAAAGAGATTAGAGCTATGAGGCCGTCGGGAAATCGTATGTATATCTCATCCCTGCCGAAAACATAGGGACGCAAGGGGCGATATGTACATGGGGAGGGGGGAGGGAGGAGGAAGGGGAAGGTTGGATGAAAAAAAAATGTCCGACGTTGGAGCCGGGCAGGGCAGAGTATGTAGATGGTTTTGCTGCAGAATAACACGTAAAACCCAACTTGGCGGTGAAGACGAGTCTCGACTCAATGACCACCTCAGGTATGGAGAGCGGAATCGACTTCAATTGCGCATGAGGCTTGGGTTGCAGGAGCTGGGAGTTTGACAGTAAAAGGCAATGAGCGACGGGGCGCGGGTGGACAGCAAGGAGGGAAAACACGGGATGGACAAGACACAAAATCTCCTTTGGCAAACAACCCAATGCAGTCGTCGTACAAGTAGAGAGCTTCAGCAAGATCAGGTCCAAGCTCGCAGGGTTTCTGGAGGTGAGAAAGGTCGAGTACGTAGTGGTGGTAGTGGTGGTAGTGGTGGTGGTTTTTTTGCATTGAAGCTCAGAAGTGATGATGAAAGGTGGAGTTTTTGGGCTTGTCCGACTGTCGCTGCAGCCAGCCACTGAGGGGACAGTGCCTGTCGGAGCTCAGGGAGACGCTATGCCTGGAGAGGACTTGGGGGGTCTCGTTGGGGGCCGTTCTGACGTGAAGAGGCCTCCACATTTGGATCGGGGCTCGCGATCGTCCCGAAATCAAAGTCCGTCCAGTGCAGATCCGCCTATGCTTTTAGTTAAAAGCGCCTACCTACTTAAGTAGGTACCTGGTAGGCACCCACTAGCTGCTTCCCTGTAAGCTCCCTGCTGGCCAACCAGGGCGGCACCTGCCTGGCGCTGGCCTCGTGCGTCTCGCCAGAAGAGTCCGGCCAACAGGAAGCTTCCAAAGCTCAAATTCAAGGACTGGTTCCATGGACCCCCGGCGCCATTGTCCCCCCAAGTGCCCCTGGGGCTCAAAGCCCACGGTGGCAACTTCGCCCATCCCACTGCAATGCTGCAAGCCTGCGACAAGGATCCCCTCTTAGCAAACACCTGCGATAAACTGCAATGCTTCGCTGACAACTCATTTACCGCTCATCGCTTCTTTGTCTTCTTGGCCTCTCGCTTCCTATCTCGGATCCCCAGCCAGAGAGAAGCCGCCCAAAAAGGACTCAATCTCCTTCTAGAGAGGCCGGTGCGCCGACCTTTGACGAAAACCAGTTTAGGTCTCTCGTCTCTCGCCTCGCCAGAAGCAACCAGCGCATCACTTCCTGTTCAAGCCCTTTACTTCCACGAGCGCACAGTTGCCACCTCACCTGGTTACTGGCCGACCCTCCCGTCTCTGACAACGATCAGCGCTCAACTGCTCCCCGACTCGTCCTAACCCCCCCTTTTTCCATCGCTTGCCGCCTCGTGTTTGTTCGTCCTAACAGCACTTCCGAATCCTGGCTCACAAAAACATGCGCATCGTCCCTTCGCGTGTTAAGGCCCGACCGGACAGTTGGATTGGCGTAAGGAAAAGGCGAGCAGACCGACGATTACACGAAAGTCAACACCCATAATTATAGTAATGCCTGCTTCCCTCCCGGCTAAAGCAGCAATCCAAAACCGCCGTGTCGCAGGCCAAGAAAGTTGGATACTACATTGGACGTAGCAAAAGAGCATGACAATCGGAACAATGCAGTGAAGTGGGAAATAACAACAAACCCTGTTCCCCAATGGCTATTCTTGCTCTGCCACCAGTTCGTGCTTCCTCCGATGGCTGCTCGCTACATGATCCTTGCGCTTGATCCAGGACGAGGGGGTGGTGCGACATAGGCGAGGTTACCGGGGCTCTCCCAGAGTCTGCCGAGTCGTTACGAGGTACTTGGTACAGGGTACTACTCTCTTTCAGAGCTACCAGACCGCGTCCCCATGTCCCGGAACTTATCAATTGGGTCCCACTGCTTCGGACCACGGAATTGCTTGCAGTGCTAGCACTTACCTTGGAGTACACGTTGCTTGCCCCGTATTGAGAGTAGCACGAGTAGTCTTTTATGATGTTATGTCAAAAAGTCCACAGAAAGACTGGAGCAGGTGCGCTGTCGGGTTTCGCTGTTGTCAGATCGACACCGGTGACAGTAAATACGTAAGACGACTGAGGTTCCTATATAGCAATATGAATGGATCGTCGACTCTGGGCCCTGATCTGGACGCGTTGACTGGTTGAGAAGGAACAAAGATTGGCATGTTTAATATCAACAAGAATTGCGCTCAAGGGTCGCCTTAGCACGACATACTTGTAGGGCTCAAGATAAATGGAAGCCCCTGCTATTGGAAGGGAAGCTCCCCATAGCTCCCCCAGGCCATGCCAACCTCAGCCATCGAGCATAGCGGTCAACGTTTGGCCACCTGCTGTCGGAGCATTTTCTGTCAAGCCGAGCGGCAGGTCTTGCTCTCAAGTGAAGCAGAATGAGGGAAGAAAGATGTCGATCGGCTATGGCCTGTACCTAGACAAAGTCGAGTGATAGGCCGCCTGCAGTCTTACATTTCGGGAGCTCTTGGAACTTGCCGTGTTGCTAGAACCATGAGGCCAGGAACGAGGCTTGCATTAGGCCGTGACACCTGGTCGGTTTCCCTGCCTTCGGGATTCAGGTGGCGCCATCTTTAAAGCCCGAAGAATCGTTCAGCCCTAGAATCTTTTTCTGCATTCGGGAAAGCTCGCCGATCAGGGAGGTTGCAAAGCTGCCAAAGTCGGCTGCACCATGCTCCCAAAACGGACGGCCGAGAGGCCAGCCAAGCACCTATGATTGCACGTCGTATCAGACTTCGACGAGCACTCGAACTTCACCGTCCATCCAGTCGACAACCCCAGCGCTCAACAGTGCAATCATCCACTGTCCGTCTTCCTCGACCGTTACCAGGCCATCTGGGAGCCATACCTTGACAACTGGACGGCTTTGCACGCCAGGACCACCTCCCGTTTTGACCGGCAAGGTGTATCTTTTCTCCACCTCCGCAAGCAAAGTTGACAAGCTAGGGGCTACCTCTGCTGTCAAGCTAAACCGGGGTATCACTCGTCTTAGCGCTCCGGCGGTATTTGACACCACGTTAACATAAAGAACAATTGATTGCTTGAATGTTGTTGTTGGCCGTGACACATGTGGTGGCAAGCTTGGGGCATCTTGTTGGACTGGTATGGGTAGTTGTACTTCATTCTCATGGTCCGGGTAGATTGTTTCAGGAACTTTGCCCTGGGACACCATAGGCTTGTCCACAGGTGCCGGTGACTGCTCCTCGCCCGATCCTTTGGCGGAACTTTGTCTTCTGGTCGCGGCAGCATAGATCCGCTGGCGCTCATTGGTAACCATCTTCCTCATCAGCGGCATCATTAGCTTCGTGATGATCTGGCTGTCCTGCGGCCAGAATATAGTCCTTGGAGGCACTCCGGGAATACCAACACCTGCTCCAGGTGCAAAATACTTCTCCCCATAGCCGTGGACGGAGAGGAACTCCTCAACACAATTCCACAAGTTCAGCTTGGCGAAATCCGAGCCACCTGCACTTTTCTTGGGTGCCACAACCTCTCTTCGCTCAGGATGCGCCTCGTCCAGCATATACGCCTTGGCATCAGTTTGAAGCCGTAAGAAGTTCTCTGGAGCCAGCTCCAAAGACGCAAAGACCTTTCCAAGAGGTGGCCTGCTGTGTTTCCCACTCTTTGAAGATGGTTCTCGGAACAAGATAGACGCAGAGCTCTGAAGGTGCGGAGGGTTTGACGCAGCTGCAGGATCAGGCGCATCTCCAACGCCCCCTACATCTAGTTTAGGATCGTGTTCAACGACATCGTTGTCTCGCTTGCGCTTTCCAAGCGACGACGGGTCCCGAGTCTGTTCACCAGCTGCTGCGGTTGCTGCTTGAACAAGGCCTGCGAATTGAACGTCGTCGGGATAGTCTGATGCGTCTGCCATGAGGTAGATTTCCGAAGCAGCCCCAGGCCGCCGAGCTGGGGCCTGCCGGCCTGCTGTAGGTCGGCGCGACTTTGCTCGAGATGGAATAAAAGATAGGATGCGGCGAGTCCAATCGCAGAATGGCAGACTGCGGAAATGTTTGTACTGTTTGACAGGTGGTGAAAGTAAACAAATTCGCCCAGCAAAATGCGGAGGGAAATCAGCGCGTGGAATTGCCGCAGTTCTGCCGGCTCGCAGCTCCCCGGTTAGTGCCAAGCCCGGCGGAAGAACTTCAAGCCCGCTAATTGATGACAACCACAATGTCTCCTTGGTCTCTTCTACAACGTCGCTTACATCCTCTCTGGGCTGGTACACAGGGTTCAGCTATGTAAAAGGAGCGGGAGGGCTATCTTTCATCCAGTCGTATCCTTGGGGACTCGTTATTCGTTATATTCCCGGCCGCTTCTACAATGTTCACAGCCACCAAGCTCCAGGTTGCCACGTACCTGCTTGGCGTCTGTCCCTTTTCCATCGCATTTCTGGTCTTTCTCAATGCCTCAGTCTCGTTCGTTATTACGGACCTCATCGGCAAGGAGGATGGCGTCGGTGATGCCGTTGGGACCCTGGGTTTCGCCGATGAGCTGGTGGCATTGGTAGCATGTCCACTATGGGGCTTGCTCTCTGATCGAATGGGCTTGCGTCTTGTGAGGCCCCCTTCAACATTTTCACAAATCACAAAACTGACACTTGACAGGTTTGTGTTATGGGCTACCTGATTATTTGTCTAGCATTGATTTTGTTCGTCCAAGCCAAGAATGTCTATCCTGAGCTACTGCTGGCGAGGTTATTCTTTAGCCTGGGGGGCGCCGCAGCTTCTACCATGGTGACCGCGATTCTTCCTGCTGTTGTAGCACATTCTACAGGATTTCCTGCCGAGAATCGACCCGCCAGCGTAGCGCAAGCTATTGGGGGCAATTGCCACATTTCCAGCCCGTCAATTGAGTCAGAAGTTACCATCACACCGGCAACATTCTTGCCAAGATCATCTCACCGCAAAGACAATGGGGATATGACAGCAGCTGACTCTGACATCGCTGGTTCGACGAGTCGAGTTGCCGGATTTGTGGGCATGTTCACCGGCTGTGGTGCCCTAATCGCCCTCGCTCTTTTTCTGCCCCTTCCGGCTAAGTTTCAGTATGCAGGAGTCGGTGAGAAGGCTGCTCTGAAAGACAGTTTTTACATCGTGGCAGCTGTGTCTTTTATACTGGCTATCTGGTGTTTCTTCGGTCTTCGACGTCTCCAAAGTGATGCCGAACCCTGTTTCTCGAGATCCCCCCTGTCTCAAGGCAAAGGAGCCATGTCCCGCTTCGCCGACGCTTTCAGTCAAATGTCGACCAATTTTCAGACTGCTGTCATGGCAGGATTTAAACGTTCGGAAATTGCTATTGGGTACCTTGGAGGTTTTGTGGCCCGCGCATCTTCTGTTGGCATTTCTCTCTTCATTCCTCTTCTTGTCAATGCCACATTTCTCTCATCTGGCCTTTGTGTGGATCCAGCCTCCGGCGATGATCCAACTGGTCTCCCGGACATTAAGAGAAGGTGCCCTCGGGCTTATGTTGTTGCTGCCGAATTGACCGGTGTTACGGAACTGGTAGCCCTTCTCTTTGCTCCTGTATTTGGCTACTGGGCAGCGAAAGTCACGAGAAAAGAAATCCCGATCTTGGTGGCCTCGATGGCGGGAATAATCGGGTACCCCTTGTTCGCCAACAAATTTGATCCTGATGACAGAAACACACCGCAACGGGTTGCAGCATTCGTCGCTGTCTGTCTTATCGGAATCAGCCAAATTGGCGCTATCGTGTGCAGTCTGGGCACGCTGAGTCAAGGCGTACTTCGGAAAGAAGCGGACCATCCGCACGGCGACCGACGAGCTGCAGATCGCCTCGACGAGGAGGAGCCTCTTCTGACAGCCGCGCAAGTGGCAATCGTGGAAGCGCCATTGTCAGCATTGAAGGGCTCTGTCGCCGGTGTTTATTCACTTTACGGAGGGGCTGCGATCCTGATTCTAACAAAGATTGGGGGTCTACTATTCGACAAAGTCTCCTTGGCAGCACCGTTTTACATCATGGCAATCTTCAATGCAATTCTCATGCTATCGTGTGCAATCTCGAGTCTCTGGACTAGCAAGGCACTCGCGACACGACCGGAGTCTGGATTGTCGGGTGGAGGCTAGTTATGACAGCTCCAAGCGATTCATCGAACAATCCGGTGTGACATTCCCTACTCTACATGGGGAACTGGTGCTTTGTTGCACCGAAGCCAATAAGCGAGTCTCTGACTTGAGCTATTATCCAAAGTCAAGCATCACGGAAATACAACAGCTTGATCTACCAGTCAGGTTAGCTCACCCCGATGCTGGCTCTGGATGGATTTCGGTCTCTACTCATCTCACTGCAAATCTCAAAGTCTCTGTGCTCTTCTCTACAGCTTCTCTGGCGGGACTCACTGGCCTCTCCGGTCGAATTCTGGAGTTTTCCCCGCAACCTTAGGGTCATGATCAGCGAGGCTCTTCATTCCAGCAATCGTCAAAACATTTGTTCGGCTCTAGCTTCACCGAGCAAGATTCAAGCATATTTTTTCCATCTTCACTGCCATCACTCAGCAATGTTTGAATCACGAGGTGTCGAGAATTTCTTTCGGTGTAAAGACAAGCTTCAGCATGCTGTTGACTCTCTTCCTGTTGTTCTGCTACTTGTCTTCAAGGACATCTGCGGTACGCTACGCAGAGTATATTCTAACTCCGTCTTTTCGGACTATTTACCCAATGTCTGTTTATAACATCAATTGTAGCGTCAAAATGCTGTCGGTTTAGTAAACGCAAAAGCAGCAGCCACCTTTACCGATCCATCAGCCGCGACTTATGACTTTGGAAAAAAGGTGGCCGGTATTGTGTCATTTGACTTCAACAGTAGCACTGATGCTCGAGACGTCTACATTGGAGTCAGTTTTACTGAGAGTTCTTTGTGGATTAACAGCGAAGGTTGTGATGCGACGTCTGATGCTGGCATTGATCAAACCCTCTGGTTCGAGGTTTCCGGCACTGGTCACCATCAAGCTTCGAAGGAGCACCAACGCGGCGAATTTCGTTATGTCAACGTATATCACAACTCCACCACTGACGTGACACTCACAGTCCTTTCTGTCCACTTTACGGCAGTCCCTCAGAGGACTGAAGCAGACCTGTAAGCTTACACTGGTTATTTTTACACCAGCGACAAGCAGCTGAACGGAGTTTGGTATGCTGGTGCCTACACAAACGAACTTTGCACCATCGCCCCAACTGCAGTTGATGCCTTAAATCATCTTGGAGCTATCAACTCTAGCAGTGCGATAAATTCTCCTCTGCTATGGTACCTCAATTACACAATCGCATCGGGCGCCAGCGTACTGGTCGACGGAGCCAAACGCGACCGGCTCGTCTGGCCGGGCGACACGTCCATTGCTCTCCCGTCCATTTTCGTATCCGCAAACGTTCTTCCAACAGTAAGGAACTCGTTGGATTCCCTCCTCCGGCTACAGAATTCTTCGACAGGAGCACTACCTCACGCTGGCATGTCGTTTAGGCTAGGGATGCCTGTCTTCAGTTTTCATAGGCCGGTGTTGACAACAGGGAGTGTCATATTTGCACACGAGACTGGTGCAGGAGGAGAAATTACAGTACCCAAGGTTGTTGGGGTGCTCACCTTGTCAAGAGAACTGTGATCGCTCCAGGTGGCCCTAGCACAACGGAGACCCATGGCCTTCAAGGTGGAAGTTATGAGGCTAATCTCGTTTTACACCGAGACAAGAGGTTAGGATATCTTGCCTGAGGAGTTCCAAGGGACAGAAGAAAGATCCATAGATTTGTCCATCTAGGGATGCATTTATTCGGGTACTCCATGTTGTACATATTGAACAAGAGGGCGAGGCTAGCTAGCAAGGCTGAGTGCCAAGCTCTCGCACCTTTGGATTCTGCGACATTCTCGAGGATCTCCTCTTGGTCGAATTCGCCGAGGCCGTACTCTTGCCGCAGACGGATTGAATAGCGCGGATCAAAAATCTTGACGACAAAAGGGCCATCATAGCGCGGGGCTTGACCTTGCGTTGATGACACGCACTCCGCGAGAAACATAAGAGGCCATCGAGAAGCCAACGCCGTTGTCGCCGCCAAGGCTTCCCTTCAATTTGTTGTTACGATTCACCCGAGTGGACTTGAGTCTTTTCGCTGTCGTCGACGGTGTGCTAGAGGATAAGTGAACAAGAGACCGACGACAAAGAACACGTCGGTCCCTTTTAGTACAATCAACTGCCACACACAGCAGTCAAATGAGGAGGACTGTTGGGACACCACCTATTTGACTGAGGACCTGGAACCGGATCTGGATCTGAACAGAACCATTGGATAGACATAGACACCGGTATGGATATAGACAACATCAAGGATCTACTTGTACAGTTACTCACTGAACCATTCACCAAGCCATTCGCCAAGTCACTCGCCATGCGCCACCAATTTCGCCCGTCACGAAAGCTACTAACGAGAAATTCACTGCCTAAATTACAGTTATAGTTACAAGTTTCCAGTCCGCTCTGCTCATGCGCAAGGCTGAGTCGGAAAGGAGGAGCTTAGGTTGGTTCGACCAATTATGGTACGTATCCGTTCATTGGGCCATTCATATTATGTATGTCTCTTGCCCCGACAAGGCCACAACCTAAACTTATTCGACGGATACACCGAGGCTTGATTTCAGGGTTCCCGTCAGATCAGATCTGATCACGCCTCTCCTTCCTTCCTTGCCTTCCCTTCTGTAACAGAGCACTGCAGTGTTCGGCATGCACGTACAACAACGCACAGGGGCCTGTCCAGCAGAGCGAGAGTCGAGAACGCCTTGCTGGCTGCGGCCAGAGCACAGCACAATCATCAACACCATAGAGGCGGCGGCTAGGTCTGTGGACGCCTCGCATGGCGGCAGTGGCATTGTTGGATCGAGGGAGACTGAAGAGAGACTCAGGGCAAGGTGGACAGGTTCAAACCCGTAGAATGCTCTGTTCAATCCATGGAGAATGGCTCAAACTGCCAGAACGATTCGCTTGCCTAGCACTGTCTGTGTCGCGCAGGATGTTCAGTTGCCTATTTCTGCCCTCAAACCTTCTCATCCACTGCCAGAATGGCGCTACGCCCTCTGTCTGTACATGTGACCAGACACAGCGCAACCCCATTGCCTCCACCATAGCACCCACACGGCCACTTCACCTTGTCACAGTATATATCTTGGTGTATAGCTGGCCCGGTATGCGTGAGGTGTTGATATGCGTGGGGCGGAAAGCAAGCAACGAACGGAGTGAGCAAGTAAGACGTACCAGGTCGTGTATACTTATGGATGGCATCATCTTGGTCTCGAGCTACTTTCAGTTCCTAGGATCGGAAGAACATGGGGGGGAGAAAAGAAAGAAATTTTAAGCCTCCGTTCCAAATACATTATTTTTGCTACCTAGCTACCGTTCCTATCATTACCGTCACTACCGTCATCATCGTTATGAACTATGCTCCATTCCCCAAATTTTTCACGCCAAAAGAGCGAGATGAAGAATGACAATGGAAGCTGCCCGAAGTGGTTAGTTAGATTCGACCACTCAGAGAAGGTATGAGACTGTATTCGTGAGGGTCGGTCAACGTACGAGGAGAGTCGTGACCATAGGGAAAGGTTAGGATGGTGTTGATTTGCTTGATCGCCATGTCCCCTGCCACCCGAGCACAGGCGGCTTCAACAACACCTCGTCTCTTTCTGTTTCATGTCGAGGAGTTTTTGGTCCTGTGACAACAACGTCAACTCATGTTCATTTGCGCCAATGGCCCTTACCCAAGGTTAGACCACAAAACACTGTAGGCCTACTCAAATATCGGCCAGCAGCAGGAGGCATGTTGGTCCTCCTGCCGCTGGCCCCAATCCTAGCGTGGCAACATCTTGACAAAGCAGCTTCAAGCTGATGGTATGGATTGAGAGATGGCCTTGATGATGGTGAAGTAATGAGACGATAATGCCTCATTTCAGGGGGTTGGGTCACTTATAAATTGCAGCAGACTCCGAGGACGTAGACAACCACGGAATCTCTCGGATGTCGTTCATTTACCTGTCCGACTGCTTGCCTCATGCGAATCTTGGCCGTCACCTAACCATCGGGAAGGTCCGATATTTACCCTCGCCTAGGGGAGACGGAGGGCGGTACTTCCCTAGTGTCTCTGAGCCTGAAGCGACGATGAACCCGGGAAGCTCGTGGCTCGAAGAGTCGGAACCACCCAGCTACCAATGTGGTCAGGCGAAATGACTTCATGATCATGCCCTCAACGCAGTGTGGCCAGAGGATGGCGCCTTTGCCGCCATCTGCGCAGAGTCATGGCGCTGCAAGTGGCACGCAACCTCGAGAATCTCTGACACGGAAGGGGTTTCCCCTTGGCCCCTGAAGCATTCAAGTTGTCTTCGTCATCATGTGAGACTGGCGATATCTGCCCGGGACGTTCTTGGAACTGGAAACGCAAACGGAGAGTCAGCTCCTAAATGCGCAGGAAGTGTGGCATGCTCATCAACGAAGATGTGCGGATATCACAGCCTCATCACGGGAAACTCGAAGCTCACGCCACCCCCGGGTTCGCGAAGAATTCGGTTGGCTCTGTCTCGTCGAAGAACAGAGGAACGGCGTGATACCGATACGAGGCCTAGCCTGGCCAACCACAACGGGGTAAGCCGAACGAAGGAACCAGAAGCGGCGTCTCTGTATGGTTCGCGAGGTCGAGTCAAAGTTTCTTACGCTGGCCACACCATTTCGGCAATACACAGGGCTGCTAGCGGCGGATCGAGCCTTGCGAGGTATGGAACCCCTTTTCCCGACTTCACCACTATATTGACGACCACCAGAATGGAAACAAAGAGGGACCGGAAAGAGAGCTGGAGACTTTTGTGCGGGCCATCCCGTTTGGTCTTGTCCTAGCTAATCAAAGGAGAATTTCTATCTTGGCTAACGGCTGCAATCTTGTTCGAGAAGAGTAAATATGTACGTTCCCATAGGGGCTCACACTCCCATTTCTTACCCACGCCCATAACCCTCAGGCGCCTCTATCACCAAAAGCCAACTCGTGATTGTTGTGCTACTACGCTAAGAGACCGGTGTCAAAGTTGGCTCTAGCTGAACCAGGTGAACCGTTGGTTAGTGGACCGCTCCAGAAATCGCAGGTCAGTACGGGGCTAGACTAGTATACAAACGACGTGCATTGCGAGTTCTTGGAACAGGCCTCTGCGCATCCTCCATAACCGCCAGTGAAACCTAGACCCGATTTGATCATTGTTTGTCCGAAATAGTAGGTGCTGCAGTACTTGGTAAATTTCTCTCCATTGCTGACGAAGAATTGGGCGGCGTGCTGAAGGCAAGTACCGGTTGCTGAGGGAATAGCGACTGCTGTACTCGTGGTAGTAGTTGCCGTGGTGGTTACACTAGTGCCTGTGAGAGAACTAGTCGTGGTGACTGACGTGGAGCTTGTAGGAATGCTTGACGTCGTGCTTGCAGTGGTGGTTAGGCTTGCAGTTAGGCTTGACGTAGAGCTGGAGGAGGAAGAAGGGCCTGCAGCCGCGCATGGACCACTGACCGCCGTCAAACTGACATTATCAATTGTGAAATCCATTTCCGGATCAATGATCATGGATAGTCCATGTAGAACTGTCCTTAGCTGGGTGTGACGGCAAAGAGTACGGGGATACTGGTATTGAGCCTGTGTGGTCGCAAGGACAGACATAATGAGTATTCGTGATGGTCGTCGTGACCACGGCGAAGGAATCGCGGCCCTAATCACCCTGTTTCTGAGCATACAGATCCCGACAGCGGCAGCAACAGCCGCAGAGCAAAACGTAGACTTCATCTAGGATGGATACTGAATAACAGTCGACAAAAAAAAGAAACGGACGGCGACGAGATGTCACCGCAAAGGAGTGTACGGTCCAGAAAGACCAAGCAACGACGCAGACACAGAAACCGAAGAAAACGCTTGGAAGAGTGCGTATCAAAGGATAGATGAAAAGGGCACAAACCGGTTGATATAGACAGGGATCTTCAGTGGAAAATAGTAAGAGTAGATCGAATAGACGCCCAACAGGTTTCGAGACTATGACCAGCTCTGGAATCTCGGCACTGCAGGAGACCAGTACAGCGTCCAGTCGTCGTTTGGTGGTGATCCATCGTGACAGAGGTTCGAGAGCTCAGTCTTGAATAGTTGTACGGATGGCTGGCTGAATAGCCTGGCTACCTGAATTGGATTTGCCAACCATTAGCTATAACCGCATGCGGCTATTACATGCACCACGGTCATCACGCCTATGGCAACAGGAGTTGGGATCGGGAAAATAAGGGCCCGCGTGATAAGGGGCCGCTCGTGGGCTGTTGACCGTCCAGATCAAGCCTCATTGAAAGAAAACCCCTTGCCTTCGCACGGCTAACCTTGTTGGGAGGGCAAAACAAAGGTTGATGCAGGTTTCGTTGATTGACAAATCCACCTCAGGATGAGTCCATGGTATTTGAATCTTCGCTGTGTGCTCGTAGCGGATGCCAGTCCTTTTGTCAAGAGTCCGCTTGCTTCACTCTGCGGCAGAGAAAAGGAGACGATGAGGAAAATCCAAAGTCGCAGCGCAGTATAAGAGACGGCCTTCTCAAAGATACGTTTACCTAGACTACTCCAGTTATATCCCAAGGGGCGGTTCCTTTTTTTGGCACTCGCAGGGTTTCCTCGCAATTACGCCCAGAGGACTCCTTCCCTATAATCAACAGAAACGAGGGCAAACATGGGTTGGCATGGCATTTCGGCGGACCATGGCGTTGAGGGAGCGGACCACGGTTTGCTGTACATGACTCGGCATGGATCGTAGCACATCTCGTCGTAACCGTGAGTGTGACTGCTCCACCAAATAGTAGATATATAAACTCGAGGCTTCGCGGTGTCGTGAAGTCATTTTGAAGCCCAAACGAGTCATCGCGCTCCCAGTGTAGTGTAGTGTTTATAACTTTGCTGCTTGGGTTTTCTTGACATATGCCATGACTGCATCGACCCCAGCCTGCGCGACTTCGGTATCCTGTGCCGGCGTGCCCGTGCTGCAACCGATAGCACCCACCACTTCTCCATCCACAACAATGGGGATGCCTCCAGCCACGTACATGAATCTGCCATTATTGCTACTATTCAACCCGAACGCCGGACCACCGGGCCACACAGCCTCCTTGTAGACCGACGTTGGAGCTCGATGGCCTGCCGCAGTGAATGCCTTGTTCATGGCGATGTCGACCGAGGTGAGTTTTGCGCCGGGCATCCGCTCAAAGTGGAGAAGATAGAGCGAGGCATCCATGATGGCGATGTTCATTGGGACGCCTATGGCTTTGGCCTTTTCGAGGCAGGCGGCCGAGGCCAGCTTGGCGGCATGGTGCGTGAGATGTGCGGGACGATGGATGGCAGCCATGACGGCGAGGGAGATGAAGGCTGAATCGGAGGTAAAGGCTTTTGTGGTTCTGAGGGAGCTGATGAGGAAGCCGGACGAAAGGGCGACAGTGTCAGAGAGGATCGCAGTGAGGTTTCCCTAGGTCAGCTAGAGAAGGACGAAGGCTGCTGGATGTTTAGACAGCAGCGGCTTACAAGCAAACGGGTTCAAGGCTTCCCCACAGACATGAAGGTTTGGTGGCTCGATTCATGTCGAGAATCGAATGAACGAGCTCTGAAGCTCGAGGGCGTGAATGATGGATCGAGGTGGATGGAAGCATGTTGGCGGAGAAGACGGACAACGGCGACGTCAGCGGCCGGATTGCTCGCCGCAGGTGCCCGACCCTATTACCCGAGCAAGTTAGGGACTATCGTGATTCTCGAGACCTACATAGCCTTGTACTGCCTTGGACTGCCTTGGACTGCCTTGTACTGCCCTGTATCAACTGCTCCGGCTTTTTGCGGGGAAACAGGGGGTTTTTTTTTGCAGGGCGATCTTCTTCCAAACGAAGCCATCCTCATGCGAGACACAAACATCATCACAGCAAAGTGATAAAAGACTTGATGGTGTCACTATGTGCTCACAGCTCGCATTGGACCACGGACAAAGCGCAGCACTGCCATGTGCTCAACGAGGCTGATGCAGCGGGCGAGACCGCTTGTACAGCATGTCGAAGCACGTCTCGCTTTCCTTGTCCAGATACTCAATGCCCTTGCGTGGTACTGCCCCTTGGTCCTTGTAATTTGGTCCTATCTCGAACGTCACTCCGGACGTCGGGTCTGGCCCGAGTAGCTTCTCGAACACCCCGATGACCCCTTCAATTGGTGCCAACAATCCCTCCTTCTCCATCTGGTCGTAAAAGGCCGCTGCTGAGATGTTGGTTCGAACCACGTTCGGGCAGGCCGCATTCATCGTGATTTTCTCCTCTGGCAAGTACTTTCCGTAGCTCCTCACCAGTCCCACAACGGCGTGCTTCGCTGCTGTATATACCGGGAGCGTGGGACAGGTGTAGAATCCGCAAACGCTCGCCACACATCCGACTTATGCGTGGTCAGCTCACAGTGTCTCCCCACAATAATCTGGGAACTCACTCTTGCCCCTGAAACCATCCTTTCCGGGTTGTTGCTTCCTGAATTGCTGCACAGCTAGCGCGACGGTGTAAAGGACACCCGTCAGATCAATATCCAGGACGCTCAAGTCAGGCTGCTGGAATCCGCTTAGGGAAGGGTCATTCGGAATCCAAGCACGTTCACCAATGCCTGCAATGGGGTAGACGTAATCGATCCGACCGAAGTCTGACACAGCTTGACTAAAAGCCTTTGCTTGGGAATTCCAGTTGGCGACATCCACTTGGGCACACTTTGCCACCTGAGAATCCTTGTTCAATTCATTGACAAGTTTTTGAGCGCCTTCTAGGTCTCTGTCGGCGATGAACACTTTAATGCTAGAGGCGCGTTAGAGATTCCCCATGCGGTATCTCGCTCTCGACGAGGAACCGACATACTTATGCTTCACCAGCATCTGGGCCACCCCTCGACCAATTCCGCTCGCTCCGCCCGTCACTTTTTGTTTTATTGGCATTAGCCTGTATAGACATTGTGCGAGTTCGAAACATATGTCTTCTAAACAACAGATAGTGTTCATGTAGAAAGAAGACTCACCATAT
Source organism: Cladophialophora psammophila CBS 110553 (assembly GCF_000585535.1). NCBI lineage: Eukaryota > Fungi > Ascomycota > Eurotiomycetes > Chaetothyriales > Herpotrichiellaceae > Cladophialophora > Cladophialophora psammophila. The sequence continues at coordinate 699,238 of NW_006912924.1, forward strand.
GCAAAGCCTTCAGACATTTTCCCGGTGAGAAGACTGTCCTTGTGGAATGTTAAATGGCCACCTAGGTAGTTTAATGTGAAAGCACCTTGTTTCAATCAAAACAATCTCGAATGATGTCTCTTTAATGCTCGACGCTTCAGCAACCAAACCTCTCAAGAAAGCAGAATTGCCCATCGAGCAACCTCGGAACTAGCCCCCAGTGAGGGGGTGAGCCGTTTGTCCAGCCTTCATTCATGAAGTCTCGTAGCGGGTTTCGCTAGGTCCATATGACACGAGAGGGTCTTTTCGTCCAACTGGATCGCGGGCGACGCGGGGGTGCTCCTCGTGTATTAAGAGTAATGGAGCTTGTGTGCGGAGAAGTTCTGTCCATTGACGCAAATACGGGCCTCGGTATTGACGTGGGTGCGAATGCTCCGTAAGATGGTCAGCCTCAGTCCATTTTCTCCCTGGAAGGAGGGCACCAACGGATGCCATTTAACTGTAGCCAGAATCAATGTTGTCATCGAAGAATTCAAAAGGTTGTTTCCCCATGATGGAATGCTCCTGTAGAAAGCCGAATCACCACTGGCTCTCCCACAGCCTCACGGTCTGACATGGCGAGATTTTGTGTTCTTTCCAAAACACCCTGCCTGTAGTTCCTGTTGTTATATATGTGGCACTCGGAAAGGTGATTCACGATCCAAGGTCCAAAGACACCGGAACCGCTCAGGAGCATAGATGACAACCACAATAACCAAAAGATTCTGGGTCGGATTTTATTCTCGGGTGACTCCTTTAGCAAGCAGATACCACAGTGCTCACAGCATTTCAGCCTTGCTCGATCAACTCACCTCTTGCACAGTACAGCAAGCATTTAGTTGGAGGTGGTACTTTCTCAATGGGTCCGCAAGGGGATGTGTATGTCCTGGACGTCCTGGATATGCATCTTTGCAGGTTGCGATTCCCCGTATTCCATGGATACGGCGGAACAGGCCACATTTTTGCGAAGGCTGACCTCGTTGCCCTCGTAGCTATGCCATCGGATTCAACCATCGTATTTGCTTTTGCTACATACCCCAGACGATTGCTAATCCACCTTTCCTCTTCACCACACAGCACACTTGGACTCCAGCCTTTGGGCTTTTCCCGATTTAAAATACCACTACAAACTCTGCAAGCTTGGTCTGAAGAACTTACGGGCAATCCGGTCAATGGAAAAAAGAAGAGAATGAGGACGAACAGCCATTTGTAAAGGCCAGTCTACACATCTTTTGTCTTTTCCCTTCCCTCCTTGGATCTTTGGCTCGCGCGGAAATGGCGGATTGGACAGAGGACCGCTATTAAGAACAGCCGAACTCAGAGAGAGCCAGCAATCCTCGGCGTTGATCTGGGGATTTCAAACTGCCATCATTTACACACAGTCTATTCTGCTGAAGGTGCAATGCCGTCCATGGCCTCCTCCATCTTCCACCCCTTCCTCTCCCCTTCCCTGTCCGCCCTCCTTTCCCACCTCCCTTCCTCTATCCCCCTGGACACACTCAGCCGCACGCCTCTATCGCGCCTCCAACGCACCGCGCTGCCCAACATCGGCCTCATCGAACTTGTCTCTGCCACCGATTTCTCAACCTTATACGACTCGCTGTATATCCACAGTTTCTCCCGCCTCGCCGAGCGGGAAAGGTCAGATCTGATCGTCGACCGTCTCGCGGCGCAGGCGAAGGGAGATAGGAAATTCCTGGCGCCCTACCGTATCGTGGGCATCAGGGACCACCAAGGCGAGGCAATTGCGGCGGCTCAATTCAGTGTCTTGCCGGTTCCTCCTCGCAAAGGGAAGAACAGCACGACCAGCAGCGCCGACTGTGGCGGCAATGACGGATCAGGTGAAGGGTCGAAATACGCCGTCCCCTATCTGCAATACATCTATGTCCGTCGCCAAAACCGCCGCCAAGACATGTCCGAAGTCCTGCACACGATGGTTCTCGCCGTCGCCGCCGCGGACGCCGCGCTGATGGACATGGAGGACGGAATCTCTTCTTCAGCCGTGGATCCACTCCTGCGAGCCGTGCCCTTCACGCTCTTTGAAACCGAACCGCCCGACCACGGCGACGACCACGCAAGCCGCGCGTACGCGCTAGAACGTTCCAAAATCCATACCTCCACGGGCGGCATGGCGCTTGTTCTGCGTCGCCGCCGACCGAGGCCTTCTTCCCGGGACACTACTCGTCCCGAAGAGGAAGAAGAAGCAGCAACAGCAGAAGGACAAGATGACGACGAGATCCTCAGCGCGCACGTCCAGCCCGGCCTAGAACCCTCCGACCCACCTCTGACCCTCGTCTGGATCATTCGCCCTGCCCCGACGGCCACGCCCGGTCTGGACTATGATCTTACCAGCCTCGGGAAGGCTCTTGTGGCGGCATACTACCAGAGTCTGAGGGACGAGGGGTTTCCCGAGAAGAATATCCGCCTTGCGGAGAGGATCGTCCAAGAGAGATGCAGGGGCAGTACCTTTCAGCTGATGCCGTTGGGGGACGTGAGGGACTTGAGTGCGGACAAGGGGAATCTGGATATACGAGAGTAATTGAGAGTGTGGATTAGAAAAACTGTACGTAGACTATCAATGAGAGCTTGCATTCTCTGACATTCTCCCGCTTGCGATGCGGCGAACGAGACTCATCCCTCGTCTTCAAAATGACCAAAACAATCCATAAACTGTGCAAAAGACTACCTAGTAAGGAGTGACAATCTACGAAATAACAGACTGAAAATTCAGCTTTGAGATGGGGAAAAAGCTTCACTAAAACACAACGCCGACATATTTCAGTCCGGCGGTCCAGAGCCACCCGTCAACCAACTAGGAGAGTCGCAACCTCCACAGATCCTCTGTACGGTGGATTCAATTATCCCCCCGCTCAGTCTCTGGGTGGTGATTTCCTCCTCGATGGACGTCTGCTGTAGAGATCTCCACCATTGTAGGGGATTCCCAGCGACGTCAGAATGTTGACGGCAGCATTTTCGCCAGTGGCAAAAGCACCATGCACACATCCGTTTCCAGTCCGCGTACAGTGCTCTCCGGCAAACTGCAGCTTGCTTTCCTTGATGCTCTCCATTGCAGTGAACCAAATTTCCGGGTCATCTCCGGTTTTGTCAGCAGTGTATGTACCGAAGCCAGCAAAGGGATCCTGCGTCCAGTGTGTCGTTTCCAGATTCACGACTGGAGGAAGCTTCTTGTAAGGCTCGGTGCGGAAAAGCTTGAAGAGTGGTTCGAAAAAGGCGTAGATTTCTGCGTCTGAAGTCATGGCTTCAATTCGCTGAGTAAGGGGCTCAACAATCTGGACGGACAGCTCCTTGGTACCGCTCATGATCCAGTTGTTGCTCGTAACAGTCATGTAAGAGAAGATGGAATTCTCGTCGAAATCGTCGGTAGTGGGCTCAGGATAGTAGATGAACTGGTCGTTGTCTTTGGGCCAGAACACTGATTCGAACTCGACAAAGATCTTCCCAAGAGCTCCGTAGCCGAGTTTCTCAATACCCAGAGACAGTTGTCCTGGGAGGGCCGGGCTGAAGTCCACAAGCTTGTGTTTCAAAACACCAAGTGGAAGAGTGCAGACAACGGCGTCTGCAAGGAAAGTGGCTGGTTTCCCATCAGTAGTGGCGGTATGAACGAGACACGGGTTGGATCCGTCATCATCATTCCAATCAATCTTTGTGACTTTGTGTCCAAGTCGGATGATTCCCGGCTCACGGAGGTTCGAGGCTGCCCAGTCGATAATGGTATCATATCCTCCTTTCATGTAGAGGTTCCGTTCGGTTGCGAAGTAGGCAAGATGTTTAGAAGATGCTTGCTCGAGACTGGTACCGATCCAAGCTTCAACCTCGCGAGCAGCTTGAGGCGCCCAGAGGCGTTCATCCTCACTAACCAAGGGATGGCTGCTCAGCCATTCCCTGATGAAGGTCAAGGCAGGTTTATCCTCAGCATCGGGATTTTCTTCGTAGTACCAGGCACAGAAGTCGGCGAATTCATCGGCGACCTTTTTGGCTTTGAATTGCGAGCCGAGGCGACCATCGCGGGTGTAGTACAAGGGGGTGCCGTCGTCATAATAGTGCTCGATATTGAGCTGGCCGATAAGACGGACGAGTTTGTTGTTGGCGGTTTCATGCATCCAGGCGGCACCTAGCAAGAGTGTGAGTAGAAGTGGACGACAGGGGGAAACAACCCCACAATGGTCGTGGCCGAACAATGAGCGCTTTTAACGACATCATGTCAAACGCCTACGGCGATTGTCAGTATTGCCTTTTGGTAATATTTACCAATGTCTCTTGGAGCGTGCCCAGCTTTCCTACTCGTGTAAATGCGTCCGCCGATCCGATCAGGACGGGCTTCGAGGACCACGACTTGGACACCATGGGTTCGCAAGACAGAGGCAGCACGAAGACCGGCGATGCCGGCACCGACTACGATCACTTTCTTCGGGGTAGGTATTCCATCACTTGCAGATGTCCCTCGTTTCTCTTGACTCACAACATCCTGAACAACTTGTCCAGGTCCTTTCGGGTTTAGACCATCCTCCAACTCTTTGGTAGCGGCAGGGGAAGGGAGAAGCCGGTGAGCGAGTTGCAGGATGGTCGAAGGACTACTGGATTCCTTGGGTTTATGGGCGGTAATCTGAGCGATGTGGAAATGTTGAGCCATTCTGAGTTGGCAAGTCGACATTCAGCTACCTAATAGGTTAGCGACAGTGTCGACGGGGGGGGGGTGCTCTGGGCGACGAGGCTGCGTTGAGCCGATACGGAGAAGTGAGCAGGTGATGGTGAAGCGAAGGGGGAAGAAGGAAGAAAGAATGGGAGGATGAAAGGCGATGGGATGATGTAGGAGAGGCCAGCGAGGGATGCAGCAGGTGGGAGGGATGAGGGATGAAGGATGATGAGAATGTTGAAATTGGGGCCACATGGCTAGAGGCTTTTAGGGAACTACAGCCGCGTCATGGGGAGAACCCGCCAATGAGGCTGCAACCTTTAGGGGACGAGGGAGGGGGTCACTTGGCTAAAGATCCAGGGCCACTAGGCTAGTGGTGATGGCCCCGGTAGTGACATTGGTGGGGACTGCTTATCGGAGAAGCGCACGAGGTCAAGGGCCTCGCCGAAAGGGCATTCCGTCCTACTTACCAAGTAGGCTCCGCAAGCCTATTAGAGGCCCCCGGGGCGTCACTAAAATCAAGATTTATCAAGATTTGCTCAAGCTATATTGCTCCCACCCTAACCATGCACCCTTCCGTTCCTTTTGCTTAATTTTGGTTTACCTGTAGCCTACCTGGAGGAGTTAGGTTGAAGTGAGCAACTCCTGACTGCTCCTGCTAGAGCGATCTCTATCCCCCGGAAGGGCCCCTCCCTCGAGGCCCATGTCTTTTTTCTGGGATACGCGCAATTCGATTACTCTCCGTCTTGCCACTGATAAGCTTTTGCCTGCCGTCGACTGGCCCTCCCGCCTCTTTGCGGGGATTGTGGCCTCGTTCTTGTGTAGACGAGGCGAACCTTTGCCCGCGTCTGACAGAGCTGGAGCATGGCGTCTCTTAGGGCACACACCATCACGATAAGGTATCTGATCTCTTTGCTCGTCGCTGTAACGATATGGCGACGCCTCTCGCTTAGTTCATAAATGTCTTCTTCCCCAGCTAATCCCATGGTGCTCTTCCCCTTCGTAGTGTTTTTTTGCGCTTCAAGATTCATCAGCTTCGTCCACGAGTGCGGCCGTATGGAGTACACTGAGGAACTTCCGGGCACGCGCCGCATTTTTGACGCTGAAGGAAAGCCCCTCTATCCTGGCGATGTTGGGCTGAAGAGACACGGTGACATTGTTCTCGTTCCTCAGCCGACCGACTCGCCCAATGACCCTCTTCATTGGTCCTTGACCCGGAAAATATGGCACAGCTTCCTCGTTTGCTTTGTCACAGCTTTGACGGCAGCCACTTCCAACGACGCTGGGGCCGCTCAATACAATGAGAATCTTGAATTGGGCATCAGCTATGGCTCCTTCAATACCGGCGCCGGTGTTCTGTTCTGCGGAATCGGCTACTGGACATTGCTTTCTTCTCCAGCCGTTTACCTCTATGGTCGCCGCATCTTGTACTTGATTGGCATGACGTTGGGCTTCATTGGAGGCATTTGGTTCGCCAGAGGGCAGACGACCAGTGACGCCATCTGGAATCAACTTTTTGTCGGCGCATCCGAGTCCGTGGCCGAAGCGACAGTTCAGCTGTCATTGATGGATCTGTGGTTTCAACATCAGCGCGGCTCAGTGCTCGGTGTTTATGTGTTGGCGACCAGTATTGGTACATACTTGGGTCCATTGATCGCGAGCTACATCGCAGACAGTAGCCTAGATTGGAGATGGATTGGATACTTCGGGGCTATTATCTCTGGGGGAACCTTTTTCGTGCTTCTCTTCGGCCTGGAGGAGACGTCATTTCATCGGGATCGATATTTGGTCAATGACGGAGACAGATATTTGATCGACGGTGTCAACAGAGCCGGCAGTGATAATTCCGCAGGCTTGGAGGCGGATCGACCGGATAAGGAAAAGGTTGCTGGTCAACCTGAGCCACAATCCGTGTCCCCTCGCCGTGCATCTGTTGCAGAGGAGCGACTTGCCGCCGAAGACCGACCCAAATCATATTGGCGGCGCATTGCGATCATCACTCCCGCGCCAAATCTGCGCGGGCTTGGCTTCAAGCAGTACTTCCAGCGTCTCTTTCACACACTGCGAATCTTTACTTTCCCTGCCGTCTTATACTCCGGGTTGCAGTGGGGGGCTCAAGACGCCTGGCTTACCTTTTATCTGACAGTCGAGGAGGACAACTGGTATGGTCCACCTTGGAATTACAGCGATGCTGCTGACGGAGTGAGTCTTCTGATGTACTAGTGAGAGTACCACGCATTGCTAACTTCCCGCAGCTGATGAACGTGCCCTGCCTGATTGGCGCCGTCATTGGAGCAACATATGGTGGATGGCTCAGCGATAAGTTCATGATATGGATGGCCAAGAGAAACGGGGGCGTGAGCGAAGCCGAACACCGACTGTGGCTCATGTACCCATGTGCTGCCATTTTCCCTACTGGTCTGTGGCTGTTTGGAATTGGGACCAGCTACGGATGGTCCTGGCCAGCTCCGTATGTTGGCCTTGGTTTCATCGGCTTCGGATGGGGCTGTGCAGGCGACTTGAGCATGGCGTACCTGATGGATGCTTATCCGGACATGGTCTTGGAAGGCATGGTGGGCGTGGCAACGATCAATAACTCGATTGCGCTCGTCTTCACCTTCACAGCTTCCGACTGGATCGATGCGAGCGGTGTTCGAAACACATTTATTGCCATCGGGGTCTTGGCGTTTGTTTTCATCATGACGACTGTGCCAATGATGATTTGGGGCAAGAAGTCACGTCGCTGGACAAGGAACCGATACCAGCGGTTCTTGGAGATTCGCGATGGTTTCTCGACCTAGCTGTGGAAAAGCGTTCAGCGATGCGAGGGATGCCCGGGCATGCGATGTTAGTTTAGCCTTCATACTGTAATATCTGGACGTGCAGTTCTATAAGTCATATGTATGGCGACATATTGGATACCTAGCAGTTTCAAAGCATAAAGCGACGACAACTATATTGAGCTGAACAAATTGTCGAAGATGTTGTCCACCCCCGATCAACAAGGCAGAACAAGACAGAACAAAGTTACACCTTTATCGCTTGTTGCTTCATGGTCCGCCGCATTCTCTACTGCCAAGCATAACTCCACCTGCTCCCCATCTCATCTTTTGACCCGAGAATGCTTCAAACATACGACTGCTTCCTCTTGGATGAGCATTCAACTGAAACTGTGATCCGGCCTTGCCCACCTCCTCATCGGCGTCTCAAAATCCGAATCGGCAGCATGCATTCTTCACTCCCGCTGCGAGCTGGCCTGTAAGTGCCTGCCCTGTGCTTGACGCCCCCGGTGCTCTCCCAGCATTTCTTGCTCCCCCAATGCATCCATCCTCGTGCGCCCGGATCAACAATCCCTCCTCTCGTTCCTCTTCTTCCACTTCTTCTCTGCGGACGTACTTACGAAACTAGCCTTAAACGGTCCTCCTACTACAACTCCGACTACCGTAGCGGGGCTGCCCTGCTTCGAGCCCGCCGGCCGTACCTAGTCAAGAACACCCTCACAGGCATAGCGATCTTCGGCTTCGCTATTGGAGTTTGTACGTTCCACTGTCGCTTTCTCTTTGAGTGTTCCCCTTCAAGCCCAAGGCTCCTGGACCGTGCAATATATCCCTGTGGCGACTGGGGCAGAGCTTCCAGTCGTCTTCGGAGAACATTTTGACTGACGCCATTCTGTAACACACAGTCGCGTTTACCCTCAGAGCCGTCGGCCAAGAGACCTTTGACGACGTGATCGTTCCATCGGACACGGACGCCGTTGCGCCAAACTCCTCCCCAGCTGAGACCGCACGGTTACAGCCGATTCAAAATCAGTCGCCGAAGACACCAACTGCGTAGCCGAACCGGGTGCCCTCATTGTCCAGCTTCCACCATCGCAAACGAGACGCCACCTGTGCTCGTAAAGCAAGGTGGCAGCAGGCGAGGAACGGCCTCGTGACAAAGCATCGGGAGAGGAGGGGGAAGACCAGTTTCCAGGCAAGCTTCGACTGTGTATAGCTACGAGGCGTCGAGCAAGCGGTACCCGGGGATTGCCACTAAACAAGACGAACCACCAGATTTCGCTACTTCATCGAGATCACACATCCGTGTTTGACATGTGACCTGACATGCTATGCTGGATGGACTTCCGAGCTGGACTGTATGCGCCTCGTGATAAGGATCTCCTTGTAGGAAGTGAAGAATTTATCGGCGGCAGAGAGTGTGATACGCAGTGTGAGGCTTCTAGAGTGGATGTGGACTTGGCTCAAGCCGAGTCGAGTCGGGTCGAGGGGATTTGGCCGTGACTGATCAGGAGAGAGTCGATGTCTACTCCGGTGCATACAGGTTTACACGGGCGGACAATCTAAGGAGTCAAGCGCCTGCTGGCTATTAAAAACTCGCAGCTCACTACTTACCATCGCAATGCCTTCGGATATGAACCAATGAGGAAGTCGGTAATAAAATGTCCATTGGTTAAAGTTTATTCAAAAGCAAAACTTCAGAGTCGAGAGCCAGGAAGGGTCTTGGCCAGCATCTATCTTGCTGCTCTTTCATCTTTGATTTCGCGACTCGCCACGCTGTGCAATGTCACTTTCCCGTCGCCATTGCGAACATCAGCGAACGCTAAATCTCCCGGTGCCCGCCGTGATAGCAGGAGCCCGTGGCCCCGAGGCATTGAGATATGCCCGGGACGTTAAAGGCGAAGAAGCCATATCGCGTCCACTACCGATTACATCCTTTTCCCTCCCCTGCTGACGTTGCAATTCGGAGTTGTCATGTTGAGCGGGTTGCCGCCGCATGTCTAGGGGGCTTGCCGAGTGCATGCGATAATTCTGTAAACCGGATGACCCGCCGCCCGTTTGCGCCTCGGCCTTTGTCGCGCTACTCTGTCCGTCATGAGGTGTGTGGATCGCGGAAGATGCCTGTGCGGAGACAGAAGGGTCAACGATGGTAGATGCTGATCCTCCTGGAGGCTGAAGCCCGTCGGTCATGTTGCGTTGTTGATTTGCTGGTGTTAGGAATTCGCTCATTGGAGAGCGATTGGAATTTTGTCGGCTTAGCCGATGGATGGGATGTTGGGGGTTAGCCCATGGTGTCTGTTCAAGAAATTGTTCTTCTGCTTGGGGTCCTGATATCTGCGGTTGAGCTGCTGGGCGATGAGTGGGTCTGCCAGGTCGAATCTGACTCTGCGAAATCTGCAAAACGTGAGTCTCCTGGAGCTGTGAAATGGTGCCACATATACGTACTCCCATCTTCTGGATGTCATCCTCGATGTCCTTCTGCTTTGACGCAGCCAATTCTGGTGCAGCAGGAAACCCCACATATTTGGCGACACCGGCCAGAATCGAAACCTCTTTGTTGTAGGCTGTTTGTTGTAAGATCTGCTGCGACCTTCGTTCCGGGAATGGTATGCTGAAGCTAGGTATTGAAGAGTCGGCCTTGAATCTGTCTCGTTGGATCCGATAGAAGTGCTCACTGAGGCGTTCAAGATGTCTCTCTCGAATATCTCTGACGGTCTGGAAGTATTGACTGTGAATTTGACTCCGTTCAGCAACGGCCTTGTTCTTGAGGGCTCCGACCTTATAGACCAGTAGCTTTTGCTCGATCTCATATTTCTCATCACGGTATTTCTGCACCACTTCCACCTGGCGTATCAATTCTGGGTGAGCTGGCTTGGGCTCTGACAGCAACTGCAGCTCGTGGTTTATGGCTGCAATCCTCTCATCATAGAGACGGTCTCTCAATGTCGCAAAATGCCTCTCGAGCGCTGTCAGGGCTTCCATGGCTGCCAGTCGCTTCGCTTGTTCTTCTTCACTCTTGATCGCGGCCTCGAGATCGTTGTCATCGACAACCTCTGAATCTTCCGCAGGTCCAACGTCCTCCTCGTCTCCATGTTGTAATTCGTGGATGACCGGGTCTTTTGCTTTTCTGCGAGGTCTGCTTTTGGTTTTGTCTTTGAAGTCTTCACTACTGTCGACTTTTTCGACCTCTTTCTGCTCCTCTTCCGGCTCTACTACTTCCTCTTCGTCGTGTTCGGGCACCTCTACTTCGGGTTCAATGGTATTTTCCCGTAAATGGGGACTCTCATTTTCCTCGCCGTCGGTATCTGGTTCAGACTTCTCATCCTCGGTCTCAACAGATCCCGTCCGCCTTCTCTGTGACCTAGGTGCCTCTTCAATATCAGATTCGCTTTCTTCTCTCTTGCGCTTATTGGGCGAAGCTGCTGGATCCACTACGCCGGCTTCGTGGGCTTCTTCATCTGCGTCTTGTCCGTCGCTTATGCCTTCTTCATGGTCCGAGTCGTGGTGGGAGGAAATTGGGGACGAAACTGGGCTTTCGGTGAAACTCTCTATCTCCGGTCGCATGTCGATATCTTGTCTCTGGGATAGTTTGCTTGGGCTGATCTCAGGGGGGTTTCTCCTAGCTAGATTTTCCGGAGTGGCCTGGAGGCGCTCGGTCTCAGCTTCAGAATCCACATCGGCTGGGACGGCAGCTTCGATATCTTCTTCCTCGCCATCTTCAAGATCATCGTCCAGCTCGCTAAGGCTGCTGGAACGGTCGTCGTCGGAGAGGGGTCCGTCCTTGGCGGCGTAGGCTACGGCGGTATTAGAGAGAGCGAGGAGGGAGTCCGCCGCTGAGTTCATAGTTATTGCACCAAGACTTCTTTTGGATGTAGATCGTTCGGAGGGGCTAAGAGGTACTCAGCGTAGGTAGATGAGGTTTTCGGGAGCTGGAAAAATCGCGGATTGATATCGCCTAGGGTGGCCTCGGTGGTCAGCGCGAATGGGATAGTTTTGCGAAAATGAGAATGCGAAAATTGCATATGCTGGTGAGTAAGTCGACATACGATGTGATAGTGAATGAATCGCAGTCACAATAGCATGGTGGTTGTCATCCCCTCTCTTGCGCTTGGTTCTGGCGGTAGCATGGGCGCAACGGCAACAGGGCCTGAGGATTTTGTCGTTCGGTAGCGGTATTGGTAGATCTCACTCGTTTATAGGAGAAGAGGATTGCGAGAGAGCCGTCACACCTGTATGACTTCAACGAACAAGCGATTACTCGAGGCGGATCAAGGTGGGATGGTGTGAGTGACTGTCAGAGAATTACCCGCGGGGCAGGGGGTACTGTTGACTATAGGGTCAACCCGGAAAGGGAAAGTGAAGTGCGAAACGAATACAGAGGAGGGCTATCAATGTGAAACCAAAAGAGTTGAGTTAGGTAGCGAAAACAATGCAAATGGAAGTTGGCAAAGTCGCAGGTTACAAAATGCAGGAGCAGCAGGCGTGTTGGCGTCGTCGGTGGAGAAACGCAGCCAGAGCGCAGCCCCCAAAAGGCACATACAAGGTACAAGTACAGCAGTGAGCACAAGAGTCCCAGTCCCTTGAATCATGGGCCGCTCGACATTGGGTGGGCGATGTCATAGGCACGAATCAGGGCACCAGAGCGCTTCAGGCTAGTGCCGGAATTAAGCCAGCTGCACCCCTTGTTATCCCCATTTTTGGTTTCTGCTCTCGAAATTTTTGTAGCTTCGATCCGACCGTCACACTCTGCGACAATCCGAATGAGTCGAGTGAGAAACTGACTTGCTTGAGGCGTTCACAACATGCCAAAGTCGAAGAAGTCCAAGACTACGGCGGATGCCGCGCCTTCAGCCACAACTGCAAGCAAGTTAACTGCCAGAGAAGAAACGGTCGATCCTGCGCTTGCTTCTCTGTTTGCTTCAAGCGTAAGAGCGCTGATAACCGTCTCGAATTGAGGCTGACAGACTCGTTTTAGTCTGGACCAATCAAGGTACCGCCGAGCACTGTGACCTCAGCGAAACCTGCCCCTTCGCATGTACGGGCTAATCCCGAAGACGAAACATCCTCGTCTGGCTCCAATGCCTCCGAAGAGAGTGACAGTGAGAATGACGCGGAAGATTCAGACGAATCCTCTGAAGATCAGGCACTGCCGTTCAAAAAAGAAGCCCGAGATAGTGTTGAGAGGCCTCGCAAACGCAAACGTGCCGTCGATGAGGACGATCTGGAGCAGGCATATTTTAAGCGACTAGAGTTAGAAGAGGATAGAGAAAACCGCAAGAAACAACCGGAGCGCAAAATTGACAACGCCGAAGGAAGCTCGAGTGAAGACAACGCATCCTCCTCCGACTCTGATGATAGTTTACTCAGCGAGCCCTCGGAGGTCGAAGTTCCCCCAAAACATGAGATCTTTGACCAAAAGCTGAAGGATCAGGACAAGCTGAAGAGAACCGTGTTCCTGGGAAATGTATCCACTCAAGCTATCAAAACTAAGACAGCAAAGAGAGCATTGACCAGACATTTACGCTCCGTGCTGAAGACACCGCTTCATGGAAAGAGACCAGGAAAACTCGAATCTGTCCGATTCCGCTCTACCGCATATGCATCGGGGCAAGGTCCTAAGAAAGCCACGTACGCCAAAAAGGAGCTCATGGACGCAACCACGATCAGCACAAATGCCTATGCAGTCTTCACCACGGATATTGCTGCTGAGCGAGTGGCAGAGAAACTCAATGGCACTATTGTTCTTGATCGGCATTTAAGAGTCGATTATCTTGCCAAACCCTCGGCGATTGACCACAAACGTTGTGTCTTCATTGGGAACTTGAGTTTTGTTAACGAAGAAGCACCTTCTGGAAGTGCAGATGACGAGGAAGGCCTTCAAAAGAAACGACGGCCGACTGCGAAACAGCCCGCAGATGCTGAAGAAGGTCTGTGGCGAACGTTCAGCAAAGTTGGGAAGGTTGAAAGCGTACGTGTGGTACGAGACCAAGAGACCCGAGTGGGTAAAGGATTCGCATACGTGCAATTCAAGGACGAGAACAGCGTGGAGGCTGCACTGCTCATGAACGACAAGAAATTCCCCCCGATGTTGCCGAGAAAACTACGTGTGATGCGGGCTAGGAAGATGAAGATCAAGCGCCCTACGTTCGCACCGCGAGCAAACTCTGCCCAGGACAGGAATAAAGGGCGCAGGGACGGTATGTCTGCGGCCGAAGGGAGAGACGGGAAGCCGAAACAACCATTGGTCTTCGAAGGCCACCGTGCAATAAGCACAGTTCCCAACGCCAAAGGAAAGGCGGGTGATGTGGCCAGCTCAGAGAGAAACCGGGATCGGAAGAGGAAAAGGCCGGATTCGAAGAGCGCTCAGAGAAGTGCCCAGTACAAGGCGGCCAAGGCGAGGAGGCAAAAGCTAGGAGGGAAATGAAGACGTACGAATAAGTTGCTCAATGGATGAAATGGAATGGGATGGATATCACTGTCGTCATGACAAAGTGGATATCTTTCATGCGAGTCTGACCCGACTTTCGGACTGGTGTAGAACTCTCTTTGCTCAGTCTTTCTGCTCTTTCAGCCGCGGTGTTGACCATATCAAGAGCCATTGCCGCCACGATGACTGAGACGCTTTGTCCACCGCTCTCATCGAGCTAGACGTAGCGCCGTCCAGCTCGCCCTCCAAGGTATCTGCGCCGGGATTTCTCGGACAGGCATGGATGTACCTCTTCTCTGTATTTCGAGCATGCCTCCACGTTTGCTTCTCGAGTTCCAAGTCTCGGCATGGCCTGCGCATTGCCTTGCCCGTCCCCAGTGTGCAGTCTCATTCTCGGTCTCAGTCTCGGTCTCTTACATTTTGTCTTTCAAGAGATTCTAGAACCAAGTAAGTGTAGCGTGGACTTTTGCACAAGAATCGTCTTGCGCGCTACAGCACGCACAAGAGCCAGTCAAGGGTTGGAAAGCGATGGTACTTGGACCATCCAAGGTCGGCATTGGTAAGTGTAATTGGACATTAACCAGCGGGCCACCAAGTTCATTTCTTCATCTCACGCGTGTCACCACGGCCAGCTTAGCTCAAGACAGCAAAGTCAATCAGACATTGAACGTCGGCAATCCTCGTTTGGGACCGGGTCGATAAAAGCCCATAGCTCTCTTCTTCCTCTGTACCATTTTATCGAATTGCCAGGACCCCGACCCCCCGCCTCGCTCTCTCACACTCTTTCTTCATCTCCTGCTCTTCCACGTCCGTCCATTTCACTGAGAGCTCGTCCCACTTCTTCACCTTGAACTCCCGTCTATACTGGGCCTGCAGATTTTGCAGCCGTAGAAGGGGACGCATGTCACCAGTGCCGCTGTAAATAGCTAGCAGTGTCCGTCTCGGCAGGTTGGCGTAGATTTGATAGATGCGTTGAAGGGTCTGACGCATCACGCTTCTGAGGTGGTCTGTTTGGTCGCTGGGTAAGGGCCGACTGGAGGAGGAGGAAGACGCAGGTGCGAGAAAGCTGTCGCTGGGGAGTGTATTCCAGCCTCGTGCGGCTTCAAGATCGCGAAGTCGAGCCCAAATGAATTCAGTGCCGCCCAGCGGGATGGTCTGATCATGATCTTGGGTCTCTCCTTCTCCGCTATGGCTCGTGCGCTTCTCTTCAGCACCATCTTCCTTGCCATGTTCCGCAACTGTCGAGTTCTCAACCGAATCCCCATGAGCAGCCCTGAGAACACCCCGTACAATCTCATCATCATTCGCACAACCAATCTTGTATGTTGCATCTCGTCCCAGTCCCCTCTCCGGCGTCCCATACTCCACAATGGCTGTGGTCTTCAACACAACCTCTCCGTTGGCGCTCATCTTAAGCGTCCCTCCAATCCTGCGAAAGATGCTTTCGCCGTTCGCATCCAAAGTTCCCCAGGTAGGTCCCTTGTCACACTTCAACTTTACCAGATCCAACACTGCTCTGGCATCTTCTACGCTGTCATGCCCGCTCATGCCGCCCTTTTGGATCTCCCGTTTTAGATAGCGGTTTGCTAGGAATTTCAGGGACGAACGCAAGGGCAGACCGCGCGGGTGTGGATAGATGATTGACGTGTCAATGACGAATGGATGTGTCAGTTTCAGTGCATTGAGATCAGATTCAAGACTGTGGCCGAGAAGGATGGTATCCTGTCCCACGATGTTGAGTAGCTCTCTCTGAATGTCCCCCAACGTCGTCGTGACATTTTCAAGGATTTCCTGGGTAATGCCGGAAAATTCCGTAAAGTAGTTCTTTATTGCCAGTGCCGGCTTGACGTATCTGTCCAGCACAGTTCTGCCGGCCCAGTCGAGAACAGAGATGCGCGCGAGCGAGTATTTTTCATCACTTGTAAGGACCATTTCGCAATCCAGAGCGTAGGCTTTCAGACCTTGCGTCAAGAAATCGTGGGACTTGGGAGGGGAGGAGGACGGCAGGATGCGAGGCTTGAAGATGGAGACATCGGTGTCGACCCAGCCGGAGGATTTCGACTGGCCTGTTTTTTCTCTTCGTTCCTTCTCCAGTTGCGCATCTTTCGGATCTGCAAATGCTGCAGGGTGGATTGGATATTCTGCTTCTCGCAACTCGCTGACTGCATGGACAAAGTTTACAACGGGAGTGCGGACTGCTTGGAAAGACTTCTCATCTTTGCCGTGCTTCTCTCTCTGCTTGGTGGATTCGGAAAAGGGTGCGATGAGCATGCCTTGGAGCGGAGAGTGTACTCTGTTTATGCGTGAATCCCCAGGGGCACGGACTTCGATAATGTGTCGGAGGAGACTGTCTCTCAATTTGGGTTGTGGAGGAAGATCAGAGTCTGCTTCTGGTGGCGAAATGATGGCTGAAGCGTCGGCTGAGGCTGGATGTTGGGCTTGAGCGGTCGAATCAGGATGTGTGAATGACTCGTCAGGCTTGCTCATGCTATTCATCTCGCTCTCTTCAGATATGCTGTTCCATAGCTCCGAGTCCTCCAGCATCTTCTGATCCAGGGCGGGAACCATCAGCACCACCACCTTCTTGATCTGCCTTGCGTTCTTTACAGCCAGCCAGGTTGGAGCGACACCGTCTGCCAAAATGTAGAGAACAAGATCTTGCAAAGCCTTGAGATCAACACGTTCGGGTCGTGTTTTGAAGAAGCTGATGCTGGGATCACCATCCGATTCTCGTTCAATTTTGCGTCTTTTCTTTCGGGAAGACTTGGACTCTGCCACTGCCCAATCTTGTGAGGTAACAGTTGCTGAGCCTTCAGCGTTCATACTGTTAGATTCTGTACCGTCCACATAAGTCGTGTTTGATGCTTGTGTGGCCGTGATGTTGTGGAGGGTCTGTCCGATGCCACAGTGGGAATGTGAAAAGCCAGCTTCTGCGGCTGTCCGTTTGCTACTCGCCACCATATTTCTTTGATGTGCAGCGAACAAGAGTAGTAAACATGGCTTGATACGGATACAAACAAGAGCCCGTGAAATAATAGGACGGTGAAAGAATGTTGAAGGACGTGACTGATGCGGAAGTGGCCAAACTCTTGATGGCTGGAGGCCGCTGCAAATTGCGCCGCTTTAAACGACATACAATGCCGGCCTTGCCAAGGTATACACAGAGGACATACAAAACATAGCGCCCATGTAGATAGACAGTTAAAGGGAGAGGAATCCTTTGGCTTGTCCCCAGAATCTTGAGTTTAGATAGACCGCAACACGAATAAAGAAGACAGTGTGGTAGCCATAGTTCTCTGTTTATACAAACCAGTACCTTAGCAGACGCTTTTATTCCCCTGGAAATTTTGAGTCTATTCGTCGCAACATAATTCCTATGTTTCCCCTGCCGTCACTCGCATTACCTTGCAAACGAGATAGAGCACATGCAAGATTAGTCCACCCGTAGGACCCGCGCTCCTTTTCTGACGCCGGCCTTCCGCTTCTTCTTGTGACCCTTTTCAAATGCCATCGCACTTTGATGATCCCGTCCCACATTATCCAGAGGCTTGACCTTATAGATGCGGATGATCCAATTTTCGCTGGTAAAGGCCTCCTCAAGCGTACTCAATTCCGGACCCTGGGCGGGAAGAGAAGAGCCTCGGACGCGGTCTTGCGCCTGGCCTGCTGGGAAAAGGTTGTTGTAGTTGTAATACGACATTTTGTACCTGCGATCTGGATCAGTATTGGCCGTTTTGCTGCATAAAAGAAAATCACATACATCAGAGAATTCTTCATCGTCGGCGTAGCTTCCTCGTCGACCCTGTATTCACCACGAGCGGTAAAGTAGTCCCGTTCTCTTACCTCCTCTGGCCAGATACCCTCGGCGATCCTCACCATCCACAGAAATTTGTTGATATCGTCGCCACTATATCCCAACAAACCCCCAAAGACAACCAGTACATAATCAACGTCGTGCTGGCGGAGAATGGGGTAGCTGACCTCTTCCCTGGAGCTCATGGCCTTTCCAACAGTCGCAATATGCGTGTTGTTCCAAGTATTGTTGTCCACTAATGTGGGTCGATCAGCCATGCCTCCAATTTGATACCCATAATCCCACCATGACATGATCTTGGCGTCTTGCGGGGTGTTCTGCCTTAACCAGTAGTATGCTTCCCGGTAATCGTCAATGATGTGTTGAGATCCGTCTGGTAGCCTTGATGCCAAAACGACTGAAGGGGACGAATACGCATTCGAGGTGACCCACGTGCAGTGAGCGACAAACAGAAGAAGAAAACCGGTTGCCATTGATGAGATAATTGATTTTGACAAGATAGAGTAGATCCCAATCAGGGGATTTCTAGTTGAACGTAGTGATGGATTTGTGGCAATTTTGCTGGCCTTGACAGAACCGTTGCTTCCGTCGTTTGGATCTTCGGAGGGTGCCGGGATGTACAAGTAGGTATCGAATATGTGCGAAAGGGCGAGTGCGGCTGCGCAGCACACCACCGGGGTCAGTGTAAGCATGAGACGAACCATGACACCTGCGAAGTAGCTGGCAAGAACCGCGTAGATGACAACAAAGACATGCTCATCTTTGAGATTGCGGAAGCACATGTAGACGCCCGCCGGGAATAGCCAGATGAGCATGTTGAGGTCGAAGAAGAATGCAGGCCAGGCCGTAGGCTGGTGCTCCGAGACAGACGCAATGATGGGGATATGTATCTTAGCATACCCCGTGTCCCAGAGCGAATAGAATCGGCCGCTCCAAGGTGCAATAACCCCTGAGACTGTGAGTGTGATAAGGGCCAAGAACATGACGGCAAAGATTGTTCCGCCTAGGGCAACCAGCAGTGTCTGAAACTGCTTGCCTGGGAGTTGCTCCTTCAAAAAACTGAAGAATCCAACCAATTGCAACAAACCAAAGATACCTAGGGCAGCCATATGGTCACTGCTCCTGACCGGGAGAAATCCCACAAACGGAACCTGCATACTTGCCAATGTTC
This sequence comes from Cladophialophora psammophila CBS 110553, assembly GCF_000585535.1. NCBI lineage: Eukaryota > Fungi > Ascomycota > Eurotiomycetes > Chaetothyriales > Herpotrichiellaceae > Cladophialophora > Cladophialophora psammophila. The sequence continues at coordinate 718,099 of NW_006912924.1, forward strand.
CAAGGGCATACCAGGTGGTGTAACTGATGTAAAGTCTGGAGCTGTATCGACCCATCAGGATGAGGACGAAAGCATGGAGAGGGATCAGGTTGGTGATGAAGACATATCCTCCCCATGCGGACACCATATATCCGTAGAACAAAGCGGCCAAAGCTCCCCACATGATCGATCCATTTTTAACGGCCTTGATCCACAGGAAAAATGTGAAGACGAGCAGGAAAATGGCGATGGCCTCGTTGTCATAACTCCCTGCAACAGATCTTGAAATGTAGCCCGGGCTAATACCCATGAAAGCGGCAGCCAAAAGACCTGCAGACGGCGAGGAAGACATTTCGGATGTCAAGAGATGCATTGCAAGCGCCGTGAGGCCAGAGAAGCCCGGAGCGAGAAGGACGCAGATGTTACGTATGTCGACGGGAAGGGACAGAAGCCGGAGGATGTGGTATATAACGCCAGATGTGACCATGAGGCCTGGATAGAGCGTTCCACCAGTCACTCGACCGAGGGGATGCCAAGTTCCTTATAAACTGTTAGTTTTCCCATCTCTTGTTGTAGGGGCGATAGACGCACGGTCGTCGAACCAGTCCCAGAAGCTGTAGAAGCCATTTTTGACAAGATACTTCGTGGCGCGAAAATTGAACCAAGGATCGACTGTTGAAGGGGTATTAGAGCACGCTCAGGAGAAGAAGTTCTATTCTCTCCAACAAGCAGGATGCGCAGACTGTGGAAGCGTCCGAGGGGGGCACTGACACTCGTGGATAATGCTTTCAAAACCTGAAGAATGTTGTCAGTGAATTTTTCCCAAATTATTCCTCTATATTGGGTCTCAGCCTTGCACGTACGAATTACACTGAACAAACGGGCTGACACTGCGGCAGCGGCAATGGTCAATAGGATAATAACTCGAAGGAGACCCCGGGTGTTTTTGCTAGTGCTTCCACGGAGGAACGGGTCGAGAGGCGTGGAAGTGGCCATGACGGCCACGGGGGAGAGAAAGCAAGATGAATAAAGAAAGAGACGTGCTCGTGAACGTGTGTTGGTAGCAGAGTGTCCTCGAGGTTGATGGACTACTAGTATGTCGATTGCGCATACGTCTCCAAAAGCCCTTTTAGGATAATTATGTTGCCGCCCTAAAACCGCAACGACGGCGTCGGGGTTATTCGAACCGAGACCTCGGAGATGGAATTTCAATGATCCGTTATGACTTTGACATTGTGCCATCGAGCCATGTCAGTGTCATGCAAATACGAACATCATGAGATATTGAAAGCAACACCGACGAGAACCCTCATTAGAGCCCAAAGCCCCACTCCAGCCGACAGTCCTCGAGATGTGCTACATTGCTGCCCCAAGTCATTGTACATCAACCCAGAAGATCATTCAAAGTCGCACAATTCTGTATATGTTACCGACAATTACGCCTAAAGATGTCCAGCCAGGCTAGCTTGTATTTGGCATGCGGACCTCTTCTGCGATTCACTGGCATTTATAAACAGTTAGAGTCAGGGGATCTGCACCTTGCTAGCGAATCCGATGGGGAAGTCTGGCGAGGCAGTATCATGATTGTCACTGCGGACGCGAACTCCTCGTACGAAACATCTCCGACACTCTCGGTCTTCAAACAACCAGCCGGGCAAGATGCGTCCACCGCCTCGCTGGTCAAACTATCCAGGAGAGGAAAGGTGCTACAAATAAAGCCACCTGAGCTTCTTGAAAGAAAGGATATTTCAATCATAGAAAATGGTGGTGGCTTGTTCGTTGAGCCGAGTGCCGTTCCTTCAGGCGACGGAAGCGTCGACAGCGAAAACAGCCGAGCTTTACCCGGCACCACAAAAGAAGACCAGATCGACGAGATCATAAGTACACGCCTACACGCAGAACAAGGCCATACATTCTGGAAATTCGATCTTCAGATTGAGCTGTCTTCCTACGAAGCCAGAATCGGCTACCGAATCAGCGGCGGCCCTATAGTCCACTTCTGGATTCCAGCGAGAGGGCAGCCGATGAACATCATGTTCCACTCCTGCAACGGGTTTTCCCTTGGAGTAGATACTGACCTGTATTCTGGACCTGACCCACTATGGCGCGATGTTCTGCGAAGCCACCAGACTCGCCCGTTCCACGTCATGATCGGAGGTGGTGACCAGCTATACAACGATGAGTGCACGGTCAAGACTCATTATTTCAAGGAATGGCTCCGGATGAAAAATGGACACTATAAACGTTCTACACCGTTCAGCCAAGAGATGCGAGATGAGCTAGAGGAGTTCTTCCTAAAGCACTACACAACATGGTTTTCCCAGGGTCTCTTCAGCGTGGCGAATGCTCATATTCCCATGATAAACATCTGGGACGACCACGACATAATCGACGGTTTCGGCTCGTATCGGCACCGGACTATGGATTGTCCTGTCTTCGCGGGCCTCGGCGTTACGGCATTCAAGTTCTACATGCTTTTCCAGCATCAGACCCTGCCGGGTACGGAGGATCAGGAGCGCAGCTGGGTGCTCGGAGCCCAGCCAGGACCATATATTAAGGAGTTGAACAGAAGCCTGTTTATGTTCCTTGGGGCCCAAATTGCGTTCCTTGGGTTGGACTGTCGGACGGAGAGAATGCGAAAGCGGATCCTGAGTGACGACACCTGGAACTTGGTATTTGAACGATGCAGAAGAGAGATCCAAAGGGGCGAGACAAAGCATTTGATCGTCCTTCTCGGTGTGGTAAGAAAATAACGGCATGGTCCCACGATTTTACTCTTTCCGGCCTACTAACCTTCTATAGCCAATTGCCTATCCCCGTCTCACTTTCATTGAGGATGTCTTGAGCTCGAGGGCACTTGCACCCTTGAAAGCCTTGGCGCGAAGTGGGATTTTGCCACACAAACTCCTCAATAAGTATGATGGCGGTGTTGAGATCCTCGATGATCTAGACGACCACTGGACTGCGAGGCATCATAAAAGAGAAAGGACGCAGTTCATCAAGCGGCTGCAAGAACTAGCTGCGGAAAAGTCAGTTCGAGTGACCATACTAGGAGGTGACGTTCATCTTGCTGCCTTCGGCCGATTCTATAGCAACAGGAAGTTGGCCATTCCGCCGAGTCAAGATTTTCGCTATATGGTGAATGTCACCTCCTCCGCCATTACCAACAGACCACCTTCGGAAACTATGGCATATATCATCGGCCGCTTTGGCAGGACGCGCCACGTCGACCACGACACTGAAGAAGATATGATTCCTATGTTTGCGAAGGACGTTGACGGTACAACACGTCGCAATGCTCGCCTCCTCCCGCGGCGTAATTGGTGTTCCATCAGTGGGTACCTCCCTGGAGGCACGAGGTCCTTAGATGATGAGCAATCCGGAGTCAAACGCGCTTCGGAGCAAGATCTCACTGGCGGCTTGACTATCCACTTGAACGTGGAAACAGTGCGTGGACACCCCGCTGGTAATACTACGACATACCCACTGGACATTCCTCTCCTCAATTATCGTCCCAGTGAGGGCAACTGACGGAAGACCGACCCGCAACGGGGTTCAGTGGAAAGACACCTAAAAATGTCCTTGGTGATCCAGCAAGAGAAACAGTGGCAAGAAAATGCCGCAAGGGCCAGCACATCACTCCGGCCTTTGCTATGGGGCCTATCAGAGAAAAGTCCCGGATCTATGATGAATTTTTGGTATAGCTCTACAACTATGAGTTTCATGACTATGCTTCGCATGGGATGTGCAGGGCTTATAGCTATGGTTATGGCTACGTGTGCACGGGAAATGCTGGGAAGTGTCATACTGTTAAAGGATAGGTGTGGCCGTCAAGCTTCGTAATATGAACCTGGCGCACAGACCAACGGGAGGGTATTCAGGGAGGGGACAGTTTCAATGAACCAAGCAGGCAGTGGTCCAAAAAAACAAAAAAACACAAAAAGGGAGTAAGGAGATGATGGATCTCTCTGCTTCAGGGGGTGACAGCCTCGCCTTGGCGACAACTCTCGCGTTGATTTGCGCCTCCCCCTTCTATATCTCTTTTCTTCTTATCTCTGCTTGGCCTTTTCGATTGTCCGTCGTTCACAGCATCGATGGAGGACAGCTACAGTGTACATGGAGTTGGTGTCGTGGAAAAGTGGTTTTTACTGTGGGAATTCCCTCAGTGATATTCTTTTTATGTCCAGGGTCCTCCACAAATAATAATGAAGCAAAGCTGCAAGTCACGAACCCATCGCCTGCTTGGGGATAAATGACTGAAAGAGCTTGTCGTACTCCCGGTCTTGGGGGACCAAGGGATAACGCGTCGGCTTGAAGAGGTAATACTCAAGCAAAATTGCTAATCTGGGGCGACCTCCGACCACTAGCTTGCAACTGTCGTTCAGCCTCACACCTGCCGACTCCTGCGGTTGGAATGGCTGACAGTTGTTGATTTCTGCTTGACATGGAATGCCTCTGTTGGCACATGTTGTATGTCCTAAGCCTCGAGTTTGTCGTGTCCTCTGTGCGGCATCAAAGTCTCGACGTTGAGTTGGTACAAGGATGACAGCTCTGGTCTTCGTTTCATTCATCGTTGGACCATCTGTCGAGCCACGCCACAATGTCTGAATTATCTCCTTCCGTAGGTTTCCTCTCCGGCTCATCCTCCCAGTCTAATAACTTTTCTGCGCCCGACTTCTCCTTCGTCTTTCGATTTACCACCTTGCCTTTCTTGTCCATATTGTTGCCAGTTGCAGTATCGCCAGAGACCTCGGGTATCGTTTCCAGAACTGTAGACTCAGTTCCACGTATCACGTTCGGTCCAACTTTTGCCCTTGAGTGCATGTATTCTGTTCGGGCCTGTTCGCCTTCTTTCAGATCCTTCTGGCCCATCCACCACTTAAAGAATTCTTCGATTTTAGGTCTGGCCACGAAATATATAGCGACGAAAACGAAGAGGTACACATAATCTTGCTTGTCGAGTTGGCCCTTCTGCATGTACCGCTGAATGGGGTTGAGACGCGACAGGTCCTCGGGCGGAGGAGTGTATTCGACCATGGTGGAATCTCAGACAAGCAGAGCCGTCGACTGTTTGCTGCGTTGCTGAAGTATTGGGCTCTCTTCTGTGGAGCGAGGCTTGTCAAGCAGAGGAGAGCGAACGAGGGCGAAGGTGGATGAGAAGCGACAGAGGTGAAGGGCAACTTTTTATCAAAGACGCGTGGCTTTTCTCTGCGAGAAGGACCTTTTGGGAGGGATCTACGACTCCGCGCGAGCCGAAGGAAAGGAATCGGCGGAAGAAGCATGACGACGTGGCTCGGGCTAGTGGCCAAGCCGCAGTTGGCCGCAGGTCACCGAACGAGCGAACTCCTCAGCTCAGCTCCTCAGCTTCCTTGCATCCCAACCTTCTTTTGTCTTTTCTTTTCTCTTGCTGCGCTCTTGTTGCTTGTGGCACGCATCTACATCATCCAAGCGTCTCGTTTGCCTGGTTTGCAATGCTCCGTCACGCGTGAAATGGGTGCGAATCTCAGAATCAGACGGCGAGACTGGTACGCCCCTGCAGAAGGCGACCTGCAGCGCACCCTTCTGAAGAGAAACCCGTCCTTGTTTGCCTCCAGCAGCTGCCCTGGTCGCACGGACTCTGCCGGGATTCACTATATCGGAAGAGCATTGTGGAACGCTGTTTCGGAAAAGGGGTTGGACTGAAAAGAGTGTGCGATTGCTGTGTATTTCCTGGTATCTATCTTCGCGGCTGGTGAGGCTTCCCTGTCGATGGCAAGACCCCAATCTCGCGTAGAACCGAATACGCAGGCGGTCTCAGATGGAATTGCCTTGGCCAGGTTGCGCACCGTGGATAGGACTCTACCTTGTATCCACGACGTTTGCACAACGGTTACAATGCGACTGGAGGCGACGGATGCACCTGCCCGAGCCACTGGGCCCAACACATCGGTGGGCGGTCCCAGGGACTGGCAATCGGCATGTTTAACAAACAAAACTCAAGAAGAGGGTGGGGATCCTGAGGAAGTGGTGGTCATGATCCCAGTACATGTGTTGCTTTTATGACAGAATACTCGCCTGGCAAAGACGGTGTACTTTTTGTCCTTGCCAGTTCTCCTCATCTTGACCACCTCCCGACCATGTTCTCGCTCTTCTTCTGGTGCAAAGAGCACTTCACGTTGCTTCTATTCTCAGTTCTGTTATTGATCGACTGTTTGATTGCTTTCCAGATCACTGGTGCCCAGGGAGGTGTCAACTCGTCTACAGGAGAACGGCCTCTTAGATATGAGATCCGTGACTTTGCGAACTCGGGCCCTGCTTTCGACCTGTTCATTCTGGCTTTGATAGACCTCCAGGACGTTGACCAGTCAGACCAGCTTTCTTACTTTCAAGTATCAGGTTGTTGATCGCGAGCCATTTGTTTGCCCAAGTGCTAACTTATGGCAGGAATTCATGGATTCCCTCGGACTTCCTGGGACGGTGTCTCGGGTCGTGGTAGCTATCCAGGATTCTGCACACACGCCGCAACTCCATTTCCAACCTGGCACAGACCTTATGTGGCATTGTTTGAGGTAGTTCTTACTCTCTATTCCATTCTCTTCTCTCGGGTGTTTCTGACCGACCCCTGTATAGCAATTGGTCTGGCAGCATGCCCAAGATATTGCCAACATCTATCCTCTTGACCAACGCAATGAATATCTGAACGCGGCCCTCACCTTGCGGGTCCCTTACTGGGACTGGGCTGTCTATCCTGCATTGCCTGACGTGGTTGCAGAGCCGCAGATCTCTGTCAATACTCCAAACGGGCAACAAACAGTGGACAATCCTCTCTACGCCTATTTCTTCCAGTCTGACGCCGCGGGCAATGGATTTCCTCTTTCCGACCCGGTAGGGTATACACGGCCTTCTTGAACCGCGGGTGACCTACTGACCGCGACATGCATGTAGATGGCCAACTTTTCGGAAACTGTTCGCTGGTGGAGTCCAAACACAAGATCTAGCAATCAAAGCGCAGCCACTGCAGCTTTGCTGGCCAACGCTCCTACGTGAGTTTCCCTCCTTGCCCAAGGCTAGCTAGCGCTGACGCATCGTGTTCCAGAATCCAGTCACTAACATATCAAATGTTCACGTCTGTGACTAATTACACAGCATTCTCGTGCACCTGGCCCGGCGGTCAATGGCTTACCGCGAATAATATCGAGTCCATCCACAACAGCATCCATAACAGCATTGGAGGATATGGTCACATGCAATTTCCAGAAGTTGCGGGCTTCGATCCTGTCTTTTGGTTGCATCACGCCAACGTTGATCGTTTGTTTGCCATGTGGCAAGCGCTGTATCCGGACACCTACATCGAGCCGACCGTGAATGCATATGGATCGTACTACGAGGCTGTTGGGTTCGTTGACTCGGGAACGACCGGTCGGTGTAACCCAGACGGCAGAAGACATGGAAACTAACACACAATAGCTTTGGCTCCTTTTCATTCCGACAGTGGCAGCACGCTATTTACCTCTAATGACGTTCGCAGTATGAAGAGATTTGGCTACAGCTACCCCGAGCTGCCAGACTGGGGGATGAATCCAGACGAGCTAGCTGCGAATGTACGAACTGCGGTCAATTCACTTTACAACCCTTCATCAAACAGCACAGTCAGCAGCTCAGCGAGAAGGACCAGGCGGAGATCCTCAAGCATAGCCGAGAATTTCGGTCACGTTTCTCTCGATTTGGCGAGACACCTTCGCGTGAACAATCTCAACAGACAATGGTCCATTACCGTGCTTGTTGATCGGTTTCCACTTGATACGAGTTTTTGCATTGACTTTTTCATGGGTGATGCTCCGGATGAGGTCTCGTCTTGGCCCACCGCGCCGAATCTTATAGGGACGTATGCTCAATTCAATCCCGCCAACGTCACGATGCTCCATCCGAACGGATTCCCTCAAGGGCAAGTACGTGGTGAGATCTCAATGACACACACATTGGCCGCTGGCGTGTCGAGAGGTGCCATCCGAGATCTCTCACCTCAGTCAGTTACGCCCTTGCTTCGCCATGCTTTGAATTGGAAGGCTCGGACACCAGCTGGTGAGGAAGTGCCGCTTACTGCACTTTCTGGACTCTCGATATCGGTCTCCACGCGGCCTGTGGTTCCTCGTAACACGAAAGATTCTTTTCCGGTGTACGGAGCAGTGCAATGGCTTGGCTCTGTTACAAAGGGGAAACCGTGTGGTAGACCGCAGCCGCATGTACACGGCATGTTCTGAACGCGGCTTAAGGTTGCCATGTCACAGCCGCCGTCATCCAGCTCGTCGCAGCATACATGTCGATGATTGTGTTAGTCCAGGTCTACCACAGCACGAAGCACTTCTTCGCGGGCTGACTAGGGTGGATGGTCGTCCCTGGTCCTCTATTGGCGTTCTCTTGATCATGGTCATCATTGGCATTGTTTTCTCATCAGCCTTCTATGTGGAGGAGAAGGACCGCTTGAAATTGCACGGTGGACCGACAAGATTGACCCAGTTTAAAAGTGGCCACTACCCACCCCTGCCTCGTGCTCCATCGGCTACTGGCTCCGCGTCTCAGTCCTTCAGGCAGTAGACGAGGATCTGGGCTTTTGCACGATCTCGGCGTTTTCGTCGCAGAAGCAAAGAAATTTCTAGGCGAAATCATGGGTCGATTTGCTGGGGGGTTTTTGTTCTTCTGGTAAATTTGTGCTTTATTTCACTGTCGTTCTTTGGGGAAATACTTCTTGTGAAAGGCGTGTTGACATTGCCATCCATTCTTTCAGATCCATTCGTTTCTATATGCGTTGCTTGACATTCTAGCTGACACTCCTTCCTCTGCGATTCCTGCTGATCACAAGCCTGTTGCGGGTCTTGACTGTCCAAGCTCACCTCTCAGTCCGATCATCAACCTTTGCGGCAATGAGGCTGTCTACAAACCTCCTCCTGCTGGGCACTTCGCTCTTTACGCATGCTTCTGCACAGGCAAGGATCGCATTCACTTCAGTCCCTGCCTTGGTAGTTGCCGGGGATTCCTATAAGTGCGTCCATGCAGCTCCGTAAAGATCGGGAAGAATAACGTGCTGAACATTGGGCCTGTTTAGTATTACTTGGGCTGGCGGAGATGGCTCACCCGTCACAATAACGCTTCGAGAAGGAGATCCGGAGGATCCCAAGACGATTGCAACACTGGCAGATGGAGTGACCGAGGATTTCTTTATCTGGAACGTCTCGAAGAGTTTGGCGACTGCATCGTATGTGGCTGCTTCTCATACCCGCCTGCATCGCATGGCTCCAATCCTCTAATCGGCACCCATTGCAGAGACTACGCACTCCAGATTACGCAGGGACAGGACTCGATCAACTCCAGCGGCTTGTTCTCGATCGCGGGTGGAAGCGGCACGTCGACCATCTCACACTCGAGTATCGGCACGACAACCGCTGCGACCAATGCCACCGCTAGCATGATCGGCACGACAAGCACTGCAATCGCTTCGTTGGGAATAAGCACTATAATTGCAAGCAATATGACTTTCAGGTGGGTTCGCCATCTAACACCTCGCTTCTCAAGACATTCAAGGGTACTTACTGAGTTGTATCTCGCAATTAGCTCCGCAACGCTGCCGCGCACCACCAGTACGAGCCTGGCTCCCGCTGTGACCCAACATATGACCTCGTCTTCCTCTTCCTCTTCTTCCTCCTCCGGCAGTGGAAGCCAACCGAGCTCCAATTCGGCTGCGCCTACGGCTGCGGCCACGACAAGTGCGCCGAACGCTGGGGCAGCTGGCCAGCTGGGGAGCTCGGCTGCATTGGTGCTGGGCTTTTTTGCCGCAGTCATGTTCTTCAGTTGATCGAGAGCGTCTCTCATGAATTCTTTGTACCTATGTAGTTGGTAGATTGAAGAATTTTGGCATAAGCCACTAGAGCAAGGCGTTCGGTCGGTCGGGAATACGGGAGTACAATAACCTTGTCTTCATCTACTTTGTAGTCGGGCCAAGTACCTTGGACGGCTCACGTCACTTGGTTTTCTGGGCGTGGCCATTTACCCCCTGGTGCCCCTGGCATTAGCGTGACGATCCTCTTAGGTAGGGACTGGTCCCGAAAAGGCCCAGAAAGGGCTTGAAAAGGCTTAGGCGAGAGACAGGGCCTAAAGGGTGGCCCTCGGTGGCTTGATGGTTGGACGGGGCTTGACGGGGCCCATCTCTCATTTGTCAAACGCGGCACGCAACGCGTGGGAGTACCGGGTTTGCCTGTCGACACGCCTCCCCCCCCCCCCGGCCACTGACTACTACTTGGTACTGTACACTACTAACAAGGTACCTACTTGTAGGCTGCCCGAACTTCCCGGGCGTTGCTGACCCGGCCCATCTCCACCAACCCAAAAGGCTCATTTCAAACAAATAATGCCATCATCTCAAGTGTTGGGAAAGGAGTTTCCCTCAGTCCGCACCTTTCGCTGATATATGAGAAAATTCCTGTCTTTCGTGGTCAAGCCCATCCAATGCGACGGTCAATTGCTCCTGCACTCTACATCTGGAAGCGCCCATCGCAGTCGCCATTGCTGTCACACCTAGTCCGAATTTGCTGAGCACTGCTTCTGCCTGTCGTGAGATCGCAGTTGACCGATCACGGCGTGTCATGAGGAGAAAGTCCCGTCTTTCAAGAAGTTCCGCAACTCGGTTAAACGCAGCGCTGGACAGTGGTCTGGGTATGAACCTATCTGCATCAAGGGCACCTTTGGCAAACCCGGGTTCTCAGCCGCACCTACTTGATAATCGTGAATCACGCTGACCCAACCTTTCCATTAGGGGCATCATCACCCGCATTTTCTGATGTGAAGGCGACATCCATTATGTCTGAAGGAAATGGAGCGCTCAAAGAGCCGAGTCAGCCAGATGGGGTACGCCCTGCCTCGGGTCGGGTATCCAGTGCTTCCATGATGCGTTCAGGTACAGTTGCTCTCACAATGCACCCCCTACCGCCTGTTTTGCCGATGCTGACCAACCAATAGTTCTATCCTCTTCCGAGTCCTCTCCCTCCTCTGAATCGGTCCCCTGGTCATCGGCGATTGGGCATGCTGGCACGGGAAAATCAGGCAGAGTAATTGAGCGACTTCAAGGAGATATCGACCGCCTGCGGCGCGAGAAACAACTACTCAAGACGCGGCTTGAGGAGGCAGAGAAAGAGAATGAGACTTGGAAGACACGGAACCAATCGCTGCAGGATCGGACCAGCAACTACGAGCAGTCTCATGAAGCAAGCCTTCGCCAACTGACACGGCGGGAGAGACAAGTCGAGGAGTTACGAGAAGAGCTGAGGAAGGAAAAGTTGAAGACCGCAACTGCAGAATCCCAGGCAGCTGCTGCAGCTTCCAATGAGGAGGTATGGAGAGACCAAGCCAGCCAGGCGAAGGCTCTTGCTGTCCAAAAGGAAGTAGAGTACGAAACCGTGGTCGCATGTCGCAAGGTAGATTACGATCGACATCAAAGCGGATTGGAAAAGATCAAGGGCAGTTTCGACGCCCTTCTGCGGCGACAGCAGGATGATTTGGACAAGCAGAAGAAATTGGAGATCATCGCCGAGCAGCAACGGCAGACCATTGCCCAGCTCGAAGAGTTGACAAAGAGATTGACGACAAACTTCAAGGCTTACAGACACGAAGTCGACGCGGCCATCTCCGATCTTCGCCAGGCGGCGAACCACAACGACCAAGTAGTGGCTCAGAAGCTGGACGAGATGATTGAGGTGACAGGAAGGATGCGATGGGTCATGAGAGTTGACGATATTGTGAATCATAACCATCGCGGTCCAGCGCAAGAAGAATCCCAGCACCCGCGGAAAGACCACGTCGCCCGACCGCATACGGCTAACGAAGAGCTTACGAAAAGAAGCCGCAGCCCCACAAAGAATGTGCTCACCAAACACAGGCGGAAAGATTCAGCAAAGGTGGCGAGGTAAAGATTCTTCTGAAACTGAAGCGTTGCACAGGATTTGACATGACTATACGAAGTGATGAATGGAACATAGACAAAAGCAGGCCGCTAATACATAACCACTATTCCTCTTCCCATCTGGTGAGCTCGTGAGGACTTCTTTGGGTTGGGCGTTGTGAAGAAGGTGCTCTGATGCTTCCGCGTGAATGGGGCGACATCGTTAGAGGTCCACAGCCTGACATCAAATTGCAGTGTTGTCCTCAGGATCATCAGAACAGCGGCTTTCTAAGAGACGACGAACGGTCTTAGAAGGACGGGCGGGAGGGAGGGAGACTGCATGGATTATGCAGCAACATTTTGAAAGACTAGTGACTAGCATGCACAAGCCGGCCGTGACCAAAGGGAGTGAGGCCCGTCCGTTACAGACAGCGGTCTTCACATAGTATACCTATTCCATTCACCCCGCCCCTCCGAGCGCGGGAAATTTCATTTCCTGGACCACGAGTGAAGACAAGGCTGAAACACCCCTCGCGGAGCTTCCGTTCTCGGCGGAGAACTTCTGCGTACAAGTACAAAATCTCGGCGCCCTCACCCCAGTCATTGGGTCCCACGACAACCGCTCCAACTCTTTGCCCCTTCGAGCATAATACCTAATACTTGCCGTACCTCTTCCGCTTGATACAGCTACACTTGGCCCCGCTCCGCTTCTTATCCTTCTTTTTGGACGCTTTCCTTTCATTTTCTGGCCGCCAGGCCGCGAAAACGCCCGGTGCGTGGTAGGTGGCATTGGTCGTGGACATGGCGACCAAGAAGAAGACGATCATCGTGCGTTCGCTGTATGAATTTACCGAACTAGCTGTGAGTTTGAGCTGGAATGGAACCACATCAGGTCGTTAACTGACGTCTTTTCATCAAGTCCAACGAGCTGATTCAAAACGACAAGTACGTCCGCTTGCATCTTTCAACATTGACCACCATTCAAAGCGCAAACACACTAACAGTCTGACTCAGAGATGCTCACCATGACCCCGAGGCGGCGGCATTCTTTTACTTTGATGCCTCCAACCAGGTCTGTAGTCTGCGGGATCGAGCAGGGCCAAAATTCAGCTGATCATACTATCCAGACATTCTGCGCAGATGTCGATCCAGATGATGAGGATACAATGCCGAATTTTCTTACTCGCATGGCTGGGTACATTGAATACCATCAGTCGAACCAGCTCGGCTTTGATGATGAGCCCCGAATCCGTCCCATGGAAGGCACGGTAGTCGAGGACATTATCCCAGATGACTCGGCCGATGGCAGCGTTCTGTTACAATATCAATCAGACGCGGAATCCGATGATCAAGACGCTCTTGATGGACTCCTTCATGTGACCACGTATTGGCAGCCTGCGAATGGCAACATCGGCATCCTTCCACCGATGTATGCGAACGACATTTCACGACTAACAGGTTCTTCGCTCTTTGCGGAAGAAGCTGAAAAGCGCTACCGAATCATCCAAGGAGACTTTAACAGAGCTCATGAAAAGCTCTTGAGGCTGGAACCATTACTCGTAGGCCACCCGGTCGTCGCTGATACTCGTCGCTGATATTCTTTTCAGGAGATCTTCGAGAAACAGTCCGGCAATCAATCCCTCCCAGCAACTGGCGATCTCCTCATCTGGCCTCCAAACCAAGAAGACTCCACCATGGAGTTTGTCAGCATGGGCGCCCATCTCCCTGCCTACCAACGTGTAGTCGTCAACAGAATGGAGCAAAATCTCTCCAAGAAAGCCATCGGAGAGCTTCGTCAATTGGACTTGAAGACACGGGAATTCCAGATACCTCGAAATCTTCAGAAAGAAGCCATGATTCCGACGCATACGTTCCAAGCCTCGAAGATCTGGGACTCAGAGATCTACATGAGCTTTGGAGATCCAAAAAATATGGATCCGATCATCACATCCAATCCGACCTCAGCAGGTCATAGTGACTTGGCCCCTAGCCCGGACCTCGGTGGTAATAGAATTGCCGCGTGGACGAACACTGTGGTGCGTTCAGCAAACCCAGACATCGCCCCAGAAAGACCAGTGGAACCTGTAGCACCGACGCGCCGCAGAGTCGCAATCGAGTCCGACAGTGAGGATGAGGAGCCATCTGTCCCTGCACCGAAATCTGTTCCCGCAGTTACCGAAGTTGCTCCAGAGGCCCCATTAGTCCTGTTGTCAGAGGACGAAGATTTGATGGACGACGAAAGCCAACCTGCCCAGAACGCGGAGGCTCTTCCACCACCCCTCCAGGGTAGCACCGAGAACATCTTGGTCGGCCTATCGGAAGAAGTCGACGTGGCCCATGCTCAAGGAGGATCTCAAGGAGAAACTGGGATTCATTCAGCTCTTCTGCATGAAGAACAGGAAGTTGATCTAATCCGAGCGTCGTATCAGGAAGCTGCATCTGGACACCATGAGAGTCGCGCCATCGCAGGCGCGTCAAACGAAACAGCCGACAATTCTCCCTCTCAATCAGATACTCATCTCAGCAGCGAAGCCATGTCCTGTCGCCCCGCTGAAGAACCAGCAGAGTTCGAAAACATTCCGTCCTCAGCTACAGACATTGCGTCGATAACACCAGAGATTCCTGCCGCGTCGCGCATTACAAGGCCTTCTTTCCACCCTGATCGGTATGGGTCATCTACACGGCCAGTCCGGGGGCAGCTAGGCCAAGCAGACTACCGTGGGCGGACAAATAACCGCTATCGTGGAGACGGTCGAGGTCGGAGGGGTCACAACTGCGATCACCCTGAGAGCCAACGCATGACGCCGTTCGAGGGATTTCGTCTACGGGGTCCTACAGGAAGGCCTCGTCAACGGGGAAATGGGAGGCCATATGCTGCTCATCTTGGCGAGAGACCACCGAGGGCCCGTGGGTTTCAAGACGCCGGACTCCGATCTAGTTACGGCACTCTTGTCGACTTGCGGAGTCCTGAAACTACTGGCGGTGCTCTCTCTGTGCCACCAGGCTTGGAATACAACGTGCCTCTTCTGCCTGCAAATGCGTCTTGCGGGCAAACCAGCATTGAAACTTCCGACTTGTGCGTTCGCTCCAACATGACATCTCCATCTTCGGGTTCGGGCCTGACTCGGCTAAAATTCAGCGAAGAGGGATCTGACTACGTTACAACGTTCGTTCCGAAAGCAGATCAATCTGCTTTGAGAGAAAAGACTATACAACAGATTCAAGAGGCGATTTTGGCTATGAACAAGAAGGCGGAGGAAAAGCCGCCCAGACTCCATTCCACAATGCGTCAACAGGGCAAAAACCCCGGGAAGACACCCGCTAAGCAGGAGACAGAAGCGGCGAGGAAAGCGCGCATAGCCAAGGCAATGGAAGACGCGTATCCAACTTCGACCAATGTCCCACCGAGATCACAACCAGCCTCTCCTAAGCCCGACGAGATGAGCAAATGGAAAAGAAGCCAAATGAAGAAGAAGTCGCTCATGGCGAAGGGACATCCAGATCTTGTCGCAAACGATCTTCGAACATCGCAGACGAAAAAACTTATCTCTCTCTTGCAGCCGGTTTTTGAGACTGGCAGGGCTTTCAGTGGCAAATTGACGTTTGAGCTGCAATTTGGCCAAGTTCTCATCTCACCTGGACAGCAGCTGCGCGACCAAACGTATCATACTGTTGACAACTGGAAATCGTACTTCGACTCTGGTTCTGCATCAACTCACACCTTTTCCAGTTTTACCGAAATCCTGACATCCAATGGTGCAGACATTGACCGTGTTCTCGAGATGAAAGGAAGTATTGGGAATGGTACGGGCAAGCTTTGGGGTCATTCTCCGGGTCCGCGGTCCGTCAGCTACGAGTTCCACTGCCAAAGTCGATCCAACGAAGACTTTCAGATCGTGGTTGACCAATCTGGAAGATACGAACTGCGACGAGGTCTGGTCACTGTCGGCGCTATCAACATGCATGTCCCAGCCCAGGTCTGGGATCTCTCTGCCACATTGTCAGGGCCTTTGAAATGGCCCGATCCACCGGAGACGGTTGCTCAGAGCGTCAGCGCTTTCGTCAAGTCTCTATACGTTTTGCCTGGCCGTAGCAAGCTGCTGCTGGTGTTCAGACAGCCCGATGATCATGAGATCCAAGTTCGGAACCTCGTCGTAAAGCGGGACAGCTACCACAGCAACAACCGTCTGGACGGCCAGAAGATCCTGTTAAAGATCACCGAAGCCAAGAACCTTCAATTTAGGGTTCATCCAGAGGATAAGAGACTTTGGCAAGGCTACGAGGGCCCTGACCAAGCTTACAAAGACTTTGCGGATGGTGGCCACATCCACTATGAAATGTCGCTTGTTCATGACGGGATCAATGAAGTACTTGCAAAGAACGAGGCTCTGGAGATCGGGGAGCTTACAGATGCTGAAACGACTGGAAAATCCCTCCTTGACCACCACATCATCCACTCCATGCTGGACAGTGCTGTTCAAACAATCTCTAGGATGGACTTCGTCGGCATGCGCAACTACGGCACACAGCAACGCCTAGAAGACAAGACCCGAAAACATTTCGAGGAACTTGAAGCCCTTCTCGGCCCAAAAGCACAGACCATCCTGCAGCTTCCGAACATGGTTCGAGAGTCCTCTCAGGCAACGAGTCGACATCAGCTCAATAAAAGCAATGGCGCAAGTGCCGACGACGCCACGGTTGTACAGCAACAGCAACCCGTCCCTGGTGTACGCATGAACACTGAGGCCCAGGTAGTGATTGACGCATCGGGCAATCGCTACCGGCTGGGTATGGGTGGTGCGAGAATCCCTGTCGTCGACGACGACAAGCCACCTGGCTCGGCGGAGACGGTCATCCCCGATGATAGTGCGAGTCAAGCCGGTGGAACAAGGGCTCCAATGCGGTCTGGACCTGCGAAAACCGAACGAGGACGGGGCTTTTGGTGAAAAGGGAAACGGCTCCGGAAGAATACGAAAAGGCTCCCGCAGAGATACCAGCTCCCCATCGATTGAAGTGATATGGGTGGGTGGGTGGCATGATTCATGTCTTTTCTTCTCTTTCCTTTCTCCCTCTTTTCTTCTCCTTGTACCACTACTGTGACCGAGAAGGAGGGGAAATGTGCTGGGTTTCTTCGTTATTTCTCGGAGCAGAAATCTGTCGTTCATGACTCCAGGCCGAGCGACATGGTCACGATGACGAGTACGGTTACGATTACGACTACGGACACAATTACGAATGTGAGCACGGGCGCACGGGGTGCGGGATAAGCAGGTAAACAGGGGCATGCATCGGGGCTATGGCCGGAATTGGTTACAGTTTACGACGACAAAACATCAACAACAAAAACATCGACAGCATCACCAACAAGGTCAACAACCTCAAACATGCTGGAAGCGCAGAGGGGGCTATTTCTGTTACGGCTTCATTGGTGTATAACAACCGTCTGCGAGCTGAGCATGTGTGAACAAATGTGCAAAAAGTAGTACTAGCGAGGGGAGTGCGCGCACTGATACTGGCGTTGTGCTTGCTTCCCCCCTTCCCCAAAGCAACCAATAGTTCATGATTCGATTGGGCTGGACAACAATTGGGCTAGATTGATTTCACGGATTTTTGGGGGAGACAGAGACAGAGACAGATCGGAGTAATGAACAGTCTGTAACATGAGCTGTGTGTGCCACTCACTCCCTCACTCGCTCACTATTAGTTGGTAATCTCGAGATTTGCTTCCGTCCTCGTTCTTGATCACTCTCGCACTATGGACCTCTTCCTGATCGTCGGCATCGCCGCCGTCTGCGATGCTCTCACCCAAAGCGTCCCTTACATCCTTCAAATCCAACAGGCTTTCAACACTCCCCGCTGTCTGTGTTTGTGGCGGGCTCGCCTCCTCGGTGCGCGTGCGCTGCTGCTGGTGCTGGACGGCGGGGGCGGCGCTGCTTCTCTTCTTCGTCTTGCACTTGCGCTCTTCGCCCCTCAGAAAAGCCGAGACGTCCAGGTGCGCGGATCTCTCGGCCCACATGCCGGCCGTCATGCCCTGGCGGTCCCGTGCCAGGACGTCGACGCCGTACTCGCCGCCGTACTCGAGCACGAGCATGCGCACGAGGGCGATGTCGTTCTGGTGCGCCGCGATGTGCAAAGCCGTCATGCCGCGCTCGTTCATGGCCGCGGGGTTCGCGCCGGCGGACAGCAGGCGGCGGACGACAGGGATAGAATGGGATGAGGCGGCCTTGTGCAGGGGCGTTTGGTTCGTGTTCGTCCGTTTATTGACCCCCGCGCCGTGCGAGAGGCACAGGTCCACGAGATCCAGGTTCCCCAGCGAGGCAGCAATGTGTAACGCGTGCCAGCCGTGGTAGCCTGCCTCTTCGACGGACGCGCCCCGCGAAAGGAGGAATTCGACAATGTGTTTTTGGTTTTCTTGTAATGCGACGTGGAGCGGTAGTTGGCCGTCTTCGTCAAGCGAGGTGAGCGAGTCCGGATCCTGGTCCAAGTGGGCGCGAACTGCCGGCAGGTCGCCCTTTTCAATGGCAGTGGTAAGTTGGTTTGCACTGCTGGGCGAAGTGATGCCCTGAACTTGCCACTCGGCAGTCCGGAGGTACTTGTGGATGTCGTAGTGGGCTGTGAAGAAGGCGACAACTCGAGGGGTAGAGCCCTTCCGGTCTCGAGCAAAGAGCTGTGCGCGCTTGAGGTCTGGGTCGCCGTTCTGCTCGAGGAGCGTCCTCGCAGTCTCTATTTTGCCCGAGCGGACTGCCAGATGTAAAGGGATGTTGTCCTTGAAATCGGCCACCATCACGTTCGCGCCTCGCTTCAGAAAGAATGCAACCGTTTCCGTATGCCCGCCTCGAGCAGCACGGTGCAGTGGAGTCCATAGTTCCCTGCCTTTATGAAACATGCTCCCTCCGTTCTCGAGCAGAAATGCAACCACGTCAGTGAAGCCACCTGTGGCGGCATAGTCGAGGGGACAGAGGCGTTCCTTGTCCTTAACGTGAACGACAGCACCAGCAAGCACCAGCAATTTGGCGATGGAGAGGTGGCCACGAATAGCAGCAACGTGCAGAGCAGTTGTTCCCTGGTTGTCGGTGGCACCTACCAATGCCCCTGCTTGGAGGAGTGTGGTGACCATTTCTTCGTCTCCTTGCTCGACGGCCTTGTGCAAGGCTGTAAGACCCTTGGGCCCGGGGCAGTCGAGCTGGTCTCGTCCGTGCCTGAGAAGTAGTTTGACCATTTCGAGCTGCCCATAGGAAACTGCAAGGTATAACGGAGTGCTCTGACCGTAGTTCGTGTCCAGGAGATTAGCGCCGTTTTCAATCAGAACTTCGGCTACCTGCTGGTGGCCGAAGAAAGCCGCCTCGTGCAGAGCTGTGCTTCCGTACATGTTGCGCGCATCGAGACGCAAGTTATATTGATTTGCGGCGATCAAGATCTTTAGGAGCTCGGTGAGTCCAAATGCTGCCGCCAACGAGATCCCAGCTCCCCCGGAATAGGCCCACGCCCAGGCTTTGCCGTTCCACCCCCGGACGTCAGGAGTCCACAAATCTCGGACACGGGCGATGGTATTCAAGCAGGCGCTGTCGGAAAGTAATGGAATGGCCAGGTCTTTGATCTTCTCGGCAGGCACACCGTACGCATGGTGACCCCATTCAAGCGCTGCATACTGCAGGAATGCAACATCTTCCAGTGCCGTCACGAAATCTGTTCGTTTCTTGTATGGTAGGTCCCTCATTGAACCAAGCATCATGTATTTGAGACACGTCCTGGTGATGATGAGGTTGGCATCGTTGAAGAGACCGTGGTCATGATCGCGCAGATATTCTTCAAGTGAGTGATGTACTAAACGTATAATCGAGCTTTCATAGTCCACCTCGACTAGGCCGCAACAGCAGTCTATAATCGTCCTCACTGAGGGAAAGTTGTCCCTATCAAGATCACAATCTTCAAGCCGCAATGCCATGGCATGCTGCAATTCCCGCACAGTCAGAGGTCTCCGAACGTGAGATAGCCACATCAATGTTTTGAACGCAAGATCGCGTCTAGCAGTAGGCAGTGTAGAAATTCTCTGGACAGTTGACTGGAAGGCCTGAGTCAAATCGGTTGAGAGATGGAGTAGTGTTCGTTTGACGTCTGCCCTGGTGATCTGGTCGAGAATTGTCTTTATCTGAAGCGCCGGTAGCAAGAACATACCATTTGCGTTCTCGCACAACGTATTGAGAACACGTTCCTGCAACTTGTCATCCATCAAGTACTCAGACTCTGGCTGGTCTTTGATCGCCTGAACAAGGAATTGTCGAATATCCCCAGGGTTCGCTAGAATATCGATTGTCGCAGGTTCATGGAACTTGGCCAAGAGATCGAGAATATGTGGCCTCAAAGTGGCTAGCACTTTTACCGTGCTTCCTCCAGAACTTCTAATGGCATCAATGACTTCAAAAAACCCTGAACGTTGGCTTTGAACGTCGGCTTCGTCAAGGGCGTCAACTATGATGAAACACTGACTAAATGTTGCCACAACGCGACGGGTAATCCTCAGCAAGTCATGAAACCAAGTTTGGTCTTTGACGGCGTTCCTTGTGCGTTGATAAAACTCGGCAACAGCAGAAGGGACAATGTCGCCATGGGAGCCGAGTTGCCGCAACAGCGATCTCGCAAAGTTGGACGGATTCTGCGACTGTTGATCTGAGTAGTCGTAGTAATAGAAGGCTATGGCAACGTCGCGATCCTTGAATTTGGCACGCAGATAATCGATGGCATGAGAGCATAGGACAGATTTGCCAGCCCCGGGACCTCCAACACAAAGGAGATCGTTCTTGGAATTGTTGTCGCCAGCCCAATGAAGAAAGTCAGGATGTTCAAGGAACCACCGGCCCGTGCCTTCGGCGCGTCGCACTTGCAAATCACGATGCTTGTGCAGGGATGACAAAGGTGCCAACCAGTCCAAAATATCAGTCGTGCGCCTTTCTTGCTCCCTCAATTCAGCCAGTCTTGTGGCTTGAGAAATCTCATTGACATCGACGGCTGTTCTTGCGAGGATCGGTACAAGGGTGATGATTCCCTCGAGTTGAACAGCCAGTTTGGAAGACTCGTCAGCGGACCGACCCATCTGAGCTGACAATTCGCTCATCTTCTTCGAAATAAGGAGCATTTCCTGCAAGCCTTTTGTTGCATCTTCAGAGGTCTTGGATAGCAGATTGAACCCTTCGATCGTGAAAGCGAATTGAAAGGTCTGAGTATATCGTCGTAGATTCTCCACCATCTGCATGACTTCCCTCTGCTCGAAAGGCCATCTCAGATGGTCAATAGCGCGGGCAACTTTCCCACCATCCGAGGGTTTCAGTCTGTCACCAATGCGTTCCATCCTTTGCCGGCAGTCTCTGACGGCCCTGGAGAGGACTGATTGGGTATCGAGAACCCGACCTTTTACTTTTTCGCTCTCCAAAAACTCTCGAAGTCCACCAAGAACTTCGCCCAGCAGTAGAAGTTCATCATGCAACTCCCTGACGGTGTTGGAGCGTTCCTTGATGGAATTGACATAGATTGCTATGGTGGCGCTGACCTGCAAAGCCAGGGTGACAAGACCAGCAATGCTGCTGGCGACGGAGACGCCGTCCATGGGGAGATGAAAACGGGTTGATTGTGGACGAGGACATGGCTTGAGCCACGGCTATCACCTGTGATATATGGGCAACGGGCCGCTGATTTATAAGGAGAACATGATGGTGAGGGTGGTGGCGAGATGAGCAATTGAATCAAGTCGAGGATGGTCATACTGAATGTGCCCAGTTATAGCTCTGTACTGGGTAGGCTCCTTAGGTACTATTAGGTAGCATCGAAGCAGCCAGTAACCCACACCAGAAAGCTTTGAAAATATTAGTCAACGGGCTTACCCCTGCACAACTGTGGGTGAGTGTCTGGTGAGCGGACATGGGGTGCGTGTCGTTATGGTATGGTACGTCTACTTGTTATACCCCTCGACTCCCTGTACCCCTTCTGCCCCCTGACCTGCCCAGCCCAAGCCTGCCCTGAGCAAACCGACCTGCACCGCCCGTGGCTCACGCCTTACCTGCCTCATGTAGTTTTCCCATCTCCAAAAGAGATGCTGGCGACAGCGACCGCTTGCGTACCACTTTCAACCTGAGAGAATGAAAGCCAATGCCCCGTCCCTGTCCAGGATAAGACAGCGTCTCCTCAGCCTTCCATCGGCCTTGGTGCTTCTTTGGATATGTCTTCTCTGGTGGGGCGAGCGCTACATCTTTCAACAAAGTGTCGCCCAGTGCCTTTGGCGACAGTGGGAATCATGGGTAAACAAGCAGATCAAACACCCACCTACAAAGAGACCATTGCTGACTCTGTTCTAGCCAGGTCATTCTCAGCCTCATCATGTCCTCCTTGTCGCTGACCCTCAACTCGTGGATCCGCACACCTACCCCGATAGACCATGGCCTCTATCGACCCTAACCATCCTGTACACCGATCGCTACCTCCGCCGCTCCTATCAATACCTACAAGAGTATCTCCGACCAGATGCCACCTTGTTTCTCGGTGACTTGTTTGACGGCGGAAGGGAATGGGGTACTGCCGAATCGACATCTCCCGAAGAGCGTTATAAGAAGTATGGATCGCATTTCTGGATGAAAGAATACATTCGCTTCTCCAACCTCTTCTTGCGATCTTGGGCCCAAGGTCCTCATGCAACGGTGGCTGAACCGACAGGCCGTCGCCTTCTCGCCTCTCTTCCGGGCAACCATGATTTGGGGTTTGCGGCAGGCATCCAGTTGCCCGTGAAGGAGCGGTTTGATGCATACTTCGGGCCCCTCAACCGAGTCGATATCATCGGCAATCACTCATTCATCCATTTGGACACAGTCTCTCTGAGTGCCATGGATCAAGTCGATCCAAAAACTGGGAGTTCAGGGGCAGGGGACGGGAGTGCCGCCGCGACTTCTTCTGGCAAGATCTGGAAACCGGTTGAGGAATTTCTCGTGGAAGCCAAGTCCATCAGAGCCAAAGCTGTACAGCATACGTGCGAGACAAGATTTCACTGGAAAAGCCCACTCCCACACTTGCAGTCTCCCTCAGTACAACGAGTCGCTGACGTCGGACCCTCTGAGATGACACAGAGAAACCACCACCCAGTCAGCTCATCTCAGTTTCCAACAATCGTCCTCTCTCACGTCCCTCTTTACCGATCTGGCGAGACCAGCTGCGGTCCCATGCGAGAGCGAGGCTCTGTGATACCCCTGCAGGCAGGCTATCAGTATCAGAACGTCCTTACGCCGCTGATCTCACAGGACATTGTCAAGCATTTGACGGCGGAAGAGATCACAATGATTTACTCCGGCGACGATCACGACTACTGCGAGATCGAGCACAACGAGTTCACCGGCCGCATCAGAGAAATCACGGTCAAAAGCATGAGTTGGGCCATGGGCATCCGCAAGCCGGGCGTGCAGCTCGTCAGTCTCTGGAATCCGGTCGATGTGGACATGGCAATGTCTGGTGACCCATCGCTTTCCACGCCGCGGGACACAGTGCAAAACCATCTGTGTCTGCTCCCTGACCAATTGAGCATCTTCATTCGCTATGGCCAGGTGCTCGGCGTGACACTTTTCATCCTCCTTCTAGGTGCTGTCCGGTACAATCCCTCAGTCGCAATTGACGAAGCAACATCGCGCGGCAAAACCGAGCCATTGCTACCCACCACCGAGAACCACCACCACCACAACTCCAACACCTCAAAAAGCTCTTGCATACAGAACGGCGGCCAAGCGGAGCATCATCAACTCTCCACGCGCAAACTGGGCGGGTACGGCCAGCTCCCTGCCTCATCACGGACCTCATCGCCTTCGAATCCGCCTTATCATATCTACCACGCCCGAAATCATTCTCCCGGTCCAGGTCCAGGCGAGCTCGACAGCGACGACTGGGGCATGCCGCAATCATTAACCAAAGCACGGCAGTGGGGAAGGAGGAACTCCGACCCGCCGCGATCTCGAATGGCTTTCTTTGGTCGTTCCTTGTGGCGGACCGCATGGCCTGTTTTGTTGATTTATGGATGGCTTCTCTGGAACGGTTAACGAGTCACCTAATGCCATTTCGCCACCATGGCTGACGGAATTGTCCACAAGAAAGATTTATGTAACACTAGTTGGAGCTTTGTTCGATTGGATTCTTTGGCCAATCTCGCGGACGGCAGCAAAACTACCGTCTGAAACGATACCCAGCATCACTGACATGGGATATGCAAAGGAGGAAAGCAACGACTTGGTGTAGCGTTACAAAAGTTCAAGGCCAATTCTACCTGGAATGCTTTTAGACTTACAGGCTCTCCGAGACTTGTAGTGAAAATCAACCCCTTTACCAATCCCAATTACGGCAGCCCGATTTCTGCAGTCTGCACAGGCCCAGCAACAACTCTTGCAGTGGTAAGAAGTCCATATAAATATTATGATGAAGAAAACTCTTTATTTCTTTCCGTTCTTGCCATCATTAGGACAGCACATCTTGCTCCCGGCGCACATATCACCGCAATCGAGCAAACATGCTGGTTGTCCTTCACTCCTAAGACTCGCAGTCTTGCTGGCATTCGCGTTGTTCTTAGGAGTCGGGTGCCCGCTCCCGGCACCCTCGTCGGGATCAGCCCCTGGTTCGGCGGAATGCGGATCTACCTCATTCACAAACTCGGGCTGGATGGTTGAGCTGTGGATGCCGTAGCCGTGTAGACAGCCTCGAATTTCCCGCGCTAGATGCATGTAGCTGGCGGATCCAGTGCCGTCAATCTCGCAGTCAACCTTGACGTGCAAGCTCGCAACGAGCTTGGTGTCACTGAGCTGCCAAACGTGGAGATGGTGGGCTTCAATGACTCGTGGTAGCGATTCAATGTCCGCTGTGATCTCATCGATTGACATGCCCACAGGAACCGCCTGCAGGAGGATTCGCCCTGCTGCTCTGCAGAGTGGGATGGCGCTAGCTAGGATGATCATCGTGATGACAAGGGAGATTGCTGGATCGAAGTAATAGCGTCCAGGGAACTTAGCCAGCCAGATGATCAGTGCAGTCACTATTACACCAATGTTTCCGAGAGCATCGCCCATAACGTGGAGGAAGACTCCGCGCATGTTCAGATCATGGGAGTGGCCGTGCCCACCATGTCCTTGGCCGGCTTTTGAGCCGTCTTGTTCTTGATTGTGGTAGTGTGCCGCGTGATTATAGTCAACGCTCCTCCGTTTGTTGATGCTCCCATAACCGTTGAATCGCTTGTCGTTCTTGGACGGTGATTGGAGGCCGCCTGGGGACCTGTCAAGATGTCGCTCTGGTGACTCGGGCTCCATCAACAGCGCATCTTCCTCTGACGCTTCGGATTCGGACTGCACCTCCAACCGCGCAGCTTGGATAATATCCTGACGAAATGAGGCTGGATGGATGTGGATGTTGTCGACAGAGCCGAAGCCCCTACCAAACGAACCTGATGTGCGACGGCGATGCCGGGGATGGATCTCGCCATTAACGATCGACTTACGAGTAGGGGTGTGCGAAGATCGAACCGAGATAGTTGTGTTCTCCTCATCAGATTTTGTGAATGCACGACGGACCGGACTTCGGAAGCTGCCCACTCGGAATTGTGGCAGCACATCTTCGATGTTCCCATGTTCGTCGACAACTTTCTGGGTTTCGCCGTTGTCCTCGTAGAGATGGCCGTGGCCTTCTTCGGCAGATCTCACCAGATCCCCCTCGTGCAATTGCTCTTTCTCGCCGTGGCCATGGCCGTGTTCATGGAAAAGGAAGAGTCCGAGGATGTTTGAGGCAAGGCCCATACAACCGACAATGAGCACGAGTCTAGGGTTGGAAACAACCTGTGGTTCGACGAATCGCTGGATTGCTTCCAGAAAGATAGAGAGGCAAAGGGCAACCAGAAAAACTCCATTGACGAGAGCGCCCAATGTTTCGGCCCGTTGCCAGCCATAAGTGTACATTTTTGAGCTTCCGGTATTGGCGACACGGACCGCCCATAGCCCAACGCAAAGAGATAGGACATCGTTTAACATATGAAACGAGTCGGCCACGAGGGCCAGAGAATGCACTGCATATCCTAGAGGTGTGTAAGTGGCTAAACTCGGCAGGAAGTTGATGTAGGACCGCACTCACCGACGACCAATTCAATCAGGAAAAAGACAGCATCTATGCCCAGGAGGATACAGATCCTCTGCGTCTTTGAGAAGCCCATCTTTCTTCGTGTGCGGGGTGGCTGCGCGCAAACCGGCGCGCAGCACTCGTTGACCGTCACAGTCGAAGCGGTAGCAGGAGAGAATCGGTAAGCGGACGAGGACCTGGACAAGGAGGGGATCCGGTGTGGGCTAAAGTATGCCTGTTGAGGTTTCTGAACAAGATCGGTGGGGTGATCGGGATAGGAATGAACCGTGGATGTTGAAGGGGAGGAGGGAGGAGGGGATGAGCAAATTATAAGAGCCTTAGGCGAGGGCAACGGCGACGACGCAGGTGCGGTTTTCTCCTCGCGGCAAGCGTCAGCGTTCGGGCAATGAGAATGGCACCCAGAATGGCAGGTATGACGATGGCAATGGCGAGAGAGAGATGATGCATGACTCGGATCGGATGGAGGAGCCTGAAACTGCAACTGCGACTGCAACTGCGGCTGTGGCTGTGGCTGCGGCTGCGGCTGCGACCGCACAAGCGGCGGGAATGTCATGTCATGTGACTGCGCGTTCTCTTCCAGCTTCATACTGGCAGCCTTCGTTGCCGGGTCTTCCTTTTCATCCATCTCCAAATGATGCTTTGGCAGATAGTCAGATCATTGTGCCTGTATTGCCTTCTTATTGATTTCGACTGCAAGCTGACCGCGTTTCCCATAACACAACGGTTGCATTTGATCCATGACCACACTCTCCAAATCCTGCTCTTTCCCGACTGCAGAGGCTCGTTGCGTCAAAGAATGTGGTGGCAAAGTTCGCTATTGCTCTAATATTACCTTACACAAAACACCTGGGCAGCAAACCACTGCCTCTTAGGTCACTCCTGCTCCGGTTTCATTTGTCAACCAAATGTGTACGAGCAAGAGACACGCTGATGGAGCGGTGGACAGTCCCCCCCCCAGAGAATGAGTTGGCTCCAATGTTATCCCCGTAATCCATCTGTGAGAGTTTGACACAGCCCTTCGGTTCTGAGCCCATGAACACGAGTGTCTTGTGGACAATTTCGGTGATTTCGAATGTTCAAAGCTGTCTCTTTTAATGTGAACCAGGGCCAGGGTTATCCATCCCTCGCTAGGTACTTTACCAAATGCTGCCATTTCTACCCCCCCCCCCCCCCCCATCTCGACTGGTAGTTGCCTCGATTGAGGATGAACCTGTTTATTTGGTGGTTGTGCCGCCACGGAAGGAAGGCTTTGCGGCTCACAGCGCGTTACAATGCAGAAACGGTATGTTATTATGTCCTTCCGCATTTTCTCAATTGCTGCACACTTGATTCTAAGACTTCCTGAGCACTGGGTTTGCGATCTATGAAGGAGATGTTCAGTGCTACTCGACATACTTTATCCGTTATCGCGTTGAAACCATACCTTCTCCTTCGCTCAACTCTACCACGGAATTCTGCAGGTCATCTTTTCGAAAGGGCATGGGCATAGCCATGGCCATTAGACGCCGGTTTCGCTCCTCCTCTGCAGTGCATGAAATTCATATCAAGAGACGCACCACTAGCATCTGTCAATCCTGCCCTGTGTCTTCAGAACTTTCCTCTTCCTCCACCCTTGATGCAACGTCCGATGACGTCGAGATCGCCAGACAGTTTTGGGACGGCATCGAACAGACCGGGATTGCAACCATGAAAACGTCCGACCCGAAGGAGAGCTGGTCTCTCAGAAAGTTCTGGGACGAACACGTTGCGGTGGAAATGGAGTTTGGGTATAATGCACGAGAACATATCACGAATGAGGAGACATTCATCAGCTGGTTCGAGTTCGCATTTGGAATGGCGGGCTTCGGCCTGGTCGTGCTGCAGTTTGGCATTCTGCATGGGCGGTTCATTGAATCCAAGGTTGCTGCACAGTTAGGGAAAGCGGTGGCGTGCGCCAGCTTTGTTATCAGCATCCTCTGTGTGGTCGTTGGTGCATATCGATTCTTTCGCCAGCAAAATGCTCTCCTTCGAGGGCAGATCTGTTTGGGTGGCCTCTCCATGTTCTCTGCTATATTTTTGTTCAGCCTGGTATCGGTGGGCAGCACAGTGATTACTTGGATAGGCCTGTTTTAGGGATCAAATTCCGAGCAGTATTCACGAGTATTTCTCCGCTGCCAAAGAGGTTGAATATCCTACACAGTTCTTGACAGTAACCTGATGCGTAGTAGAAGGAAGATATAGCCATGAACCAACTCCTTTGGAAATTTATATCCAGATACCAACCACATGAAGTGAAGGCGCTTCAGGCACACTACTAGACAACTGGTTTATGGATGAGTCTGGAAGTGCAGTGTGTCAGAAGGCGGCGGTTTTTGCTCAGGCAAGTCGGCGCGAATCACATCGACCACCCCAGGCAAGACCTCTTCGGCAGGCAAACTGGCGCGCACAAGGTCCCGCCTCAGGGCCTTCCACCCAGCATGTTCGTTTTCCTTCCCTTGAGAACGGTGGTGCGGAAGGAGTTCTCCGAAGAATACTTCCTCCTTCCTGACACCGCCCATATTCAATATCCCGATGCCCATGCCTCTCTCGTGCGCTCTTTTAACCAGCCTCCAAGCAGAGTAGGTCGCGAGAGAGCTGCCGACGACCAGGATTTTGGCCGCAGAGTCAATAGCTTCCTCTGCCGCTGTTTTCACGCCGGCTGAGATGGATTCACCAAACATGATCACATTGGGTTTGAGCACACCGACGCCGTTTGGCGAAGCGGAGACCCTGGGTGATGGTATCCAAGCGCCATCCGCGTCAATGTCCACGTGTCCTTTGCTCCCATCTTTTAGAATGGGCGGTCGCTTCAAACAATGTGGGCAAGGAGGATATCTGAAGGTATGATACGGCGCCCCAGGGACATCGGCGTCACCGTCGGGATTTGTCCTAAATCCCAACCGCCTCCTTTCCACGGGATTCTCAGTATCCAATGCCCCAGAAGCCAGCAACTGTTGCAAAAACTCGGCCCAGGCGGGGTTTAACTCTGCCAATCTTTGCTGGAAGACATCGCGGTCAATGAGCCTCTTACAGCTCAGACAGACCAAGGCTCTGAGGAATCCGTGTAGCTCCACCGTCTTTAATTGCGGATGCGCAAGACCATGGAACGAATCGACATTTTGAGTAACCACACGGTCGACCAACCCTAGTCTTCCAAGATTACGAATGGCATAGTGTGCGGCATTAGGGCTCGAGCGGTGAAGACCCCTCCAGCCTAAGAACGAACGGGCCCAGTATCGCTTTCGGGATTCGTGGCTCGAGATGAATTCGTGGTAATAAATCGGCCGATAGTTCTTGTTCTGGGTGTAGGTCCCGTTAACGCCACGATAGTCGGCCAGGCCTGAGGCGACACTTATGCCTGCGCCTGTAAGAAGGACTGTCTTGTTTCTCTGTTGCGCGTCTTGGCCTGATGGACGAGTAGTGGATGTGGCGGGCAGCGCAGTCGAGGTCAGAAAATGCGCAAGGGCGGCGATGGCCCCTTGTTTGGTGGCTGCCGACGGTGGAATAATCAAAGGTGGTGGCAGAGGCCCCGTATGCGGGATTCGCATAAGCGGTCTGGACATGCGAGGGACATGGCTAAGGAAAGAGCACCAAAGGAAGGGGTAGAGAATTGTCGTTGTAATACGGGCTGTACCTCTGAGCCTCGTACAGGGCGTCCATGTGGCTGCCAAGTGAAGTGTTGTATTGAGTTTTTCCGGGACCGAATATGTGCCGGCGAGCTACACTCACCAAGACTCACCAAGTCACTTGGACTCACCAAGACTCACTCACTCACTCAACTAACCTCCAGAACACCTTCCCGCTCACCTCAAGCCAAAGGGGCGATCTCAATCTCAGCTCACACACCAACGGCTCTTATCAACAACAGCGCTAAAGCTTAAAGAGCTGGTCTTGCGACCGTGCCTCTCCTTGTCTTGCGTTGTCCAACCTTGTCATGCCCTTCATACGATCGCCTTGGGCCAAGAAGTTCATGGTGGCCACCGACATCATTGAGATTCAAGACTTAAGAGGATGCAACCCTTTCGCTAGGCGTCCCATCGACTCCCTCCCCCTCTAGCGGATGCGGAGACATCGTTTCTTCCACCATCCCTCAAACGAATCCCCCAGCCGCAAATCTCGTATTCTGTACTCGATACAGAACCGGCCAGCCTGTTGAGTCGGCTCCTCGCCAGTGATGATGGCCCAGATATGTCGCATCTTTGGTGCCCCTTGCAAGTGACGCACAGACACCTTGCCAGAATATCCCTAACATCAACCCGCCCCCAGGTTGTGGCGCCTCCATGCATTCTTAGTGGTGCCCGCGTGCCCGGATTGACGCAATATGAAATCATAGCTAAACATTGTCGACTTGTTTTATGAATGTCGATCCTTGAATGCCATACCCGCAAGATGCGAAAGGTGGATGATAACCTTAACTATACGGTGTGCCGTGTGTTTTACGAGATTCAGGTTTGTTTAAGCTCTTTCTTATTTCTTAATTGTGTCGTTCCCATTTCGCAGTTGCTCAACGGACTCTGTACATGCTTTTTTTTACTGGGGATCTTCTCCGTGAGCCCATAAACCTACCGCTTCGCGTGTTGTCCTACTCTTGTTAGGCTATAAATCAGCGAGAATGTCGGTCTCCGATCAATCCACTATAGCCATGGAGGCACAGAACGAAAAAGAGAGTCATCAAATCCAATCCCCAGGACCAACAGAAAAGCAGTTGGGTGTCTCAGGCCCAGAGTTAGCAGGGGAGAATCTCGAAAGAGGCCATCCCAAGCGTGCGGATGGCAAGGTCGAACTAACCGAGGAAGACTGTTATGATAAACTGGGGTACTGCTTCCCAGTATGGAAGAAATGGATGATATTGTTCATCATCCTTTTGATTCAGACCTCGATGAACCTCAACGCTAGTATCTATGCCAATGGAGCTGACGGCCTCGCCAAGAAATACACAATCTCGAAGCAGAAGGCACGGGTCGGCCAGATGATCTTCCTCGTATGCTACGCCTTCGGCTGCGAACTGTGGGCGCCATGGTCTGAGGAACTAGGCCGCTGGCCGACACAGCAGCTGTCTTTATTTCTCGTCAATCTCTGGCAACTACCTGCAGCGCTGGCCCCGAACTTCGGATCTATCGTCGTCGCTAGAGCGCTGGCTGGCCTCTCTACGGCAGGAGGCTCAGTCACGTTGGGAGTTATCGCAGACCTATACCAACCCGAGGACTCCGGGTTCCAATATGCTGTTGCTTTCGTCGTGCTGTCGTCCGTCGGCGGTGCTCCGGTGGGCGCGGTGATCGGCGGTTTTGTGGGAGAATTTCTCCCCTTGCCCTGGATCTTTTGGATGCAACTCTGCATCGGCGGCGGCGTTCAACTCATCCATTTCTTCCTCGTACCCGAGACCCGCGCAACTATCCTTTTGGATCGCGAGGCTAAGAAACGACGCAAGAATGGTGAGACGAACATCTTCGGACCGGACGAGCTCAAGAAGCCACGGTTCCCAATGAAAGAATTTGTACGCGTCTGGTTGAGACCTTTCCAGATGTTTGTAACGGAACCGATTGTGCTCTGCCTCAGCTTGCTCAGTGGGTTCAGTGATGCATTGTTGTTTACCTTTTTGGAGGCGTTCACGCCCGTGTTTAAGCAATGGGGGTTTAAGCCATATCAGGTCGGATTGGCTTTTATTTCGTATGTATCTTTCCTTCCTTTTCACGCAAGTTGGCCCGAAATATAACCGGAAGAGGCAAAAGGCGCCTGGAGAATTCGATGAGGAGAGGAAGTGACTGACGACAAAATGATTGCAGGTCCCTCATCGGATACCTGCTTGCATATCTCACTTATCTCCCTGTCATTCGACATCATAACAAGATCCGCGCCGATGACCCGAACAAGTTGTCTCCAGAATCTCGTCTGTGGTGGTTGCTTTTCCGTAAGTCTATCACCGCGTCCCTCGACCTTCTCTCTTCGTCTCTTCCCATTCCAGTGTACACCGGTTCTTTCACTGACACAATATCCTTGATTCTCTTACAGTGGCACCTCTCGAAACAGCTGGGCTCTTCGGCTTCGCGTGGACATCTCTCGGGCCTGACTATGGCATCCCCTGGATCGCGCCTATGATCTTCACCGTCCTGATTGCGATGGCGAATTATGCAATCTACAAGGTATGGCTCCAATTCTATAGGAATAGGGCTCCGGATCTCTGCCCAAATTGCAGGGATGTGTTAATGTGAAACGTGAGTGCTAATGGGGTGCGTTTGCAGAGTTCAATCGACTACATGATCGCCGCCTACGGCCCGTACGCCGCTTCCGCAACTGGCGGGAACGATCTCGCAAGAGACTTCCTTGCGGGCATTGCTGCCTTGTATAGCACGCCATGTGAGTCAACCTGTTCCTCCGATAAACCATCCAAGAAAGTCCCAGACGCCGTCTCTTTCCGTCCCTTTAACACTTGAAACCCCCTATAACTCATTCATCAACCCGACTCACATCCTCACATCCTCACGCTTTTTCTTCTTTACTCAACGTACCTAAACTAACCCGTTCCCGTTCTCAATAAAAAAAAAAAGTCTACGAAAACATCTCCAAGAAATACACCCTAGAATATCCCTCAACGATCCTGGCGTGTCTGTCCATCGTGGTCATCGCCCCCATCTACGTCTTCTACTGGAAGGGCGAGTGGCTCCGCGATCGCAGCAGGTTCGCAAAGGAACTCAACCTCGGCAGGCAAGGCGCCGTCGAGAGGCGGAGGAGTACCATGCTCCTGGACAAGGCTGTCGGAGGGGTGAAGGCCAGGCACGTCGAGCAGGTCTGATTGATAGAGCGATGTGTTGTTCGGTGTATGGATTGATTGTTCCATGTATTGACTGATTAAATTGATGGTCGGTTGATTTTGTTGATTAACTAGAAGAAGAGTCATAAGGAGAAGGAGAAGAAGATCAAGATCAAGAAGGGATAAGAGACGTCTGTTTTTGGGGAGGACGATTTGGATTTGAGAATTTGCCTTTGGACGACAGCCCCTGGACTTTTGAAACCTTTTTTTTTTTTTTTTTTTTTTTTCAATTTGTCCCTTTCCATTCTCATTCTTTTCATTGTGTTTCGTTTTGATCTTTGCTTAGGTTTCATTCATGCCCCTCTTCCTGTTCCCGTCCCTTGATCCTGTTCTATGACCGTCGGCCGCGAGGAAAGGAAAGAAATCAAAAAAGTCGCTGCCAATCAATGCCAGCTGGACTCCCTTTCTGTAGACCTCTCCTTGAACCATGTATGTAAGAAAGAAAGAAAGGCTCACAGTCATCTTCCCTCCGCTCGACTTGCGTGTATGAGCTAGATAGTTCCTCCTCTATGTATTCTGGATCCAACAAGAACTTTCCGTTGGCTCTCCCTTTTTCTATACAAAGGGGGTGTGTGTCACATACATGTACCCTGCTCTCTGCAGGCAGGCATGGGACATAATAAGTAAATCTCGAAACTTTTGACCTTTTAGACCTTCGGCAGCAAGACTCTCTTTCCATTACCCTGCCCATTCCCGCCCGGCATGCTGCCACTCCCACCTGCGCTTGCCGCGGCAGCAGCGGCATTCCGACTCGCTATCGTCTGGTTCACAAATGTCATGGGAATCTTGGTCTGTTGGCCTACAACTTGCATGGTAGGACCACCGCCACCGCCAGGCATCCCACCGATAACTGCGCCTGCACTCATGCCTGCGCCTACACTAGCGGTAGTGACAGCGCTGTTAGCGACTATTCCAGAACTTACCGGACTAGCCGGCGGTGGACCGTATTGTTGTGTCGGTGCCGGTCCAGGGGCGGCTTGATGTTGGTATGGCTGTTGAGGAGGTTGGAAGATGAATTGTTGTGGACCATTTTGTAGCGGAGAGCCGACAGAGTTGTGACGGGGGTAGGCATGTTGATGAAGACCGGGTCGGGAATTGTGCCGGAAGACATTGATATTGGTCGATGAGCGATGCGAAGAGACGGGTTTTGGTGGTGCAGGAGCGATCGGTTGGCCGGGACCGCTTGAAATCAAGCGGGGTGGGAGAAAAGAAGCAGGTCCAACTGGCGGTGCAGGTAAAGGGCTTGGAGGCGGAGGAGTGGCAACGTGGACGCCTGCTGCCCGTCCGTTGTTCAGGGGAGGGTATTTCGCTCGTCGGCCACGGCTCCTTGAGTCTGGTCGAATCACTTGATATGATGGTTGCGGTGCTGCTGGCGGTACGGGAGGTGGTACTTGGCCAGGAAGTGGAGAGAAATCCAAAGCTTGTCTCGGGAAGACATCTCCTGGGGCAAGAGGCATGTAGATGTACTGACGTTCGGGGTGTTGTTGTGCAACCCAGTCAGAAACGTCCGCTAGCGCCGACAGCGCGTACGAGCTAGTGTCCGCCACGTCGAGAGGCCTTGGGATAAGGTAACCCTTGATATTCTCGAGTTCCTTGATCGCTTCCAGGGAAAGAGCATCCATGGTCTGTGATTTCTTTCGAAGTTGCTCGGTTCGCCATTCATTGTTTCGCTGTTCCATTTGCTTCAATAAGGGACCAATAACATCCTCATTGAGCACTTGTTGGCGGGCTTGTTCGTCGTAAGATTCTAGCTGTTGCTTGAAGGGCTTTTCGTCCATGATTTTTCTGGACGAGTACCCGCGTGGTTGAGTATTTGGCTCGGGAAGTTCGTGATAATGTGGGAAGTAATCCATATCGGAGCCGGATTCGGTGTGGGTGTCGTCGTGAGCGGCGCGGTAAGCTCGCTCGAAGAGTATGATGTCTCCTTCTGCGCCGGCAAGATGCTCTCTGCGGGCTTCGGTGACGCGGTTCTGTCCCGTGTCAGATTTAAGCCTTGAGACAGAGTCTACACGTGGAATTACCTCGAATTGCGCTTCAATGACTTCTTTCTCTTGCTGCAGTCGCTGCATTTCATGCTCGAGCTGGGTGCGGTATCGCGTTTGGGCGAGGTCTTGCACATCTCGCATGGTGGACTCGAGTTCTTCCACGACGCCGTCATACTCTGGGACGTGTCTGTGGGCCTTTGGCTTCCTGGCAATTTTGGAAATGTCTCGGCTTGAGAGTTGTTCGAGGATGTCAATCTGCTGAGCGCCCACCGTGCTGAAAAATCGTTTTAATTCCAGCTGCCTCGCTTTGAGTATGGAGATCTCGAGTTTTTCGTCCTGCGTCAGTGGTCGTCTTCGATTTGGAGGTTCCGGACTTTCGCCATTTCCGCGACCAGCTCTACCTCTTGACTTGCCTTTCCCACGTCCACCTCCACTTGCATGGGCACCTCCACGGCCGCCACGGCCGCCGCCTCTGCCCGGCTTCCGAGGAGAGCGGGACTCTGGAGTGTCGCCATTCTCTGCTGGACGGTAGCGAGTGGTGGCATCATTTGCGTAGTATGTTGGATTCTTCGCATCGTATTCTGGCCAGAACTCCTTATCTTTGTACTCCTGGAAGCTGATGTCTTCCTTGGCCGCAATTTTCTCCTCGGCAGGTCGCGAGGTGCATTTACAGTTTGGCACCGTCTCAGGGGCGTTTGAAGATGCTTCGTGAGATTCCCCTGCCGAACCATTAGGCTGCTTTGTTTGATGAGATGGTGAAGAGGTTCGGTTCCCAGCATGGCTAGGATCATGGCCGACCGCGACGGTGTCAGACCTGGCAATACGGGAGCTTCGTCTTAGTGCCGTGGCCGATTCTGGCGGACCAGCCGGCGGTGAGGTTGGCGGAGGGCCACTATTAGTGATGGTAACAGTTCCATCACTATCTGGAACTGTCATCCGGGTCGTCCGCTGGCGTGCAGTGGCGCTAATAGCCAGAGTCGCTGCAGCTGAAGTCTGTCGTGCACGGCGCTTAGTCTTTGGCAAATTCTCGGCATCATCTGAGCCTGAATCGGCCGTCTTTCGTTTTCGAGATTTTGGACACTTTGGCGGAGTGGACGGTGGTGTTGACAGGGGGGATGATGATGCTGATGACAGCGATGAACCTACTGTAGAGGCGTCGGTTGGTTCTGGGGTTATTTTTGCGGCGCGACTTCTGGTCTCCATATGGAAG
The DNA here is from genome assembly GCF_000585535.1 of Cladophialophora psammophila CBS 110553. Taxonomy (NCBI): domain Eukaryota; kingdom Fungi; phylum Ascomycota; class Eurotiomycetes; order Chaetothyriales; family Herpotrichiellaceae; genus Cladophialophora; species Cladophialophora psammophila. The sequence continues at coordinate 754,146 of NW_006912924.1, forward strand.
CTAACTGACGGCCGACGACCGGTCGCTTTGGCAACCATTTTGCTGCCGATGAAGTCAGTTGACTATCATGCATCTTTGGAGAAGAGAAAATATTTATTTGAGCTGCAATGGTGAGGGAGTGCAGGAACTGGAGGAGACGGAGAAATAGTTTGGTGGGCGAAATGCCCCCATCAGACGACCTCGGTCAGACGACGATAACGCACATAGGACCCAACCAAGAATCTGAGGGATTGAGACTTACTTGGTACGATTCCGCAGATGGAATCGCCTCGTCGCACCTGAGCGGAGAGAAGACTTGACGATTGAAGCGCAAAGCCGCTTTTCAGCTGCTGTCGCAGGGGGATGAGAAGAGCGGCGGGCCCTTCGACCGGGGCGGAGCAGCTGGTGCGGCGACGGCCCTCGCTCTGCGGGATGAGATAGTAGGTGAGATAAGTAGCGTAGGCAGACCTGAAGGACCTTCGCTGAGATGTGAGACTGAGAAGCGGTGGTTGCGGTGGAAGGAAGCTGCTGGAAGCATTCGGGAGATGAGGTATTAGTGGCCACAGACAGGGATGAAGTAAAAGGCGACTGGGCGACAATGGCATCCCGGGCCCAGGGCTGAATAGACGGGCAGAGATCGAAATCCATAGTGTCGGGCTGCCAGTGAAGGAATGGATGATTGGATCAACAGGGCGATGAATAGGGCAGGGAAGAGATTGAACGGGGTGTGGTATTATTCTGGTGACTTGTGAGCCTGACACTCCAGCGTCCAGCGACCAGAGTTTGGCGGATCGAAGTGAGAAGCATTTTGCTCGCTTTTGCCAGCAGTGGCCATCGCTCTAACCGTAAAGGAACTAGACAACGCCTAGTGAGCCACTAGACTGTTTGCGGCTAGCCCATAGAGCCTACCATTCCCGGCCAGCCAGTGCCTGCCAGTGGCCGAAAGGAGCAAACTGCCTCGCTCCCTGTCTGACAGGACATTTAACCGCCTTGAAAACGGGAGGAGACATGTCAGACCATGCCGCTTAAAACTCTGCCTACCGCCGGTACGAGGTATAATAGACAAGTACAGTGTGGTTCGTCTCTCTCTCCCGGATCGTGCCGCCGAATTCCGCCTCCAAGAGGTGTCTTGAGCCTTCCTGGTGCCTCCCTTCTGCCCGCCGATCCATCCAATAACATAGAGCATCAATAGAGCATCAAAAAACCCCTCCATATCCATCAGTGCCATTAACCATGCTTCCTCTCATAACGCAAGTGGGTATCTGTGGGCCCTCGTTGCTATTAATCCTCCAAACAATCAATCAGTGTGCGCCAACTTCGCCCTAATCATGCAGCTTTCGTCACATTCAAAATAAAAGGCGCGCTGCCAGTAGCCGCGACAGGAAAGAAAGTCAAAGGAAGTAAACCCGACAACCAAGCCATGTCTCATATCATGACTTGGCTCACTCGACTGCCCGTCGACACCTGGGACCTGGGTCGATCCTTCTTGACGCTCTTCCGCTTTCCATAGCCCACCAAGCTCGTCCGTGAACTCGCCGATAGCACGAATCCAGGGAGAATCGGTGGCAAGTCCGCATCGTCCACAATCGACGGACCAGGGCTCCCAAGTGATGGACTGCCCAACGTAGGGCTATCCGGCAAGAACTGTTCCACGCTCTCCGTCTCGGACTCGTCCACGCTACTGGGCACAGCCTTCAAATGTCCCGACGCCGGATGCGAGTTGCTCCGCAGCCTGGCGAGCGTCCGAGGCGTAATGGTAGTGTTTGCCACGGGCGACGCCGTGACCACTGTGCTGGCAATGGCAATCGGAGGTGGTCGAGGGCTGTTTGGTCGGAATAGCGGATGTATCAGCTCTTCCTCCATGGGGACGTCAACCTTGCCCGGTTTAGAGGGTGGTGGTGGTGGTGGTAGTAGTAGTGGTAATGGCTTGCCTACATGTGACGAACTAGGTCGAGACGTGGGACAAGACGTAGGTCGGGAAAAATTGACTGGGCTGGATGGTGGTGAGGATCTTGGCTGTCGCGGGGACGAGCTCCAGCCAAAGGCCGTAGTAGTATCAGACGATGCGGCATGCGGCGGTGAACTCGAGGTAGGAGAGCGTGGCTCGGGGAGGAAGGGACCATCTAGCGCATTTGCAGGTGATTCAGGTCGACTGCCCGGTATCGTCTCCAAGCCTCCGCGAACGACCGGCGGTGATGAATGAATGACGACGCGCATCTCTTGATGAACGGATGACGTGTCCCAACCGTCGAAGGCGCTATCTATGAACATGGCCTCGCCGGCTGGAAACGGCAAACATTCAAACGAGGATCGACTGGAGCGTCGCGCCAGTTTCGTCCTTAACGATCCCGTTCCCACTTTCGTGGCCGACGATCGGCGTGTCGAAGACTCTCCTCTAGAGACCGGGGTGCGTGGCGGTGAGTTGAGTGTCAGTTCTTGCGAGGCGAACGATCGATCCGTCTGTTGAGTGTTGGGCCTCTTAATAGTGGACACGGATGGTGCTCTGAGGCCAAAGCCCAAATCGAGTCCGCTGGCCCTTGCTGTCTTCAAGGCATTCTTGGTCCACGAGGCGAGGAGAAAATACAACCCTAATTGCACAAGAGCGGAAATCGCCCACGTAGCGAACCATATTCCAAGCAACGTGGCGAGAGAGGTACGCAATATCTTTGTCGGAAGGTCGCTTCGCCTTACAGCCAGCCATACCAGCGTGATTCCAGAGATGATAGCATTGACTGCTGCCGAAATCACCCCGCCGTGAACGAGTGCCCATGATTTTGGCTGAGATCCCTGCGCCTGACTGTGCGGCTTCCTCACATACAACGTGCCAAAATAAGCCAGACTTGCGAGATTGATCAGGCTAAGAACGAAGGCGACATAGAGTAGATCTCGAAGGCCTGAGAGAATCGGAGCGCTCGTGATGTTTGTTGCAAAAATGATATTGAGCACACTGCCCACGATACCCAGGATACCCGCCAGGCCCGCGACCGCTGATATCCTGACATGTCTCTCCATAAGATCGTGTAACACGATGCTGCGTGGATAGTAATCTTGGTCGGTCAACTGTGATATGGGCTTTTAAAGTGAAATTTGTTGCCCACGATTCCCTTGATACGAGGTTTAAGGTTGACATCCAGATGGCCAAAGAAGAGAAAGACGCTGATGGATGGGATAGTCAAGAAAGATGGGTTGAACTGGCGCCTCAGTTGACTGGGAGAGATATGAAGAGTGAACAACGACGGGCTGAGGGTGTTGACCTCTGAAGCAGCAGAAAAGTCCGGGGGTCTAGGCTCAAATGGGATGTTCCTTGTTCGCGTTCAGCCCTCTCCGGGCCTGCCCTTGGTGAGACAAGACATATATGACTGAACGAGCCTGACAATGAGGGGTTCAGAGCGACACACGCGCTCTCGAAAAGGTCAATCAAGGCGGGGCAGATGTAGGAGTTGGTGGAGATTCCGAAATTATCATATGCGGATGCATGCGATTTCGAGTAATAAGATGTAAACAAAGCATGGAGGCCAACTGGAGGGAAAGACAAAAAACCGGAGAATCGTTCTGCAACAGCCATAACGGAAGCGGCGACACAGCGAAGCAGTAGCACACTCCGTATGAGTATACTTTTTTCGTGCACGCGTCCCAGCGTCTGGTATACCCACAACATCAACTAGCCTCAAGCCTTGTACCGGGGAGGAAAGTTTTGGCGCGTCATGTTCGTGGAAAGTCTGGGGGGGGGGGGGGGTGTCTGGTTCGCGCCAACAAGGGTTCGTCGGAGCATGAAGCCGCAGAAAAGACACGGAGCAGGGAAGGGCGGAAGCTGCGGCAAGTTCGAGCGACAGCACCAGAGGATTGGTTCTTGACGAGCAGAAGCGACGAAACCAGAAGGCCGCGAGTACCGAGGTGGGCTTGTACGCGAAGGTGTTGTGGCTGTTGTGGTTGTGGGTGGCGGACATGCAATCTCGTTATCAAACTTTATTTCCATGGAGGGCAGCAGGGCCAATTTGCGCGCCCCTCCCAAGCATCAGTCTTCTCCCACAAACAAACAGACACAACGGGATAGCCTGGATGTCATCCGGGGGCAGCTGCAGATCTCTGCCCATCGGAGCTCGCCGTTGGTGATAGCTGAACGTGGCAACAAGGAACCCCTGGCACCGAATGCCCAGGTAGGTTTGAAGGACTGCACTCGCCTGTTGTTTTTGCAAATTGGTGCGCCAGAGCTGTTCGCTCCACCAGCAGCCATAAAGGTCCAGTCGCTCGAGTCTCGGACAGAGCCATTTTGGCTTGGCGGCTCAAATGGGACCTGTTACGTTGGCATCATTGCCAGTTGGTGAATCGTGGGGATATTCTGTACTGGGTACGAGGTATATCATCGGTATACAACATTGAAGAGCGACGGAAAATGTTCGCTTCGTGCTGGATATCTGAGCTTGGCGCAGGTGCCGACTATGATTGGACAGCCTCTCTCGATTGCCGAAGACACCAAAAAAGACACCAAGAACACACCGGATATTGACAATATCTGAACCGTTGTGACATTGGCCAGTCATCTGCTCCCCTTGACTTGCCGGGTTTTGGTTGGAAAAAGTGTCTCATCCATCTAGACCCTTTCGAGATCCCAAACCAGATCGATCTCAGCACTCCTGGCTCCAACTTGTGATTTTCCTCCGAGAATGACCTGCATTCCCCGTCCGCCCATCACCGCCCCAAGTCGTTGCATCGTGAATCCCTGAGCCTTCAAAAGGGGCTGTCACCGCATCTTCCCATTTCGCTGCGACACACGCACGTTGTAAGTACTGGTACTTTTGGCTCGCGTGAGACCAGACGCCAGACCAGGCCAACTCCACACTCCTCCAGCGCGCCTACGCTAGGTCCAGTAACCATCCCCACCGCCTTTCCAATCATGGTTGAGATGCAACACTATCTTGTTGCAGCGACCTCTTGTTCCATTTGCCACACCTCGTCTCTCAACCCATGGAAGCCACTCGGTTCGTCTGTGCGCATTGCCTCAACGCTTCCTTCAATATCCTTGACGGCGCATTCGAGGCCGGCTAGCAGCCGCTCAATTTCACCACGTTGCCCCTGGATTGTATCCCCCATTGCCGCATTTTCTTGCTGCGCCTTCTGTAATTTCGCATTCAAGTCGTCGGTTGCTTCTTGCAGATAGGGCGTGAAGTGAGCCGTGTACAATTCGTTTGCGGATAAAGTGTGCAATCTATTGCTTCTGGTCAGTTGTGCGATGAAGAGAAGGGCCAAGTCGCGAAAAACGAGGCTTGCTCACGGTCTCTCCGGCATTTCGCCTTCCACGGCGCGGTTCTTTCTCCTTCTGGCCTCGTCAATCATGCTGTCCCATTGATTCAGGCCCGAGATGACCTGTCTTTCTTCCAGGATCTTCTCGAAATCGCGCATGCATTCTTCCTCCAACCGCGTGTTCAGTTGTCTCCAGACTCCTTCGAGCGCAGTCGGACAGTATTTCGCGGGCGTTGCGAAACACGAACTGAAGTTCGCGTACGAGTTTGCCTTGAGAGACGACGACAGAGCGCCAGCAAAGACCTTTTGCAGAGCTGCGGCGCGAGGACCTGGTGTAGACGCGACAGGTGCTTCTGGTGCAGGCGAGGGTGAGGCGGAGGCTCGCGGGGCCATCCTGGTATCTGATGGGATAATTTTCCCTGTTAAGCGTCGCTGATGGGAGACAATTGATTTTACCGAAAGTGGTTCAGAAGCATTGTGTGTCAGTGTGGTAACTGACACCAAGTATTCATCGTGACTGGGAGCACGATTAAATCGCATTGAGTTTGCTCGGATCTGGCCGCCTCGCTGTATCCTCGATATAAACATGCCAAGACACACTGACGTCATTCGACACCACCCCTAGATGTTATACCAAAGTAGGTTGTGGCCTGTTGGGCTTGCTGGGACCTGGTGTGACCTCTTCTTATAACCACATTCTCTCTTGCTCTCTTTTCTTCCCTTTGGAGATAATTACCAGCGTGAACCTGCTTTCATTATACCACATAATACTGGGTATAGTCTGACCTCTCGTGTTCAATCTGGAATCTCCCGTAATCCTCGCCAAAAGGGTCTCTAACTACGCGTTGCTTTCGTTGCAATTTTTGGCGTCACTCGGTGATTTAGTGGCCATGCCCATCACCGTCCAAACCCCTCATTATGTCCACCGCTTGAGCAATGGCCCTGGCCAACTCCGTCCCTTTCTCCCAGATATCATTATGTTGCCCTTTCAGTTCGGAAACCTTGCAATTGATCGCTGATCCACCACCAAAGACCTTCTCCATTGCCTCGACCTGCTTCCAATCCACCCACCCATCGTCCTTTGAATGCCCAATGACCAATGCTCTTTTCTTCTTGCCAGCAGCCGCCCAGATGTCGACATAGTCGTTCACATCATACCTCGCCGGGCTGGCGAGCACATCGTCAGCCTCATTGGGTATGGCATTCCTTGTCAACCCGATATAGTCGGTGAATGATTCATGAAGTAGCGGAAAATCATAAATCCCGGAAACACCGAGCACAGCCATAGGTGGTTCGATCTTTGGCAATTTAGATGGACCTGCGTGTGAAAATGATCGTTGTGCCGCAATGGTACTCAGCACGGCCATTGTGGCGCCCACACTGTGTCCAACGAGCAGATACCGCTCTCCAAAGCCAAATTTGGTCTGTAGGTGTGCTATGGCAGTGAGTATGTCGTGGATATGGTCTGGCCATTTGGCGTTGCGGAGTTCGTACGCCGGTGTTTTGGAAGGATCTTGAGGCGACTTGTCCGGATGAGGTGAGAGACGGTAGTTCAACAACGCATATCCCGCAACGTAAGGCGTAACAGCTGGCACATGCTCGTCATGTTTGAAAGGGTTATGGTGGTGATCCGTCTTCCCAGATACTAAATGGTCGAGAGCTGGGTAGAAAGATGAAGACGTGACCGTCGGATCACGAAAGTATCCACCATGGACGAAAACAATCCAGTACTTCTTCCCGCTGGGATCGGCAAGGTGCGAATGGTCGAGTTCCGGAACATACAACTCGTAGGACTGAAGGATGTTGTCTAGCGCGTATTGATGCCGCGTAATGTCATGGTGGATCTTCTCCGAGATGTGCGGCGGCAGGCGCTCCTCTTGTCCGCTGGATCTTGGAAGTTCAGTCCCGGCTGCCGTGTGGATGGGGAAACTGTGCGCCGCCAGGCTGGGATGAGCAGACCGCGATTGATGGTAAGAAGTGTGCTGCTCCTTATAATGCGTTGGGCTGTGGTGTTTGACCCGCTGTTGAGGTTCTTTGGTCTTCGGAGAAAGATACGCTGCGCCCGAGTACTTTTGTTGCGAAGCTTCCAATGCTGATGTCTCGTATTCAGCGAAGGGATCCAGAACAGACGAATCAGGCACAGCGGGGAACAGAAGCAAATTAAGAACATGTCGATGTTGACATACCTTGGTCTTGGAGATAGCGAATGACTTTCTTCATTGTTCACTTCCTGATACCCTGCAAAGCCGGTGCACGCCTTATCTGCCAACCGCTCTTACGCCTTCTAAAAGACAGAGGCAGTTCTTGCCCGGGAAGGCTCCAGTCAGAGTCTGACTTGATAGACGTGAGTAACAAGACTATCGCATAAGAGAATTCCTCCCGAGGTCGGTCGTTCTGCGCCGTTTCGCTATCTCCAGTAATATCCAGCACACTGTCTGTCCCTGGGCGCAATTGAGCTGATATGCTCCGCGGAGCTCGGATACGATAAGGGTGTGTCAATTGCTCGGGTAAAATTCACGGGAGTGGCAAGGCGTTCTGGAGGGAAGGGGCGGAAGGAGGATGATCTGATCGCTCAAGGTTGAATTTGCAGCGGTAACGGTCGGCAAGCTGAACAAAGGGTTTATGGAGGTTCAGGATCTCACGAAGCTGCTCTTACAATCCCCCGCAGTTACCAAGGCTGGGCAAGGCTTCCGGTGCTTCCTGATCAGGACGTGATTACTCACACCAAACCCCCCAAACCACAAACCACCACCTTCATTCTGCGCGCCCTTTCCGAGGTGCGACGTTCAATTAGAAATCCGGATCACAAATTGCCCCGGCCCAGCATATACGCGATCCATGAATGATCCCATGGCGTCCCAGGTACGGCTGCTGTTTCCAAATCTTGGACGTGGTCGCCGTTCTCTACACGGGGGAGAGCCGCCTCGTATCAAGCGACGACGCAGGATGGCCTTGCCCATGGGTAAGCATTTGGCGTGAAGATACTCAACTGACTGTTTTGGGGGCGGAGGTCAGCGGAATGGGGTCGCAGACTCTGGGGTTGCATCAAATCATTACATCTGTCTCCGTCCTTTCTCACGATCCAATGTCCTCCTTCGTCTTTGCCTACTTATATGCCCTGATCAATATAGAACATGTCGCCGAGAGAACCCCGAGAATCCGTCGGTGAGATCCTGAGGCACATGACAATTCGGTTTAGACAACTCCTGGCCGTCATGGAACATGTAACTGTTCATTGGTATTACATCGTGCATATCCCGGCTGCCGAATGAGTCGTTAGCACGGTGACGATCTACAGCACTGCCGACCAAAGATTCGCGCTGGTCGCCACCTACGTCTCGTAAAGGCTTTTCGACTTCGACCTTGGACAGATCGCTCTCTCGGTCGACCATGGCTGCCGATGCCGATTGCGCCAACTCAGCGCCGAATCGCAACAGTTTTGTGTCAAACTCGTCCAACTCGCCGGAGGAAGGAGCAATAGTTTGGAGTGCCTCGGTTTCGTTCATGAAGTTGCCGGCGATAGCTGGCCTTCCTGGCGGCGGAACTTCAGACTGCGCAACATCAGCGGCATATCCTTGTAACTCAAGATTGCCGTCTGCATAAAGCGAGAGTTCACCGTCGCCAACCCGATCTCGTGAGTGGTGGACCCCGCAAGATGACCCTGGCTTTTCCACAAAGCCCTTCCAGAAAGGCCGAGGGTAAAAGGTAGGGCTATCAAGGTGTTCCAAGGCCGCAGATGTGTACGATGCCATTCGATTAAGATCCTGCTTATCACTGCCTGGGTGCCTCAGCGCTCGCCTGTTGTTCGAGGGCTGCACACCCGGAAGATCAGGCCTCATATTGTTGCAATCCTTTGGGCAAGGCGAGTCCTCTCGCGACGGATGTATAGACGTCTGCAAATGATTGGTTGATGCGTTGACATTGTGCACAGTTGCAATATCACGCCGAATTCCCTCATCGCCAGCTAGGTTCGAGTCGGCCTGCGCAGCTAGCTTCTTCAAATCATTCAACGAGTAATATCTCTTTCTTCTGTGAGTAAATTCCTCGACGCCGTGCAGGAGTGCATCAGTTGTAAACCCTTCCAGAAAAGTATTGGCGACGGAGCTCGTCAGACGAATCTTTGAAGGGGCAATCAGGCGGTGGGCTTCGTGAAGACGTGCGTTTTCTGATTTGTTTGACCGTGTGACTGCACTCAATTGCCGGTATGTCAACGGTGGTGCTCGCTTCTGCGGTGGGGAGACTGAACATGAGACGTAGGAGTCAGTCGAAGGCGGGTTTCGCAAACATTTCCCTTCATCCCTCCACCCTGTTGGTCGAGAAAAGAACTCTGATATCTCTTGGTTTGGCGATTTGCGACCTTTCTTTCTCTGATTTTGTTCTTTCAATTTTGCAAAGCGCGCATCGTCATCCTGTCTCTTTCTTTTGAGGAATGCCATTTCCGAGAAGGTTAGATCTGGCAACCCCTTCTTGCCCACGTCGGTTGAAGATTTTGCTTTGGCCAGAAAGCCGGGCCCGGAATTGGAGTTCAGGGTCAATCTTTCGATGGCCACGTTTGGTGCTTGAAATTCGTGGTTCAGCAGAGTTGCCGACTTTTTCTTGATCCTTCCTTTGGACTCCCGTTCGTTCGGAGGCTTCTTAGATGCATCCTTGTATTCGTATCTGTCTGGTTTGGTTTTGTGCCTTAGCTTCCTGGCATAGTTCTCGCTCGCATCCTGGAAACTGTGGTCTTCAAACTTCTTCGTCCTGTGTTCCCCCTGCATAAACCTGGGGCTGTCAGATGGTGGGCCGAGCTCAGCCGGATTATTTGCCCTTCTCTTACAACGGGCCTTCTCCCCTGCACTTCTGTGCTGGCCGTCGTAAGTTTCTTTACCTTGGTTTGAGCGCATAGGTTCTGAGGTCGGCTCTTGAGTCCGGCGGGTTTCTGTTACGCTCGATGTTAGCGGTGTTGCCATTCTAGCCCACTGCATCTAAAGCTTTCCTTTACGCTTCTCCCTGTAACATGACGTAGTCGCGTCTGTGTCTCTCTCTTTGAAGCCAGCCGAGTCTTGCTCCACATTTGAGAGCCATCTGTACACGAGTTCGGAGATACCAGGCGCTGGCTGTTGAAGTGAAGACATCTGTTTTGAGATACCAACTCGCCTTCATTTTTCATGGAGATGACCGCACAGATAGACTGCAATTGCACAGAGACAAAGGGGGAAGCTGAACTTCAGGCATGGAAATGTATAGAAGGTGCAACGGCAGAGAACACTCGCCTTCTAGGGAAAGCGCGATCATTACATGCTGATCAGAATTGTGAAGACCCCGAATGCTTTTGAAAGCGTAAAATCCCGATGTCCTTTGCAAGACACCCACAAGCGAATTGTTCTGTTTCCTTCATTTTGGTCGGAGACATACCGACGGTTAAGGCTGGGGCGAAAAGGAGGCCAAATGTGGATCACAGGCACTCGTAGGGCTGACTGCAGATCATTTCTGCAGGACCCCAGTCAAGCTTACAGGCGATAACCTTCTCATCTTGCAGTTCTTCATGCACAAAGAAATGTACCAGGCGACCACTGCCACTATAGAGATTTCCGCGCAACGAGACCGACGAGAGCTGGGTGGTTGTGCGCGCCCTGTGCTCGGGCAGCTCGTTCTTGGGACTTTTTAAAGCACTTGTTCCAATTCCCTGTAATGATCAGTGGCCAAAAAAACCGGTAAACGTGATGTCACCCAACATAGATTCAGGTCGGGTAATCATTTCTAGGTCATCGGAGAGCGACACAGGCAGAAGAGAAGTCGGTGAGAATGGATTCGATGTCGTTAGAATCTGTGGTCGGTTTTGGGGGGATTCGAATATGCCCCAAGCACAGGCGTAGTGAGCAGTGGAGCCTAGGGGCATTTCTTTTCTGGGAGGGATCCCAGACGCAGCTCTGGTCGATAGAGAGGTTGTTTTTAGGCAGCGGTTTAGTCCATATTCGAGGATTTCGTGCTTTTTGCTAGGCTCTGTGGTGATGGTGGAGCTGTCTTGCTGTCCAGTGTCGAGGCCTCGGAGAAGACTTGGAGCTCGGGAAAAGAGTGTCAAGAGGGTAGCCAAGCTGCTGCTCCCTTTTTGAGAGTTTTGTCTTGCTTAATCCAGGCACTCTAGTGTCGGCGTTGTGCTCATTTTTGACTTTGGCTGCAGGTTGATGAGGCGTTGCGAGGGTCGCTAGAGCATGTTTGCTGTTAGTCTCATGCGGCGGCCTTTCGTCGAGTCAAGCTCCCACCACACAGACCTCTCACCCCGCCTGGTAGCCCGGAATCAAGGCACTGGTGGCACTGATGAGGATTCAACTCCCCATCCACACACAACCATCCATCCGCCCTCAGTTGGCACGCCCGCTTCTCCTCTCTCTCTTCGTGGCTCTCCAACCAGACCCAGATGGAAGTCCTCTATAAAGTTTGGATCCTTAGCTTCGCAGGCCTGCACCAACCTTCATCTCTTCGTCCTGAGTCAGTCCAGTCTACCATCTCTGGCGCATCCACTTACATTTAGACCGTTACCTCTTCCGCCAAATGCTCAGAGGCGATGACCCATCCACCCCATCCAGCAAATGGTTGTCGCACAAAGGAACCCAAAGTGTCCTCGAGTACCCTCACCTCGGCCGTCTTATCCTGAAGACCTATCCGGGAGGCGGGGTATTTTGTTGCTGGAGTTTGCCAGTAGGAGTCTCTGATAAGGACATGAGGTCCAACTCCCCCAGTAAAATGCGCCCAATAATGCGAGGAGGTCCTTGGCCCCGTTGGCTTGTCCCGTTGATCGAGCTCGTTCAATCCTGTTGCAGCCCTACCTTGCTCGGGTGCAATCAGCGGTCAAGGTCGTGGCGCCCGAACATCACCTGCCTCTTTCTGAGACGGGCTTCCCCCATTACACCATTGTGCTGACTGTTGCCTGCAGTCCAACGTCGCCTAACGAGTCATTTTCAGGACCTGCTTGTCTTCTCTGAAAGCCGGACATAAAAGCTGGCGCTGACCTTGCTATCCTGTTTCTCGGCCTTCATCACAGACCATTTTGCCTCGAGTGTTTGAAGTATCTCTTACCAGAGGGTCCGAGCAGATAGACTTTCGGCCAATAAGGCTGACATGAGTTTTGGCAAGTGATAGAGACCTGCTATATCGTAACTCCCACCAACAACTTTTCTACCGAAGAGGCTGCCGCAGCGCTGGGAGATCTCCTGTTGGGTAGGCCCACTCTTAGCCGTGCTGCCAACGGCTTTTGCGTCCACCGTATCAGCAGCACCTCGACACCTCCATAGTATTGAACGATCTCTCAACCTTCCTGACATCACCCTATCACAAGGATTTTGCAGTGCACCAGACGTAGGGGTTGCGAACTCCACCCTTGTTTTTGCTTGGATCCGGAAGCCTTCGTGCATCGAACTTTCAAGAAGTCATCTTCGCGTCAAAGGCGTCGGAACGCGGTTGGTATTCGTCACAGAGAATCGGTGCCAACGTCCCGTTCGCGCGGAAACAAGTTCTGGCTCCTTCGGAGAGTCGAATGCCGCTATACTCCCCAGTTGTTGACCACATATAAGGGAAGCGGTTTGCTTTTCCCACGTGGAACCTCAGAAACCCGCTGATCACAAGTTATGGCATCTTGCCCGCTTTGCGGAACCCACTCATCTTCCTTTGTCATCGTTTCACCCGGCGTCCAAAGGCACAAGAAATCGTGATATTGATGCTAGACTGTTGTTGATTGGGGCCGAACTGCAGACGCTCTAATTGATAGATTGCATGAACCGCTGCATATTCTCGACCAATGAAATCTTCATGACAACCCAAACCTGACTATTGTTTCTTCTTCAATATCCGTGACTTTGTGCGGTGAGTTTTGGGTATCTCAGACCGCTCCCGGGGCTTACTTTGAAGGGGGCCGAAAGTACTTTGCGACAGTACCATATCTGGCAGTGGCCAATTGACTGCACTATGGCAAAGCTCTTCATTGGGTATGTGCCCGAAGTCTTACAAATGTAGCTCTCAAGGCGAAAATTGACGTGGTCTTTCCAACAGAGGTCTTGCCTGGCACACTACCGACGAAACATTATACGAAGGTTTCCAGCAATTCGGCAAGGTGGAGGAGGCGGTAATGGTTGTGTCGACGACTTGTGACTGGGTGGCTGATGTCGTTCAGGTTGTCGTCAAAGACCGCGACACAAATCGCAGCAGGGGTTTTGGATTTGTGCGCTTTGCGACCAAGGCGGAAGCCGATGAGGCTCTTCAGAAAATGAACAACACCCAGTGAGGCGAGAGGGCGACATCCACAGCGCTTCAGAAACTGACTCCTTGAACAGATTCGACGGTCGCCTGATTCGAGTAGATCATGCCCAGGACAACAGGCAGAGCGGGCCCAGTCGCGGTGGTGGCTTTGCCGGAAGAGGTGGATACACAATGCCCATGGCACCGGGTGGTTATCAACAGCCTGGGACCCAACCACGAAACCCCAACCCGCAGGGCTTCGGCCGTGGTGCAGCGTATCCTGCTCAGTATGGGCAGTATAATCCGCAATACCAACAACCAGGAAGCCCGTATGGTGGAGGCCAGCAGCAAGGAGGCAACAACCCCTACGGCCAGCAGGGGCCACATCGACAATAGACCAAGAAGTTCGGGGATAATAACTTAATTGCGCAAAGATACCCACCGAGTCCGTCCACTGCTTGAACCGAGCTGTCAGTCGAAGACGGCACCGTTGACTTCCAATCGAAGGGTTGAGACCGAACCAGCAGAGTTAACCAAGAATGTCCATACCACAAGCAATCATACTTCCTTCTCTATCTCCTCTTGCTCCTCAGTACTGTTGACTTTTCGCAAGGTATTGTCAAGCGCAACTGGGCGGCGCGGAACTCTAAAAGGTGGAATAAGAGCTCGAACTCGTCGGGCGAGATCTGTGATATGTTCATCGTGGCTGTCTGGACTCAGTTCCTTCAGGGCCTGTTCGAGATGGAGAAGATATTCTCTGTTCTCCCCACTTGGACCAATACTGGTATTGATCGTTTCTGCAATTTCATGCGGCGGCAAAGCTCCCAAAAATTGAGGATTGTCAGGCATACCAATGTAGACCAGGCAATGAAGATCTGCAAGCGAAGTGTCCGCTGGGTGAAAGGGAGTGTATTGGATACTGTATCCATTTCTGCTCAGAGGTCAACCACACAGTCCCAGAGTCGCTAGGGCGGCATACATTTCACGAATATCCAGGTACTCCTGGACCTCTTTCGCTTTCGAGGGTATGATATGATAGGCGACACCCCACACGACGTCTCCTTCCGTATGACGTTGCTGATTGGTGTCAGTCCAACACAATGGGAGCATGAACACGAGGATTGAGGCGCATGTCGTACAGAGTCGTCGAGCGTTTCCCAAAAGGATCTTTCAATCAACGTGACCACTCTTCCCGGAGCGCCAGGGGTCCCACGGTGATCCTCGCTGGTCAGTCTGCTCAGCATTGTGAGCCGACTGGCCTGCACGAGACACTTACCTTGCCTAGGTGACGAACTTTGTTAGCAAATGGTTGACTTGTCCTAGGCCATCGCCATGCCTCCTACCTGCCAGAAACGACGAACATAACCTTTGATATACCCTGGAATTCGCTGGTCTATTTCCCATGAGCTCTGATGTTCACTGACGCTGAGACGAGCTCTCGATTCCTACCGAAATGTGGAGGAGGTTTCCAGATTAGGCTCCTGTCGACTCAGGGCATTGAATCAGTGGTTGGACGATGATTATGCAGCTGGTTAGGGTCCAACTCACCCATAGCCAAAGAGCCAGAACTCCTGCGTACGAAGTGGACTCATGCTCGGAGGGTGACGTATGCGGCTTGGGAGATGAGATTGAATCGGGCTTCGAAGGAGCAGATATCACTGAGGCGTCGGTCGGAAGGAGATGAAAATGTCGAATCTAGGCGTGGTGAAAGCACGGTGATTCCTGGTATCAAAGTCAATAGGAGTAGTATGTAAGCAGAGCAGAAAGGAGCTGCATAGATATATCGACTAACTCGACTAAGGAGAAGGCCGTCTGGAGATGGAAAAGAGAGCCATGGATGATGAATTCATTTGCATCACTGGTTGCTGCCGGGAGGATCACAGGCGGCTTCCGCTGCCTAACGAGGCCACCCTAGTGGGACAGGCGAAGAGGAAGTCGCAGAGCCACGCCCCCCCAGTGAGCTTCCGGCGACCAGCGCGCCCACTAATTAGTTAAGCAGCCTAACGAACCCCTAATACGGCCCTATGGATGCCTACAAAAGAACAGCCCGGAGGGGCTACTAGACTTCACCAGGCTAAACTTCAGGCCATCAACTCGAGCTGCTAGGGTGGCTACGGGTCTCTCCCGCCGCCTGAAGCCAGCTGGCAGATCTCATGCACACTAATTCAAGCTTGCAGAGTCAAGTCTGAGCAGAAGCAATCCAAGCTTACTATTATGTATGTCCTGCTTTGTGGCCTCAACACGGTGACTGTACTCGGACAAAGAAGACGGCAAAGAAGCCGACTGACCAGGGGAAGATTCAATTCCGAGGGGACACGGAAAAGACCAGGCACCATCACACAAGATAGCGGGAGAGCGGAGCGACGCCTATCGCAATTGAAGATTGATGTTAGTCATAAGTTAGTCATTGGGGATGGGATAGCAAAAGAGCCCCTCGTATCTTGCATGGACAGCTACAGTATGTACAAGTATGTATTGTGGAAACAGATCCGATGAGAAGTGGGATTCCCCGATCTTTGGTCAGGGGTCGAGTCTGGACGACACCATATTTACAGCCTCACCAGCCTTGCGATAAGCCGCCGAGCGCAATTTTACTCGCAGGCTGCCGAGGCGAGGCTCTTACCATGGAAGGTACTGTAGGTGTACTACCTCGTCCCTAGTAATATGAGAAGGCTTGGGGGAACTGCGCCCAGAAGCCCGCGCCCCCCAAAAAGCCACCGTTTGCCTGCGCCCACCTCTCACCACAGTTTCCCACCTGAGCCTCCAGGAACAGTCATCATGCAAACAATCACTTTACCAAGCATCGGCTCTGCTATCAGCCTCATCATGACCAAACATGGATCTCTGCCTTTCTCAAACAATGCGTAAACTTCGCTCTCTTCTCCATTAATCAGACGTTTTATTTCTGTCGGTCCACATCCCTAATGGCATACAACAAAGCCTTCAATCCCGATGCCTTGCCTGCGTACGGACGCACAACCCCTCCCCCGCCTGACTTTCAGATGGAAGAAGGAACACACTCACTGACTACTTGTTAATGACAGTCACGCAGAGCCCGAGCAGGCTGCGCAAGCTCTCAGTCAACTTGAAGCAAATCGCAAACCCTTCCGTCCTAATCCAAACCAACCACCACCCTTGAATTCAATCTCCCAGCAGCCTGCGTCAGCTGGTGGCCGTCGTCCGTCCCCTGCGGGAATCCCCCAAAATCCCTATCGACCGCCTCCTGTCCAGACAAACCCACAGCAACAACGCCCTATACACAATCAACCTTATGGAGACAACCAGTATTCTCGCTTACAATCGCCCCCTCCAATGAGCTACGGCTATGGGATACGACCCCAGGTTGATCCTGCCAATGTGCGACATCAATATCCGGCAAGGACGCCTGCGCCTCAAGATCCTGACACGGTTGATTTGCAGCCTCTTTTCCGTGCTGCAAATGCATCGGGGACTGGTTCACTCACGACAACAGAGCTGGGTTCGGCCTTGGTGAATGCCGACTTCACGCCTTTTGATAGTCGAACCATCACTTCGTTGATGCGCATGTTCACCAACTCCCCTCCAAACCAGCCTCAAGGTCCGACCATCACCTACCAAGAATTTGAAAATCTTTGGCGCTTCCTCGCCGCCTGGCGCACCCTGTTCGAGAAATTCGATGAGGATAGGAGCGGCCGGGTATCGTTGGCAGAGTTCTCCAAGGCTCTGACGGCATTTGGCTATCGGCTGTCTCCGCCTTTCGTCAACATTCTGTACAACACGTTCAATGATCGAAGTCCCATCCAGAACCAAGGCATGAGCTTTGATCTATTTGTGCAATCTTGCATCAGTCTGAAAAGGATGACAGACGTCTTTAAGAAATACGACGATGACCGGGACGGTTATGTCACGATGAGCTTTGAAGAATTTCTAACCGAGATTCTGCGATTACGGGACTAATCTGAGGGCGGGTCGGGTCTTAATCTGCATATTGATAATCTTGGCCTTCGAGGGTGAGAACTCACATTGGATAGAGTGTCCCTGAATGCTCTGGAATCTGTCTGACCTGGGCGACTCGAAGGACTCATAGTGGAGTCTGCGTCTTTGTATGCAAGCCACTGCAGGTGGCGTCCACTGTCTTTGTTCCTTTCCACAAAGGCACTATTGCAACGATCCAGACCTGGTTCTCAGAATATTGGGTCATGTAGCGAATGCACATTACCCCAGGGAATTTCCCAAACAAGGCTAGGAGTTAGGCACGATGGAAGGAAACGAGCTTCTGTCCAACGAGTATTCGTATGTCTTGGAGTCGCCAACTGCGGCCGGCAAAAATGGCCGGTAAGGGATCGGCGAGGCGACCCCGTGCATCGTCATGAGACAAGCCCACCCTTGAACACACATGGGTTGACTACAGTACAAGTACGTCCTCGCGAGACACGGGCTCCGATCACAACTCCTGGCTGCCTGGCTCGATGGTTAAAATCTAAGATCCGGCGGTCAAAGTGCGAAGTCCACCTGGCTTGAACCTAAACAGCTCTGCTTCGCCACGTGGAATTCTGTAGCGAAGTCTTCGAACATTCTTTGCGGAAAGGCATCTGATAATTCATCTTCTCGGATTTCCTCGCTCTTGCAGTCCGCTCTTATCGATAATGTTGCAGAAACCGGAACGACAGAGGGACTTGGCTTGTCCAGCTCCTCGATATCAGGCAAATTCTACATGAGTATGGGCTCCGGTGCTCAGCCCACCGGCCTCTAAAAGGGAAGCGGGAAGTTTGGGGAACGGATAGTCGATGGAGTCCCCCGACTTTGCCGATTTTCCACATTAACCGCCGGCGATCGCAATTGACAAAAAGGGTCAATGTGAGACAGAAGCTTGGTACAGAGTGACTGGCGTGATGAGCGACAAATGGGACATTTGCAAAGACTCAGTAATCCAAGGTCACCGCATTGGGTTGCTCCCTTGGACGGCATCGCGTATTCGGCCGACTCGATAAGTCCCTCCGCGCCCAAGCGATCTGTACCCCCGTTAGATATCGTCGATGGAGAATGGCTGTGGGCTGCCACTGGTGGGCGCTAGAACGTTTGCTCCTGCAGACACCAGGCACATGCGGCACTTGCACTGGATACCTAGAACTGGCCTAGTGAGGCGCAGGTCGTTTGGGCAAAACGGAGGCGGAAACTTCCCACGGTTGCAGAAAGAGCCCAGGTCAAAACTCCCTGGGGAGGAGACAAGGATGCGAGCTCTGCAGAACCTCTGATCTCGCCTGCGTGTCGATCGTTAACGTAGGTGTAGAGTAATGCAATAGAAGTGAGTGCCTTGAGTGCGACATGGATGACCGGAGGCTTCTGAGACACAGCAACAGGCACATCCTTAACGACGATCGTCGTTGACTGTCCTCTTCGACTCGAACTGTGGGCGACGATGGCCCCGAGGGGGGCGTGACGGTGGTAACGGCTTTAGTGATGGAGGGGCGGGTTCCTTTATTCGTAGGCTCGTAGCTGGTGGTGCGCCGCCGAATTCTCACCAATTGACACCGGTGCCACTAATACTCCGGGCAGTGAGCCATCGAAAGCGCCTCGGCGGGAAGTAGCCATGCATGCAGCCAGGATCCTCGCGCTCGCTATGGCCAGTCCCCTGGCGGCCCCCCAGAAGCCAGAAGCCAGAAGCCAGACTTGCCTCGCTTTTTGCTGCTGCGCTTGCCATGCCCAAGCCATGTCCACCCCGCCACAAACCACGAGTCAAGACCCTGTCTGCACCTAGCACTGGCGGCACCTAGTGGTGAACCAGCAGACGGGATAGGACTCCACCTATTGTTACTCCTAAGCAAGTACAGGAGTTGATCGTTGCTAGCTCGCAGTCTACCGAGCAGGAGTACTACTGCTACTGCCACCACTGCTACCATACTTCCACTACTACTACCATCTCAGTGCCTGCCGATTTCAAAGCTGATGTTGAGAATTACCGCTTTGCTGGCTCGTAAACCCTCCTGTTCTCCTCCTTCCTACCAACCTCACCTCCTCCCACCTGCGTTGCTCCTGCTCTGCTCCGCTCCAGATGCGCTCCTCTCCAGCCTGATTGCACTCCAGCCTGTCTGCCTATGTCTTCGGGTGTCTGCAGATGAGGCGCGTCAACCATGACTTCCTTCTTTGGAAAGCTCAAGAGCCAGGTGAGTCGGGAAGCAAGACGGACCGAGTTTGAGTCCTCTTCGACGTCCCCGGGAAACGCTTGCGCAAGACCTCTGGTTGTCTTTGTTTGCCCGACTTCTGTGGAATAGTAACTAATGATCTGATCTTCCACCCCTCCAGAATGCGTCTGCTCCAGCAGTAGGCGCATCCACCGCCAAAAAGGACGCACATGCGCCTCTACCTACCCCTCTTGAGCGCATGCTCGCGAATGCTGGTCCGATTCGCAATGATGGCAGTGATAAATTCTTTGGCATGGAAAACGTATGTCTCAGTCTTGCCTCAAACCCCTTTCCGCCATTAACAAGCATCTTCTGCAGTTTGGAAACAGCTGGTCAGTGCTGAAACCCTATCAACCTCGAGGGTCCTTCGTCTGATCTTCGCAGTTATTGCAACTCGATCCTGCAGTGTCTCTATTACTCCGTGCCTTTCCGAGAACATGTCCTTTCGTATCCGCGCCGGTCCAACCCCGAAGCCGTCGCCTACGCTCAACTGCACGCCCCTCCTCGGGTCCCGCCGAATCAACAAAACGGGACGGCGAAGAAGCCGCCTGGGCCTGCATCCGCGCGAAATGCTGGAACGCCTCCTCAGCAACAGAAGCCAGAAGACAAAGATTCGCCGGAGTACAAAAAGAAACAGGCGATTACCACGGGACCCATTCTGAACATGACTTATGATAATTCGCAGGATTATGACATGCCAGAAAGCCTTTTCACATCGCTAAAGGACATATTTGAAGCCATTGTCTTGACTCAATCAAGGATGGGGGTCGTGAGTGGGCACAGGTTCCTAGAAGTTCTCCGCAAGGAGAATGAGATGTTTAGGTCCGCCATGCACCAGGATGCACATGAATTTCTAAACCTTCTTCTCAACACTGTCGTGGAGAATATCGAAGACCATGACAGAAAATTGATTGCCCAGAAAAAGGGGGAAGAGCCTCCGCCGGCAATAGAAGAACCAGTCGATGTGTCAAGAACAGAATCAGGGACTGTATCATTCCCATCGATATTACCGGTCCCGGCAGCGAACTCTCCGACAAAGTGGCTTCATGGCCTCTTCGAAGGCACCCTCACTTCCGAAACCAGATGTTTAACCTGCGAAAACGTTTCCCAGCGTGACGAACCTTTTCTAGATTTGTCGGTTGATTTGGAACAGCATTCATCTGTCACTGCATGTCTGCGAAGATTTTCTGAGGAGGAGATGCTGTGTGAGCGAAACAAATTTCACTGCGATAATTGCGGTGGCCTTCAAGAAGCAGAGAAGCGAATGAAGATCAAGAGACTCCCACGGATTTTGGCTCTACACCTGAAGCGTTTCAAGTATACCGAAGATTTCGGGCGTTTGCAGAAGTTGTTCCACAAAGTCGTGTACCCTTATCATTTAAGGCTCTTCAACACCACGGACGATGCAGAGGATCCCGATCGAGTCTACGAGCTTTATGCAGTGGTTGTTCACATTGGTGGTGGACCGTACCATGGCCATTATGTCGCCGTCATCAAGACCCAGGATCGGGGCTGGCTGCTTTTCGACGACGAGATGGTTGAACCTGTGGACAAGAACTTTGTCCGCAACTTTTTTGGAGATAAACCGGGTCTTGCATGCGCCTACGTGCTGTTCTATCAGGAGACGACACTTGAAGCGGTCCAAAAGGAGCAGAGGATGGAAGGAAAGAGACGAGCTTCGCAAGATCTGACCACTCCTTTGAGTGCCGAGGCTAAACGCTCAGCAGAGTTGCACCGTGTTGAGACCTTCAGTCCACTGAGCTCTCCGGTGTCGCCTGCAGAATCTGCACAATTTGCAGTGCTCGATCATGCTGTAACGGCACCAGCTCAATTCAAAGCCAATGGCCATGTCGAAACACCTCAATCGCCTCCACTCACTACCGTTAGACCTACAAGCCCCGTAGTGCAAAGCAAGAAAGAAAGAGCTAAAGAAGAGAAGGCACGGAAAGCCGCAGAAAAACAGGCGGAGAAGGAGAGACAAGAAGCCGAACGACAACGCCGTAAAGAGCTGGCCAATAAAATCACGGAAGCCCACAAGAGACAAGAAGCAGAGCTCAAGGCGGCATTGGAAGCGAGTAGGGCTACAAAGGCCGAGGAGGATAAGCGGAACGCCCTCGAAAGAGCACACACCATGCAAGCAAACGGAAGCAGTCCTTCGGGGCTGGATCGGTTCAAACGATCGAAGAGTTTACGATTTGGGTCCCTAACTAAGAGGGACAAGCCACCATCAAATCCCTCCGAGGAGCATATTGTTCCCCCAGTGTCAACGGACGGTACGGAGCCTGCAGGAAAAGAGAAGGAGAAGAAAAATCGTTTCAGCATTCGAAAGAAGTCGTTCGGCGTGTTATCATCATCATGAAGACGCAGGTATTAGCGCATCTACGAACGCACTATCTTCGACCTGAGTTCACATTGCACATATATATTTTTACGGGTCATTAGAAACCGACGAAGCGAAATGAATGTTTGGGACTCTTGTCATGGTTGGTTACATGGAGTTTATGCTCCAGGCAGCACAAAAATCTTCGAAATATATGTCCGTTGTCAGTCGGACGACCTTTGCGCGTGTTTCGCACTCTCCGATTTATGACTGGGTTACGAAAACTTCAGTGTGATGACCGCATTTATATGGCGCCTTCATTGCCTGCAGGGCGTTCTTGGTACCATGTTTCGCCGCACACCTTTGGGAAGCTAGAGAATGTCAATCAGACAATCGTTTGCAACGCATTTCCATGTGAGAGGAGTGCAGTTCGGCCTTCGATCGATACCGAGCGTCTAGCTCTCTTGCGGCGCAGATACAGTCGTCGCTGGTGCACCGAGCGCATCGTGCGCTGGCCTTGGCGTTCAGGAACCCAGGCATATTATGTGTTGTGGAAGAGATCGGGAGGAAGTGGTTGACCAGGGCCAATTCGAGGTCGATTGACTGGATGGAGGATGTATGTGTGCACGGTTTCCCGCGCATGTTTGAGGGTGCTGCAGTCCGCTGCGTGAAGGAGAAGGTGAAGGGACGCCCTCGAGGTGGGGATGGAATCTTGCTGACCTGCATGGTGTTCTCTTGCCTTTGCCAGTGCTGGTGGCAAAACGAAAGGGCGGTGGTGTAATGAACATGAAAGGTATTTGCGCGCCTGCAGACGAGAAATATCGAACAAAAATCGCATATAGGCGGAAGAAAAATAGGGATGATCATGAATACACATCTTGCGACAACCAATTCTTCCCTGAATCATTTGAGAGCTGGTGCCTGAAAAGAGGATCTCTAATCACTTTCTTTTGCTGCGAAGATTTCGTTGGAACAGGGTGTATGGATAACCGGGTATGGCCAACCGGCCTGGTCAGCCTTCAGTCATTGCTGTTTTGCTCTCCCGTGGTTCGTGTGTCGATGGACGTTCGATCATAAAAATGTGCTCCTCAATCTCGTAGCTGGAGCTGGTATCATCCAAGCATTATTTCATAAACGATGATTAACGAATTCACCAAGATGAGCGGCACTATTTCTCCCCCCAATCACCAAAGTCCGTCAGCAAATGGCTTGTCCACCAACAGCATGAACGTTCAGCTGGCGCGCTGCTCATACGGCGCGCGTCTATCAAGCCATATTTAGAGGGGGTACTGACCTCGACATAGCGTCCGGACACTCGAAATCAAGTTGATGCCTTTGCTGCGAAAGCTTTCGGGGTCTTGAGCGGGAGCCCCGAACGCAGCGCCGGTTGAGGGATCATTTAGAGAGGTTTTGCCCCAGCCAACTGCTCGCGAGAAAAGAACATGTGTTAGCTCTTCTTTTTCTTTTTCTCCCCCCTTGATATTCACGGGGATTGTGTAGAGCGACGACGAAATAGAGTGGTAGAGGTCATGGAAGTACAGGAAGGGTTGGGTGGGGGTCCTTGATGGAGGACATACTTCGAGCGAGAAAGCGGTCTTCGGAGAGAATTGCGATGGCGTTGAGGAGAAGGCAACTTGCTGATGTGAGAGATGGTCTGTTAGTTTCACAGAATCAAATCACTGGAGCAGGGTATGGGAATGGAAAGGGCCCTGGTGTCGGTCTGCATATTTCATGGGGTCATCGTTGGATTTGAAGCGGAGCGCTCACCATAGATGAACGGGCCAAAGCCGAAAAGGCTGAGCATTTTATCGCTATTTGTGGCGGTGTGAGAGTTCTAGCCTGTGAGAGAAATACAAGAGTCGGACTGAGATTCCGCAAAGTTACAGGTCAAACATGGGATCTGTGTGCACAAAAGCACAGATGGTCGATGTTTTTGGAGGTTGAAGCCACCCATCAAGACCAGATCGGCCCGGAACAATATGCCGCCGAGCATCAGTTAAGGCCAGCTATCATTCTTTGGAGGCGCACATGGGCAAACATGGGCTCTGAGAAAAGCGGCCGACAGCTTCAAGGACGGGACAGAGGCGACTGGCCAGTCTTTAGGCGCCCTTCTACCTACGTTTCAACTTGACTTGGGATGCCCTTATTGGGACATATCCGCCATTCGCCCAGCCTTGTGAGGAAACCGCTTTCGGGGAATCCCTTTCCCTTGTCATCGCCGTGTGCAATGCTTTCCGTCATCCTCGGTGGCCGTATTGAACTCAGGTACATGGTTTTGCTCGCAGAGAAGCCATGTGTAATCGAGTTCTTGCACGATGAATCCACATATTGCGGCTCGATATCTGTTTTTGGATGCCGAGGATATCTCGATGTAGGCATTCCTCTCCGCACCACTCGAGCCATTCGATATCAGATAGCGCCCTAGGGCGGGGTTCGAACTGCCACGTCTAGCAACTGACTCAGACAAAAGGAACACGGGCAGCAATGAGTAGTCTATATAAGGCCTGTGAGTGTTCGTGCCACATCTCGCTCCCTTCCAATCTCCCAGGGAATCAAGCTTGCCAGAGCGCCGTTGAATAGACCTCCGCACACAGATCCGTAACTTCAGAACCCAGCATGGCTGAAATGGTCCAATCTGTCACCAGCTTACCTCTTGTCAAACGGTACATCGCGACCCACGATGCCAACGGCAAGAGTGTCTATGTCGACACGCCTCCCCAGCAATACTTCCCGGTGCCCGACGTCGGTGGTCTTGCCCGTTCTTTTTCCGTATCCTCGGTTCCGGCAAAGTTGGAGAACGACGAAGATGTGAAAGCATACCTGGGTAAGGAGGGACCAACCAGCTGGACGTCATCGAGCATCGTCACACCAGGAGGCGTGAACCTCCTCATTGTGGATCTGGCGCCTGGAGGAACGAGCGTCATGCATCGGACCGTGTCGATTGACTTTTCGGTCTGTGTCATCGGGGAAATTGAGCACGAGCTGGACGGCGGAGAGAAGGTTTTGTTGCGGCCGGGAGATCATATCGTCCAACGAGGGACCATGCATCGATGGCACAATGCCTCGAAGACGGAGCCAGCAAGATTTATAGCGACCACAGTTTCCTGTCTCCCATTCGATATTGCTGGCAAACAGCTAGAGGAGATTCATCTTCCTAGGGACCCGCAAGAGAAGTTGTGAGTTTCAGCAGGATGAGCCATGGCAGGGGTGGCAAATCAAATAAATGAAGATCTACAATCACTCTCCATCGATGTTTCTGCCTCACCTGTCTCCACTAACTGGCACGTATTCGCTGTCCTCCAGGCCCTCACAACCCAATCAGAAAATTGCTACCATATCAATTACAGACGCAGAAGTTTGTGCAACATATCCCAAATCGGAAGAAGTTCAACTGCGAATGAGACCATTAACAACTGCGAACTTCGAGCGTCAAGGGATATCGTTGTGCCATCACCAAATGGCCAAAAGTTTAGTGGGTTTGGTGGGAGGGGCCTTTCCAGACGTGGTTCGCTGTTACAGGCAGATGGTCTCGCCATGTCAAAACCCGAAAAGTAAGAGTCGTATACTACTTACCCAGTAGGTCATAGAACCGTTGATACAGCTGTTGTAAGATTGCTCGAGAACGCTCGCCACCGGGGTGAGGACAGGAGCCGCAACACCTAAGGAGGTTCGAGTGGGAAAGGTAATATGAGCTGCCCCGAGCCGACTAAACTTTTTGCCATTTGAGATGGAAGAGTGATGGTGGAAGGGGCTGCTGTTCGATTCTCATACTGATCAGAAAACTTTTACGAACCTTTTTTATTTATTTTTATTTTTATTTTTTTTAAAAAAAAAAAAACAAAACAAAGGAAAGCTTCTATTAGGTGGAGGAGAGTCGAAATATACTAACACGAGGCTAGTAGTCTGAGCGGCAAGGCTGAAACTAACGCGATATCCCTGAACCTTGTCGACGCTATTAACCATCTCCTTAAACCTTGTCTGACCATTTATCTCCTCGTCATCCAAGTCTCCATTGATGCTATAAACAAGCATCAACTATCAAATAAATAATATGGGTCGCCTTGAGCT
Organism: Cladophialophora psammophila CBS 110553; assembly: GCF_000585535.1. NCBI lineage: Eukaryota > Fungi > Ascomycota > Eurotiomycetes > Chaetothyriales > Herpotrichiellaceae > Cladophialophora > Cladophialophora psammophila. The sequence goes on from NW_006912924.1 coordinate 780,129, forward strand.
CTGGCAGTCATGCTACCTGCTGTTCCCCTTTCTCGTTCTTTGCCACCTATACGTCTCCCCATATACCAAGGTCGAGGAATCTTTCAACATCCAAGCCGCCCACGACATCCTGAAATATGGGATCCCAACCCACAACGCGAATTTCAGACTTAGGGCCCTCTATGACCATATGACCTTCCCTGGTGCCGTGCCCAGGACATTCATCGGGGCCATTGTCCTGGCAGCCATTGCGAAGCCGATTGTGTGGTGTGGAAATCTCGATGGAGCACAGCAACAAATGCTCGGTGAGAGATGACATTATCTATTTCCTGCATCGAACCGCCTGTTCAATTGCTTACTCTGAGCCGTTATCTAGTCCGCGCTGTCCTGGGTCTCTTCAATGCCGCTGCTCTCATGTACTACGTGTCGGGCGTGAAACGAGCATATGGCAGAACTGCCGCCGCATGGTACACTTTCCACCAAGCAAGCCAGTTTCATGTCTGGTATTACTCGTCGCGGACTCTGCCCAACATGTTCGCTTTCGGGATGAGTACGTGCCACCCCGGCCAGATATTCGCGAACCGGCCAGAAGCTGCTAAATACAAGACTGTCCAGGCACGTTTGCATTCGCCCTTCTTTTGCCAGCCACCCCCTCAACCACGGACTCACTCATCAAGCGCAACAAGCTGGCTCTGTACATCCTCACTCTAGCAGCTGTCATTTTCCGCTCTGAAGTCGGCCTTCTTTTGGGCTGCCAATGCCTGTACATGCTTCTGTGCAGGGGACTCAACGCCTCCATCGCTCTCTCCCTGATCCGTAGGGTCCTTGTCCCTGCCATCCTCACTGCCACCATCACCGGCCTTTTATTGACAGTCTCTGTCGACACCTTCTTCTGGCAATCGGCGAACCTCCTCTGGCCCGAACTCGCTGCGTTCTTGTCCAACGTCTTTCCACGGGCGGATGGCCTTGGTGCCTCTGCTTGGGGGACGAGCCCCTGGTATTGGTACTTTACCAATGCGCTGCCCCGGCTCCTGATGAATCCCTTCGTGGTGGGCCTGCTACCAGCCAGCTTCATCTACCCCAGCTTGCGGGCTTCAAATCTACACCTCATCATCCCGTCGCTGGGTTATGTGTCTCTGTATTCGTTCCTCGCACACAAGGAGACGCGCTTCCTCTTTCCCGTCATCCCCCCCTTGACGACAGCGATAGCCCGAGTGTCAGACTATATCTATAAGCTGAGTCCTCGCTACCCGATCTGCTCCATCTTCGCAACCTTCATAATCCTGACCACAACATGCACTGCCGTCTTATCTCACTTCGTCTTCCTCCCGCTGTCCACACAGACCTACCCGGGTGCCCACGCTCTCTCGTCCCTGCATGCCGTCTCGCTCAACTACCCGCCTCAATCCGTCGTGCGCGTCCATCTGACAAACCTCGCCTTACAGACAGGCGTGACGCACTTCCTCTCGACGCCCTCGTTCACCAACTCATCCGGCCACGGGCGACCGGTCTTCTACCTCCCGGGCTCCGCGTCGGGCGACATACCGGCCCTGGTCTCTCCGCAGCGCACGAAATGGGTCTACGACAAATCGGACAACGAGACCGCGTTTCTGTCCCCTATGTTTTGGGCACGCTTTGACTACGTCGTCGTCGAGGATCCCGGTCGCGTCATCGGCCGCTGGGACGTTGTCGACAAGGTCCCCTCGTTGGGCCGCCTGCAGATCATGCCACCGGACCTCGGCAGAGGGATGCTCGTGCTGGGCTACACCAAGGAGGAGAGCAGAGAAGACGACGGACTTGCCAGGCTCGTCGGGGAAGTGTACGGGAGGAAGATGAAGTGGATGTACGGCGTCGTGCATGACCTGCTGCGGGAAGGGTACGGGTTAGACAAGGTGCTGGGGAAGCGAGCAAGTTGGACGAATGGCTGGTGGGTGCACTGGGGGTTGGAGACGAGGTTATATATCCTGAAGAGAGCGCAGGGTGGAGTTATCCCCTGAAGGAACTGGGAACGATGACTCTTCGAATTTCCCTCGAACCAACTGGCTTTTCAGACCTGCTTGCTGCCTGCTCCGTTGACTTCGACTACCAGGTAGGTTTGATCTGGGCTGCCCTTCAGTCTCTGCACCCTCTCACAGAATTAGATCCCTTTCTAGCCTTCCTGGCTCAGCTGTCACCCTCCAACCTGTCAACCCGAGCCTCCACCTCTCTCAGTCTCCCGCCTAAGACCTCGACGTTCTCCTTCATCACCCCTTCCAACTCCCCCATGCCCTTCTCCACCGTCTCAACCGCCTCCCTCCACCTCGCAATCTCTTCCTTCATCTCCCCCTGCCGACTCTCCAACTCGTCCACCAATCCCTTGGCCTGGGCCGCGCCGTTGTGGATCACGCTTAACGTCCTCAGTCGCTCCAGCACAACAGGCAACAGGGGTTGCAGGTTCTGGATCGTGGGGAGGACATTGTACAGCGCCGTGATCTTGGACGACTGCTCGTCCAAGAACAGTTGGCTCTGTATCTGCAAAGATTCTTGGCCGGGGCCGACGACGCCGTCGGGGAGGTCTCCTCCTTGTTTGTTCTCGTTGGTGTGCGCATTGTTAGCGGCCGCCGCGGCAGAACTGCTTGCAGTTGAGAGGCCTCGGAGGCGCGGGCGGGTATTTGAGTGGACGGTTGCGGAGACGAGTTGTTGCATTCGTTTGTCATGCAGGTCGGCTAGGGACGCGAGGGCATGTTTGCGAGAGGCGGCTAGTCGGTCGGATTCGGCGATGAGGGTCTTTAGTTTGGTAGAAATGGTCTCTAGCAGGGCCGTATTGAATTGAGATGTCGACGAGGATGAGGTCTCTCCAGAGGCAGTTGATTGTGGTGCAAGCGTGGCGGATAAGGTGGTGACCTGGGTAGACAAGCTTGCCAGCGTAGGGAGGATGGCTCCAGTTTGAGAAACCGCACCTGTAGAGGAGACGCCCAGGGCGGATTCCAGGGCAGTGAGGCGATCGGAGAAGGCTGCCACAGCTGAGAGGGTGGATGGTGTCGCCGCTGTACCCGACGATATCTCGTTGAGTTCTTTCGGCTGATGTCGCTGGCCTCGGAGTGAACTGGACGTTAATCTTGACACGAATTCGTCCTCCATGGAGGTGCCGGCCTTCAGTTTGGCTTTCGTACTCAAGCCGTCCAACACTCGACTGAGTTCCCGCACACCGTCCACATTCACGTCCTCGTCCTCACCACCGCCACCAGCTCCTCCTTGATATTGCTGCTCCTCCACACTATCCTTGAACTCCCCGTCATCGTCCTTCTCTTGTTCTTTTTCTCTCTCCCTCCTCTCCAGTTCTAGCCTGACCTCCTCTGCTTCTCTCTTCAATCTCGCCAATTTCGTGGCCAGCGTTTCCTCTTCACTGTCGCTCAGATCGTCAACCTCCTCTATCCCGTTCCCATGAAGCCTTCTTCTTCTTCGACGCGAACTGCGTGTCCGGTATGCGCGTCTAGTGCCACCAATCGAGTCTGAGAAGTCAACATCCCTGGCGTCAACTACGGAGGGTTCAAACCTCCGCCGTGCACCGTCACGATCAAGAGGTTGGCGATCAAGGCCAGGGCGGGCTTCGTCACTGTCGGAATGAGAGGGCGAGATTGTGCGTACTGTTCCTGTCTGAAGGGTGGACACATCGTCTGCCAGTTCTGGCGTCTCATATACCTCTGGGGCAGCGTCCTGCACGCATTGACGGTTAGCGGGATTTTATACGCAAAGCGATGGGGGAAGTCGAGGTGAACCGACCAGATCTGGCAAACCGGCATACTTCTTGCTGACAGACATCGTACTTGTTCTTGGAGTTGCACTTTGGATTCCTACAGGGAATGGATACATTCCCAGGGACGCAACTTTTGGGTGCATCTCTCTCGACGCGAGGTTTATCCGATATTTATCCGTCCGATGCCGACCAATGCAAGTCTTTTGGAGTACGAAGATATACCCAGTACATGAGAGCACATAGCAATGCTAACTTGGCATCATCCGAACAATAGATTTACGGGAGAAGAAGCTACTGTGGCCTGGAAAAGCCTTGGGGTTAATTTCGTTTCCTGTTATGGGATGTAACATCAGATTGTGAAGGGAAAGGGCATGTTTTAATGCAGTAAGCCTCCAGACTTGACAGGGGAATAGAGCTTGGAGAATGGCTCTTTCATCAGTATTCGTAATCGAAGCAATACCACCTGTTAGCGAGCACTTTGACCGGCTCAGCATATCAAATGTCCATTCCAGGCTTTTCCCGCATACGCTTCAAATTCATGTCATTATGCAGCAGCCCTTCCCTTGTCCTTGTGTATATGCTTGTCAGCATCCATATCAACTAGAAACCTTTCCCATGTCGAAATGACATTTTGATAAAACTCCATGTGCTGGGTCGCCAACGCTCCCAAGCTGTCCCGAAACTCTACTCCTTTGATCCTTTCGAAATCCGCGACCTCGCGGACCACCTGCTCGTCAAACATTTCGCTCGTGGATTTTGCGCTGTCAACTTCTCGGTTGAGCTCTGCAATTTTGAGTTCTAATTTACGGGCGCGTTCGCGGCGGGCGGTTTCGTGGTCAACCCCTCGCATGTCTTCGACTTTGTTGCGGATAAAGGTAGCCGGGTTCAGGTTGCTGCCATGCGAGTACGGGTTGTTCGAGGCTAACAGGTCGCGTTCTGAAGTTGCCTTTTGTAAGTATTCAGTGAGTCCTTCGAAATCGAGTTGTTTCTGTTCGCGCGTTTTCAGGAGCGACTTGACGGAATTGATGTATGCTTCCATATCTCTGAGACTTCCCAGGTAGTTCTGGTCGGTGTGGTCTTTTAGTTGTTTCCACCCCCTCGACGTTTCTTCCACGCAGCCGGCGAAGGTTTGCAGTGGAGCCTCAATTGCGGGTTCTAGAGGGGTGAGTTTGCGCATATTGTTGGCAAGGTCGGCGTAGTCGGCTTCAAGATCCCCTTCTCTCCGGGAGACGCGAGCAATGATTTTTTCGACGTGTGACAAGTCTTCGTCCAGTTTGTTGGCCCGTTCCGTCACTTCAATAAACCGTTTGTCGGGTTTGTGGACTTTGGAGAAGGCGTTTAACATGGTGTCTGCGACGTTATCGAAGAACCCTGATGGAGTGGATGGATTACTTGCGCTGCCTTCGCCCAGCGTATTGCTTCGTGACGGTCTCAGTCGCATTTGTGCGTTCCAGTCTCCTGTTTCGAGGAACAAAAGTAATATAGGAGCTCTCCGTAATACGGGGTGTAGGGTGCACCTTTTGAGGAAGCGATGTAGCGACCATGCCCGTCGTTGGGTGAATTCCGTGCTAAAGCGATCTCCTCGAACGTAGGCCATGTTGTTCTTCTCGGGTAAGGGAGGGATCGCGCAGGCTTGATAATCTCGGTGCAAGGACTGACGGAGGAAGACAAAGTCGGTGAACCGTCGCCGAACAGCGAAATCAGCTCTCTGAAAGGACTTGAAGTCTGTCTATAAAAGAATGTCAGCTGGAAAGTCTTGTTGAAAGCAAGCGACGGACCTACATGAGTGGTGACCAGATAAGAAACGTATGCATCTTTTGTGCCATCATTCTCTTTGAGTGGGGTATCGACAGTAACTTCCAAGATACCGTCGCGACCTATGCCGCCAAGGTCGACGTTGTCGGCGTGTTCACCAGCTTGTGGTTCGCTGGACATGCTGTCGCTTCTCGGCCCCTTCGCAGATCTGTCTGGCAAGGTACCATGGAAGGGACTCGATGACTCCCCCTCGGGTGTATCTTCTCGTTGCCATGAAACGCTGTCAAATTCACCATGATGATCCATGTTGAGCTCAGTTCAATCCCCGCAGCGCAGGCACCTGTTATTTCCGTTCCGCGGGTCCGATTAGAGAACTCGACGGTAATTTGAACCTCGCGCGCGATCAAGGTTGAACTAGGCGACGACGAAGGGAAGAGGTGAGCTGCGGGACTTAGAAGACAGTTCGTGAGTGCCACGAGTTTAGTGAGGGAGAGGTCAGTGGCTGTTGTTCCCATCTCCAATCCCCGACTGACTGGGCGGATGAGCATGACGCGGGCTTGGCATGAACAGACACGTGCAACACACCCGCCTTGCCAGGCTTGCCAACCTTGCCAGGTCGAGGGCTTTCACGACACCTCGCTCATCTTCACACTCAACTTTCATCCTGGCCTTACTCCACCTCGTGTGGCCGACAATCCACGACACGAGAATAGATGGGGCAAACCCCTTCCGGTCAATGGACAGGATGGCACGTTGGCACGAAGAGTTGCAATGGTTAGATCATTTTGACGCATGGATACCCTCCATTGCCTTGAGAAACCCGGACCATCCCCCCTGTTTGCCTCCGTCAGATATACCTGCTTCATAAGAGACGCAAGTCTACGAACAGATTTCGATCGGGCGATGAATTATATCTTCTCTGTCCCAGAGTATCATTCACCCACAGGACAAAAGGAATCGGAGCAAAACCACATTACTATCTTCGACCGAGGGAGACAGGCCTTGGGTGGTTTTCCAGGGCAGCGCACCTCCGTTCAAATCTGTGGCCACAAGCTGGTAACTCTCTACTATTATATTCCAGCATCATAATTGGCACCTATGGGACAGGCTCCGAAAATGGTATCTCATGCCTACACCTGCCAGTTTCGAAAAATCGCCGGTCTCGCCGTTGAGCTTGTCCGGCATTGGAAGGCGGCGCCAGAGCAGTATAGTCTGCTGTTCAGTTTCGAACTTGGCATTACTCCTCTCACGTTCTTTGTGGCATCGCGTTGTCGTATCCTGAAAATTCGCCGAGTGGCCCCTGACATAGTGATGCAGTCCCCCGTTAATCACGGGGTCTAGCCGGTATAGTACTGTGGTCTTTGCGCTAGAACATATCATCGAGATCGAAGAACGAGGTCTGAGAAGGACCACTGATGGTATGTGCGTCCCGGAAATTCAACGGACACGAAAAGTTTGGGCAGACCTTGAGCAGGAGAGCGAGTGGAATTTTTATGCGCTTTATGCGGCCGCCATTCAGCCGCGATGGATCGACCTGGACAACTCCCAATTTCTCTGACAGCATAGTGGACTAGCATGTACTCGTTCCATGTTTTCGCACCGTCTTCAACTCGGTTCTCTGTATATATACGTAATGTCCCTGATGTTGATTGGTAGACACTCAGGCGGCGGCGGCCATGGCCTTTTTACTTGTGGTACATGGTTCTTGCCTCGTCTAGACTAAAAGTGCAGTGTAGGAAATGGCTCCGGGGATGGCAACCGTTGTCGCTTGATGACATGAGCTCGGTACAGTATTCTGTACTCATCTTTGCATTCAATGGTACAAACCCCCTTTCACGCCCTCTTGAACCGCCAGCTTTCCTCCTCAAGCACATGTCCCTCGAACGTTGACCGATTCCTTCCCCTCGACGCTCATGGCAGTCGCATGTCATCTCAGATTCCCGTAGTGAATGCAGCAACTTGTCCGGAGGACTGAAAACAACCATACGAGGGTTGAGAGTGGTCGAAACTCTGGGAGCGCAAGGCGACTCGGCGGCATCTTTGACAACTCGACTGCCTCAAACAACGTTGTTGTTGCAGGTGACAATTCAAAACAGCCCTCGTCACTTGCTGGCCTGTTCAACATTGGCCCATACTTTCGACACAAGGAGTCCACAATTTGCTCCTCCATCTCGTGAAATCTGGCCTTTGCTTGGTCAAGGCAGTAATCCATGCCGACCTCACTGGTCGGAGCAAGCGCGAGAAACCACAGTAAAAATTGTACCTGACCAACAAAGATCACAGCTGAGAAAAGGAGGCACAGAGCAAGTTCCGTATCCACCGTCGAAAACTTCCTAGTAATTGCCAGTTTGAACAGCAATTCATGTAGAAGTTCCATGACTTCCTTCGCTGTTGCCTCCGCCATCGAAAGAGCGACTGTCTTGATGACGGGATTGATCGTATCTGGAATAACGTTCAAATGATCAGATATATATCCCGCCGGGGGGGGGGGGGGGGGGGGGGGGGGGGGGTTTGGAGGGAGAAGGATCCGACGTAACACGCAAGAAGCTTTTACTTACATGCCATGGCAAAAAGGCCACCACCCGTTCCCGCGGTAGAAGAGAAGACTCTCGTCTTTGGAAGGATTACGACTTCATTCTATAGTAGTTCGCCTCGTAGTCTCAGAAGTCAAACTCGCCTCTGAAGTGGTCCAAGGTCATGCCGACCCCAACCCTTTCAGTCAGATCCCGTCTTCCCATGCCAGTAAATGCTCTTCTCAGAGTGTCGTATAGATTTGTGCTCTCGTTTTGATGTATCATCCTTTCCAACTCGGCATCTGAAATGCCCCCGTTACCGTCGCCAACTATTTCCCTGGCTTTGTCTAGGCCCTGCTCGCTCACAGCTCGGTGGAGATTTAAAGCCCCCAGTAAATGCCCAGCTGCCTCGGGATAGCAGCCAATGTTGATGCAAGAAACGCCCAGATTATATCGCGCCCGAACGAAATTGGGATTGACCTCCAGCGCTTTGCAGTATGCAGTTATCGCGTCCTCAGACCGTCCAGAATTGGCCAGTGTCGCGCCTAGCCGATTCCACAACAAATGCACTTCGCGTTCTCGGTTGGCGATCCCGCTCTCTGTTGACGCAAGAGCAGCCTTGAAGCAATCCACGGCCTTTTCAAATTCCTCATTGCCGTAAAACAGAACGCCTAGTCCAACTTGCACGTCGGGGTCCATTTGTTCTCCCGAAGGTGACAATTGAGCAGCCTTGATAAAAAGGTCTACAACGTGTTCGTGTAGAATCGCTCGGTCGGTGAAGCCATGTTCGGCAGGATTCGATAAATTCTCGGATGGGTGAATGTGAGGGTATTTGACGCTTAACCAACGTTCTAGTGTTCTGTAGGCCGTACTGTCATATCCTTCGTTGGTGTAGGAAACAGCCAAGGCCATGAGAGCGTCCAGATTGTTGGGGTCAAGCTCTAGTGCTTTCTCCAGAGCACGGATTGCCGGCGACTCCTTCTCGTTTTGGGCCTGAGCAGCTCCCAGCAAGACCCATGCTTCGACATGGTTGGGGTCTTGTTGCACCGCAGCCTCAAATGCCAAGGCTGCAAGTGAAAGGTTGCCGTGGGCGTCAAGAATCTCTTTTCCTTGTTCGAATGCTGACCTCGACACGTGATTGTTTTCTAGGTAGGGATTCTGTGATTCAAACATATAATCTCCGAGCATCGGCTCTCGTTCGAAGGGATGATGCGTATTCAGTCCCATTGTGGAATCAAAATTCTCCCAAGCAGCAAGATCCTCGGCAGTAAAAGGCTCGTCTTTGGCAAAGTCTTCGGCCATTTCTCTGGATGCATGTTCAGCTTGGACTCCATGCCATACTCTCTCGAAATCCTCAAATCCGTCTGCGGGAGATACCACTGACCTGTCAATTTCCTCCAGTTCTCTGTGGATTGCCTCGTTGGCCTGTTCTGAGAGGTTATCGTGCTGTGACTCCAGCTCTTTAAATTGGGCCTCCCAGTTGGCATCGTCAAGTTCAACCATCCGACCTTTCCCCTTGTCTGTGCTCTGTTCAGGCTGTTGCATGTGTAATGATCCGAAATTCATCCCGAGATTCATTCCCCCCATGTATCCCATGCCCATTGGGCTCTGATAGCTGTTCATCATGGATGGGCTTTGTATGATCGGGCTTGCGGTTCGTGGTACCTGGACTTGTTGGAAGCGGGCAAATTCCTGTGGCGAAAATCTAGGTTGACTCGGTCCAGCAAGCCTGGGGTTCGCAAAAGCAGCCTCCATCCTCGCTTGGTCACCTGGGTCAAACTCTGCGGCCCAGCCGGGGGAGGGTGATCGCCTCGTTATTCCTTGAAGATTGGGGAGGTCGTGTCGCAGTTGTTCCATGGCGAAGGGCTGGGGCATTCCAGATTGTTGCATGAAGTCGTTCATCATCTACACCAGCGTCAGTAGAGTTTTCTCCCAAGTGATCTTGGATTCAGTACCTGATCAGAGCCATTCGGGGTCATTCGAGAGCGCATGCTCTCTTCGAGCCCACCCTGGCCCCGGCCGACAAGGCGGTCGCGCTGGAGGGTATTGTCACTCTGAACATGGTTTTTGAATTGAGTAAGCGGGTTGCCCGCAGTTGAACACTCGGCACCGCCCAGAAAAGACATGGTCAGCGATGGATGAGAGTTACAGAGGTCAAGAGAGGTCTAGCAAGGAAGAAACTGATGGGTGTGTTGCTTCTTGGTGCTGAGCAAGTCACGTTTTTGAACGATGGTGATGAATATGTTTAATAATACCGTACAGAGGCACTGGGTGGTGCTGTACCTGTTTGGCTGCGGGGGGCAACCGAGGCACAGTTGAGCACAGCAGAGCACAGCAGGGCACAGCAGGGCACAGCAGGGCACAGCAAGGCACAGGCAACAAAGCCAATCTGGAACTGGCGAGCTGGTGCCGCTACGGAAAATATCATGTTCCGGGGCAATACACACCGAGACGCCACGCCGAGACGCCACGCCGAGACGCCACGCCGAGACGCCACGCCGAGACGCCACCGAATTTAGCCGACAGCCGGAGGAGCTCAAGCCCAAAGTTGCTCAACGTGACTCTCACCAAGCTCTCACTTTCACCGTGCAGTTGAGATGCCACCCATACCATGTCGAAACACATTGCTACCGGGTTTGCCCACGACGTGTCTGTCAGAAACCGGTTGACCATGATATCTACAAATGCAGGGCTCGCTGCATGGCTTAGACCTCTCTACAAGCCGTCCGAACTGCTTCAACGGGACAAGAAACTCAAACAACACCATTTCAATCATGCAGGAACTGAGCAATCCCTTTTTTCGACATTCGATCGAATCATCACTCTTGCATCACTCTTGAACCAGCTGCTAACCACGACCTACGCATAGCTGTTGCACGAAAGGCGCTCTGCAACGGCAGCATTGAATCGGACGCCCAAATCGACCAGGGGAGCTTACGCTCTCAGAGACTGTTCACAAGGAGACGAAGTCACACTACGGCTGCTCATGTGAAATATGTGGGTTTGCTCGACAAAAAAACTCTACGCCAGAGGTGGAGAGCTGATCATATGGCAATGTACCCTTGGGCCGCATGGGTAGCCTTAAGTCTGACCGCTGCACTCTGCTACCTTGCCTCCGTGTCTGGCATGTCGTTCGTCTTCCTCAGATACGACTCCCTGTGAGACGATGGCCTCACCCAAAAGGTAGAGGGCACTTTCTCTTTTATGAATCAAGGCAAGCTAGCAAACGCCTTATGTAATCGGTTTCTGATCTCCTATTCGTACTCCTGCTGAGAACGCGTTGAAGAGGAGCCAATGGGATGATCTCACTCATTCCCCAAACAGACGTTGCATCAGGCCTCCGAAGTTGCGAGCCTACTCGATCAACTCAAAAGAAGGCGGTGTCGGGGGATGAATCGTCATATTCAAAGATCAGCTGAAATGGTCAGATTAATGCCCCCCCCCACACACACAAAAGTCATGGAGGTGTGTGTTGTTGCGTGTCGCTTATAACTTAACTGGTTCCTTCTCCTTAACTCACAGCGCAATCGAGGCAATCTCCATCCACCGTCTACAATATGGCCATGATATATTCTGTTATAGTACCCATTACAATTCCCCTGGTTCTGTTAGGAGTCGTTGTTGCATCCCTCCTCAAATCAATCCTTCAGTATTGGGGTTTGAGACACATTCCTGGGCCCTTTGCTGCAAAATTCACCAACTTCTGGCTGGCGAGGAAGTTCTGGAACAGAGAAAACTTTGAAGCCATCGCCCTGGACTTGGATAGGCAGTATGGCCCAGTTGTGAGATACGGCCCGAACAGAGTCTTGTTCAGCGACCTCTCGGCTATAGGCGTCGTGTTCAACACCAAGCACCCGTTCTCCAAGGTAGGTCTCGGACCTCATCATTCAATAAGTTCCAACTGCGCTGAAAACATTGTTTTATATAGGCTGAATCGTACGAGGTGGCCTTCCAAGCAGTCAATGGGAAGTTAATAAGTTCCTTTGCGACAGAACGAAACGAAGCCCGCGTCTCCGCGATTAAGAAGCAGATTATTGGAGCATTCACCACCACGGCCATCCTCGATTATGAATGCCACGTCGATCGTAACATCAAGAATCTGGTGGGCCGGCTCCTCAACGCGGAACCGGAGCTGAACATTGCCAGATGGATTATCTACTTCGCTTTCGATACCATCTGTAACATCGCCTTCAGCGACGACCAAGGCTTTGTGGAAAAGCAGGCCGATTTGGGAAGTACTCTAGAAGGCTCTCGCCAACGCTTTGGCCATTGGCACAACTGGCAGTCCCTGCCCAAACTTGAGAAGCTCATCTACAAGAACCGCTTCGTCTCCAGAGGTACGGGCGCAACGTCTCTCCTTGGTAGACTTGCCATAGAGCGCCTTCAAACACGGCTCGAAAAAGGCGGGGTGGGAACCCATTCCGACCTTCTCGACCGGTACCTACAGGCAAGCGAACGCGATCCCGTCACATTTGATAGGTCGACCATTATCGGCCTGCTCATCTCCACGATCCACGCAGGCGCCGAGACCACCGCGGCAACCCTTAACCTAACTCTGTACTACCTTCTTACCAACCCCCGCGCCATGGCCAGACTGAGGACCGAAATCGAAGATGCAAAGCTCGCGTCTCCGCCTTCATGGCAATCGGTCTCGAAACTCCGCTACCTGGAAGCCTGCATAAAGGAAGCTGGTCGCATACGTCCCCTCATCCTCGACCCAATTGAGCGGGAAGTGCCCGCCGACGGGCCCGGGATTGAGATCTCTGGCGTCTACGTACCCCCTGGCAGCGTGGTCGCCATCAACACGCACGCACTGAATCGCGACCCCCTAATCTGGGGCGACAAAGTGGACGAATTCAGACCCGAGCGATGGATCGAAGCGGACGAGGCACGACTCTCCAAGATGGAGCGCGCGAATCTAAATTTCTCCACTGGGAGGAGATCGTGCATCGGGCAGCACATCGCGTGGATTGAGATGAAGAAATTCCTTCCCGAGCTGTTGAATCAATTTGATGTGAGTTTCTCCATCAATCTACATATCCCCCTTCCCTCGATTTATTTCTTCCATTTCTGTCCTGAAATTCCTTTCCTCGTTACATATCCTCCCTTTGTCTTTTTGCCATGGTGATTTATTGCGTCGAACTCCCCGAGTGGTTGACTAAATGAACCTTTCTTATGCAGATTGAACTCACGAGTCCGCACCAACAACTCCAACCCTCTAGTTCCATGGTTTTCTTCGTCGACGATCTGACGGTCAGGCTGACTCCGCGGTGATCATTGGCACTACCATACTTCCATACCGAGACCTAGATCGGAAGAGGTACGTATCGAACAATGTGCAAGACTGAAAAGAAGGAAGATGAAAGAGAAAGACTAACCAAAGGAGAAGGAAGGGAAAGGTAGCTCAAGGGGTGCAAAACAGATGCTGTAAAGTCCGCGATCATGCAGCACCAATAGAACGAGAGCATATATCGCAGTAGAGAAGGGGATGAAAGACAAAAGAGAAAGAGAAATGCTGCAACCAAAAGCGCCTGCCCTGCCTCTGCTCTACTCTCCTGCGCTTCGTCACCGATGGGCCAAGCGCCGAGCGTGCAAACACTGCAGATTGCACAGAAGGAAAGGGAGACAGGGCTTCAAAGGGCGCAAGGCGTCACCAGTGTCGCTTGACCCGAACGGAGCTGGATTTCTATCCCTTGATCCGTTCATCTGTCCATCCGTCCATCTCGTCGTTGAACAGATTCGACTGACTCCTGTCTGACTACTGGTGATGTGGCGTCTGTGTTCTTTTTTTTCCGCCCTCTAATCCGGCCAGGAGATTCTCGACACTCGACACAATGCAGATTTTCAAGGATGATGAAGCAATATACGCAACGGTAAATGCATCGCTGGCGATGAGTATACACAGATCCACATACGTCTATAGACACAGTCTGCGCATAGCTTCGTATCTCTCACATCTTTACTCCGTACTCGGTATGTTTCGTCAAGAATAGAGATTATCTTTTCTATATTACAATCAATCGTACATACAGAGGAGTTTCAAGAACTACCTAGTATGTAGACACACTGTCAGGATGGGCGACGAGATGATGTCGCGTACCGACTGGCCGACCAGACGACCTTGCCGATTTTCACACTCGGTCTCTCTCCGTTTTTGCTCGTAGCTGTCTCCTAGCTCTGGCCTTTCCCTTTCAGCTTCTGCCCGAAACCCAATATCCGTCTACCTGCCCATTGAAAATTAGAAATATAGCAGGTCGTACTAAAACATGTACATCCAGGCCCCGTGGCTACTGCCTAGCATACTTGTGTCAGACTGTTACAAAGACAAGCTGAAGAGAGGAACAGCGCTCTCAGACCTGCTGTCAACCTCAAACCCACCCTCGCGCCCAGTTGTTGTTTGCAGAGGCCGGGTAGTTGGCCATCTTTCTTAGCAGTCATATGGCGTTCTGACGTACGTAGATTCACAGAATCGAACCCAGAGACTGGAGTCGGCCACCGCCCCTCTCCCCGAGACCAGTAGGATCCTCGATCTCCGGTTCGACCGCGCTCGAATTTCGAACTTCTGGAGCACGCGGTAGCCATCGGACTTGTTGCATTTGCTTGCCACAATTTGCTGCGCTGTGGTAAGGGCTTTGAGCAGGAGCTGACATATGAATACATAAAGCGCCAAAGACTTCCCGCGAAACCAAGTCTAGTTGTTTTCAACAGGTGGATCGTTTCTGGGCGCCCTGTTCGCCGAAGAGTACGAGAAATCAACTCTCAACTTCCGTCCGTAGATCTCCTTCTCTTGCAGCAGCTTCATCGCTTCCATGGCGCTCTTGACATCAATGAAGTCGGCATGCGCAAACCCTCTCGGTTGGCCGGTGCGTCGATCAATGGCGACACGGACATCGATGACATTTCTAATGCCACGGAACAAATTCGTAAGATCACGATCTGTCATCTCGAATGACATATTGCCAATGAAAAGAGTCTTAGAAGGAGGGTTGAGGGGCTTGCGCTCGGCGTTCTGGTTGTCAAGCACGCCGCTCGGGCGCGCAGCGTACTGAACTGTGATGCGACGGCCTTCGAATAGCGACATGTTGAGACGCTCCATAGCTGCATCTGCGGCCTCTTGCGTCGAGAAGTCGACATATCCGAAGCTAAAGCAAAGTTAGCAAGGTTTGATCGCTCGCAGATCAGGAGAAACCAACCCTTTACTCAAACCACGGCTGTCACGAACGATCTTGCACTTGGTCACCGTGCCGAAACGGGCGAATTCTTTGACGAGGTCGGTTTCGGTGACATCAAAGAATAGGTTTCCGATGTAAAGTGTCGGCTTGCGGTCAAACATGCCAGCATGGCTCAGGGTTGCAGACTGTGAAGGCGTAGATTTGACATCAGCAGCTAGGTTTTCACCTGTTTCAGCGGCTGGCAGTGTCTCTTGTGTTGCTTCGGTGGCATTGGCGGTTTCCGCGACCGCTGGGGCCGAATCAGTCGGCTCACGGCCAATCTCAGCTGCGATTTTTTCGTTGAGCACAGCAGCCGGAAGGGATTCATCTGTGGCTTCTGTAATATTCGCAGGTTCCGCAGCTTGAGGAGCGAGTTTTGCACCGGCGGCGTCGGTTTGGGCTACGTTCTCGACTTCTTCTGATTTCGTAGGCTCAACTTCGGTTATGGAAGGCTTGCTCTCCTTTTCTTGGGCATCATTTGTGGCCCATCTCCGCTGGGGATGGAGTGCGGGACTTCTAGCGATTAACCGCGAAGCAGGAGAGTTGAAAGATGTGTACGCTCGTGAAGAGGAGATAGAGGAAGAAGGTCGCGAGGTGAGAAAGCGCACTGCGCAACGGCGTAGGGCATACCTGTGGCATCATCAGCATCAGTAGGCCGTCGTTGCGCTGAATGGTAGCAGATACTTACATAGCGATAAACTCAAGAGCAATAGAGTTCAATAAAGACGGAGAGAGAATAAATCAGGAGGACTATGCAAGAACGGTTCCAAAGACCGAAGGGAGATGCAAGAGTTCTGCTGCAGATTGCATGACCATTGAAGAGAAAAAGTTGAATCCGGTATAGCCTCTTGGCGCTCTCCGTATCAGAATCTAGCCTTGCGGGCTTGGCCGTCTCCCCATCCCACCATCCCACAACCTCGTTGTGTCGGGCCGGAGCAGAAGGAACACCAGGAGAATGCTATTAGGTCCCGCATATGAGGTACCTAGAAGGAGTCGAAATCCGTGCCTGCCATCAAACCCAACATCCTCCCCTGGAATTTTCGTCCAACCTCTTGCCACTTGACTTGTATCCCTGCAACAAGAACAGGCCATGGCATTGCCATTCCCAAACCTGGATCCCCATCGACTTCAGGGATCGAAACGCGATCTCCGAGGCTGCTAGTCCACGATACTAGTTCAGCAATCATGGGGCCAAAGTCTGTGACCAGGCGTTCTTCAGATATTTTGCCGGCTTCGATGTTCAGATCCAGCAGGGCGAGGATCAGGTGAAGAATAGGAGGGAGAATGATTGGGTCATGTGCTAGCGAAGGAAGAGTATGGAGCGTTGTCAACATTAGAAGAGATTCGCGGGTCAGGTCGGAGAGCTGCAAAGCGTTCGGACCTATGGTGGAAATGAGGATGATGAGCGTCTGCAGGCTCAGTTTTAGCAAGGAGGGGTGGAGAAGCGTGGAGTTTGCTAGGTAAGGTGATGTGACCAGCGAGGTGAGGAAAAGCGTCAGTCGCGAACAAAGTGGTAGATAAAGTGCTTCTGCAAGAACCTTGTGCAGGTCCTTTGGGATGCGCTTTGAGCGGGCTTCGAGCTTTGCAGCCGTTTTGGCGGCAACTTCCATCCGTGAAGAGAAAGTACGGATCTTGAGAACGTCCGGCCCGGTGAGCTTGTCAGCGGCTTGGAGAGCCATTGGCTGAAGCGTGCGATAGGAAAGGGTCGATGAGATGGTGTCGACAGGGGCTGTGGAGGAATAGATCGGCTCAAGACGAGGTGGCAGTCGATTTGAGGGAAAGGATGGTTCGGTTGTGGGTATGGTCGCAGATGATCTGTTGATATCATCGTCAATCCCTGCCAGCTCTCTACACCCTAGAGATACCGCTGCCATTAGGGCCGCGCGTGTCGATAGGGAGAAATCCCCTTCGAAATAGGTGCTAACAATCCAGGGCCCCATGATCTTGGGCTTTGAAACCAGACATGCGATTATGGCCTCTAGTCGCAATTGCTGCATATGTTCCTGTGACATGCCTTCCTGGACATTGACAAGAGACGAAGCCAATTGAAAGATATTGGCTGACAATTCGTCGCCAAAGTTGGCTTTTCGGCGTATCAAAGATGGAGCGGTCTTGAGGGCCAGCTCAACCACGGAAGGGTTGTCAGTAGCATTGAGCTGCTGGATGAGAGCCATGATGTAGACGGGAGGAGTGGGTTTGTTGCGGATGGCCAGCGTAGGGTCTTCATCTGAGTCGGAGGGGTCGCTATCTGGCAGAGGATAAGGGCGTAAATCCTCCTCTCCCGCTGAATCGGATAGTTCTTCGATCGCCACGACCTTGGAGCCTTGAGCGCGCGATCCTATTGATAATCGTTTACGGCGGGCAGCTGCTGAGGGATTCTGCAAAGGCCGCTTCTTCACGGGCTCGGCTGGTTTCTTCGGCAGCTGTTCCAAACTCCCAACTGTGTCTTGGATGTTAACTAGATCCATCCATCGCTGCGCCTCCTCTCCTTCCATCTCTTCGACGCCGAAATTCATGACCTTGTCCGGCTGATCCACTATTCTCGAGACTGCGACTGCGACGATCATCCCTAAAAGCCGGGCGCGAGGAACCGATGCAGAAAGCCGATTGGAAACCCCACGAACGAAAGGACTGGATCCCGACAACTTGTTGACTGAATCATGGTCCAAACGGTTTAGGTAGCCGAAGGCCAGCAGAATTGTTTGAGCGGTTGCTACAAGAGCTCACACGTAAGCACAGGTTCTGCCATAACCTAGAAGAATTCAAACACAAGGGTGTTAATTCTGCCGAGTTCACTTACATTCCTGCTGGATAATAGCCTCATGTTGAATTTGCAACTTATTCCCGAAGTTCTCCAGATTTTTCACAAGGACTTGCTCGAGCTTGTCTGGTAGAAGTTAGCTCGCTGTAGAAGAATTTGAGACAGTGGCTTACCTTGACTCGTAGCCAGAGTTGCAATGACAGCCCTACGAGCATTCAGACCGAGCCCAGCACATTCCCCATTCGTGCTTGTTAGCCAATGGATAATATATGCCTCTAGTAGGGGATTGTTTTGCACAAGCCCATTAATCATGGCTGCCACTCCCCCGACTGTGGATGTATTTGTCACCAGCAATTCCTTAGGTGCTCCGATGTCTGCTCCACTTTGTAAAAATTGCCGCGCAAGGTCTCGTAGTATGGTATCAAAGACGACTCTTTGGTCGTACACAGGAAGGCCCTGGATTAAAATATGCATAGAAGTCCACAGCGCTCTCTTTCCAAGAAGAAGTGAAGTATAAAGCTCGCTGATTAATGTATCTATGGCCTGGTTAGTAACTTCCCAAGATGGCAACGCTTGGGCAAGTCATACCGCGATATCCAAGATTAAGCCCACGCTTCAGCACCTGGCACAGAAGACTTATCTGTTGAGAACAGGAGTGAGGTAGTGCGGTGAGGCTTGTTGCTGCATTTGAGATGTTACGAGCAAGCCATCTCGAGTACTCACTTCCGTCTCCAAGCCATTTCCCGTTCTCTCCAAACCCATTCAAATCCCAATGTGTGGCAAAGACTTGTGCCATGGTTGTGAAAATCTTGCTACCTGCTAGCAGAGCAGTAGCTTCTTGCCAGAAGACACGGCGCTGTGTGTCTGTGGAAACAGTCTTACTAGCATGGGACAGAAATTTCGATATGATCATATTGCCAGCAAGGACTGACGATAGAACGAAGCTTGTGTCTTCGAGCAGCGACTTGTTTTGGCCGGCGCCGATAGATGAAAGCCGTCGGATTTGCATGAGGAGTGCACCAATTCCGGGGACACTAGTAAGAGATGAGACCAGAATTGCCTTGAGCTGCGCGTCTGCGCTCGAGAGCTTAGCTGGTTGCAAATGAAGCCATTGGTCTGGAACGGTGACCGTGACGAGTACATTGATGATTTGAGAGGCCTTCGGGCTCGGGACATGAATGTTGAAGTCGTGTCTCCCTTCAATACCGTATTGGAGATACTGTAGGACAGCCGCCAAGTCCTCACTGTTTGGCTGATTCCTCAGAATCTCAAGTGCATCGTCAGGTAGCGACGCAGATGGCGCTTTGTCCAAATAAGTCTTTTGAAGGAAAGCAGTGGAGTTGTGACGCTTGTGATTTGTCTGCCGCACCTCTGCAGACGTTGGACTCTTGGACGTGTCAACCGATGATCGGAGACTAGAGGTGTCGCTTGCGTCGTCACTGACGTCGAGAACAGATATCTTAGGTTTAGTATTGGCCCGGGGCGATGGGGGCACGGGATCCTTCAGCGACAAGGTCTCGAACTTATCGATATTGTTCTGCCCCTTGTGGGTGGTCTTGATGGGCTGGAATAGACTGTCCATGTCTGCCGTCTCATACTGATGGGGTGACCGTGCGGAGGACGATATGGAACTCTGAAAAGATAAAAAGCAAGTCAAGGCAGCGAGGCCGTGCTGGAGCCTTGCATATGCCAAGAATTGCATCCGCCAAGAATTGGGGAAACCTGCAGCCAGCTCACCCTGCTTTAGGGACGAGGATGATGCCGCCCCATGTTGCCTATGCTCATCCCGGGCTCGAGCCAGCTTCATCGGAAAAAGCGCCATTACAAAGGAGAACTCGAAAGTCGGATCTTTCTGATTTCCCATGCACTCGAATCTACCAAAGGGTTCTACAACCTCCTTAAGCAATACATTGTGCCGAGATTCTCGAAAGAGACCAGGTTTTCCTAGTATCTCACAGTATTAGAGTAATGATACGACCAGGGCTGTCTGTTCAAAGCTTGAGGAGAGGGAGGGTTATCTCCAACATTCGAAGTTGGCAGCATTATCCACAGACTCGGATTTGGATAGTGACACTTATTTCTCCCGAAAGACTCATGACAACTATACTGTACACGGCCGTCGACGAGGGGCCAGTTCTGGGATCTTAAAAGTTCTGAAACTGGACTCCTTACGAAAGACTGGGCATGTATTCTGTCCCACCGAACTCTTTTCCAACAAGACGAGATGGGTATCCACCACCGCCAGGTTACGAGCTACGTACCACAGGAGAAAGGTTATCAATCACCGGAGAGAAATACAGCTTTCTGAATGAAGTCGCCAACCATCGTAAAGGGAAGGACATCAACAAGCATAAGAAGAGCGTGCGACCCCTAGATGGACAGACCGGCTTCAGTTATACTCTTTGTCCTACTAGCATCCAAGTGATTCCTCTTTGACCCCCTGATTGTTACACCGTCAATAGCTTATAAGGATGAGGAATGAGTGGTCTGCGGGGGTTTGACATGTTCTGCAATTGCTAGTCGACTTAGAAACAAGGAGGACAAATATGAAGAAGAGAAAAGCAGGATACGTAGGGTCCCGTCCCGTCCCTTTATACCTTACGTTATTTTCGTTATCCTCCCCTCCAACAAGAAACCGATGCTCAATCTCCATCAAGAATGAAGGCTGAATCCCCAACGAAGAATGGCTGCCCAATCCCCTTATGAAGGGTGGTGAATGCTCAATCTCCGTCCAAGGGTTGTCTCCAGTATTGCTAGCCCTGCCAGAGTCCACCCTGTACAAATAGTACAGCCGTGCCGGCCACATTCCTCCACCCGCTGTACTCTGTTAGCACAGCAAACAGTTAATGGCTTCACAATAAGATAGTTACCGTTGCGAAGGAACATATGTATTAGGAATTTAAGAAAGGAGGAATTAAAGGTATCAAAGGACATATAATATAAATGTATATTCGCTACTATTTTGGGACGAGTGTGAATGTTTCATCATGTTATTCCAGCTCATTGACTATATTTGAGCGTTCCTGGGCGCTGAGCTCAACGGGCGACTGGTGGTATGGGAACTGCAGCGGTTTAGTCTTTGGTTGGCGACTGGGGTCGAGTAAGTTGTCGCCCTCAAGTTCTTGGCGCGCCCACTTAGGCACCGAGTTAGAGGACTCGTGGTCTTGGTTGGTCAACCTTCTTTTCCGTCTCTCCCTTCTCTTCCTAATCAGGAAGACTGCAATGGCGGCAGCTATCAGGACAGCGAGGATGCCAGCGATGGCGATGGCGGCTTTAGCGCCTGTTGACAGGTCTGAGCTATGTTTGTTGAGCAGGGAGGTTGAGTTGCTGGAGGAACCAGAGGCGGTGGCGGTCGAGGAAGTGGTGGTTGAGGTCGGGATGGGTAATGAGGAGCTTGTGCTGGTGGTTCCAAAAAGAGACAGATCTTTCTGTTGATATTCCACGGTGACTGGTTGACCCCACATGGTCAGAGGGCCAGAGACAACCGTGCTGGATAGATCAGTGTCGTTGGCGCGGGCTATAACGCTAGTAGTGCCCTCGAGAGTGCTGAGGCAACCCACAAAGAGCACTGAGCTGGAGGTGAAGAAGTTGATGGTGCTGAAGGAGGTGGCATAGCTGTAGCCACTTGGGGAAGGAGTCAGCGAGGCGTAGGTTCTGCGAACGTGGAAGACCTACGATTCACAACATATGGCCGTGGTGGTTCCATCGTTGTTGAAGACGCCTGGGGTTTGGTATCCACTGGGACAGGCGCCGGGGCTATAGACTTGGATGCTCGAGGGTGCGCGGCCGTACATGGCAAAGTCGGTGGGGAAGCATGCAGTGTCGAATTCGCCTAGATAGAGATTCTGGATTAAGAGACCACTGGAAATGCTGTTGTAGTAGGAGCCTTCAAAGGTCCAAGAATTGCTGCAACCGGCCGCGGGCGTGAAGACTGAGCTCATGCCCGTGATTGTCTCGGTGGGGATAGACGTCATGGCTGCGACGTGTGTGGCCAGGCACAACAACAGCGCAGTCCATATGGGAAAGAATGTAATAGCGGAGATCGAAGCACAAAGGATTGAAGAACTCGACAGGAAGTAAGCGAGTTAAAGTGCTGAGCTTTCAGGCTGGAGGCGAGAGCAGACCTATGAAACAAAGCCCGGTACCAGCGGCTGGACGGCGCGTGGCTCTGCTTGGGGGTGAGGTCCCTCCTTTCTGCCTCGTACCCTTGCAACCGCTCACTTGAAAGCCCCCTGGGGGGAACTGAACACGGGAAGGAAACCTGCAGCTAGCCGACATGAAGATGACGGCGAGGCTCAGCTTCCCCGGCTCGCCAAAGCGGAACCGCACAGGTCGCACAACCAAGGGACTAGGTGCCCCTACTTAAGAAGGAGTGAGGGACGAGACCCAGGACGAACCTACTCACGATGATGCCCCGGAAAGCCACAGAAGGCCAACTAAGAAAACGGCCGGGGTGAAGCACAGCGCTCTACCAGGCCTGTCCTGCAGGAAAGTTTAACGAAGAACAGACCACAACACAGGCATGTCAACCAACCCTTCCATGGACCAAGGTCAGGTCTGAAGGAAGAACGACCGCTATGTATCGCATATCAGATTGTCCTCTCTCGTATGTACGTGGGCGCCGTTTTAGCCAAATGCGCCCAGGGGCCAAACCCCTACGAAGAATTAGTAGGTAACCCTGGGGCGATTTGTTGATCTCGTCGCGGCTTTTATATATATAGATATTGCATGGTGTTGTAAACTTTGCACAGTCTAGAATTACCTTGCTCTTACCACCACAATAAATTTCACTTTCCTCTTCGCATTGCTGTTCGCCGCAAGCGTTGCTTATCACTTTATAGTCCCCAATATGGGCCGGGCCGCTATTAAACGGGCCTAAGTTGGGGGATGTTGTACAGTATTGGATGCCGTTGGGTGGGGAATCAACGACTTCATTTCAACACTTACCACTTTAAATCTCTCACCCATTCGGCTAGTCCTTTAAATCCTCCTTCGTCGGCAATAAATGTGATTCTTCCTCTAGGTCCATCTATTCTATCTCCATCCTGTTAATTTGTTGACACGGAGCAAGGTAGTAGGCAAAAATAGTGATCAGTGGTAAAAGGTATGGGGGGCGAAAAGAAGTTAGCAAGGAAATTCTTCCTCACCCGCTGGCTCTTTTCGGGTCCACAGCGCACACTTGTTTCGGCTGAGGAGGAGGTGAGGCGCTTACTTAGCCACTCGCAGAGCTGAAACACAGGGGCCAGCCGGCCCGGTTACAGCATATCGCGTACGAAAGTACATGAACGAGCAGCCTGGGCCTGCAATTCCAGACCGCTGCCCTCCTATATTAGCAGGCCAAGGGAATCATGCCATGACCGTTTTGCGGAATAGACCTCTGGACCTTAGGACGCGCACCTTGTATAGTAACAGGCAAGCCTGTCTAGCGTAGGGTGAGGGCTGGCCCATGAATGAGTTGCTTGCTGTGCAAGCGCGGTAAAACGGGCTCTTGGCATCAGGATTGAACTGTGTGCGCTGTCGCCTGCTACCTCTCCAAACAGCTGCCGTCTCAGTCTTTCGACATCGTCGTCAACTCGCCATTTAGTTCCATCCGAACGGGGAAGATGGTGCACCTTTGTCAGACGCCAGGTCTCAATTCAGAGTCAAGCGCTCATGCCTCGACCTAGTGATGTTTTGCGATCTTACCCCAGGCCTCTCCAACAAGACCGGCGTTGACAACAAAGCTGCCCTTTTGTCCACACAAAAATGCTGGTCAATGTACGGCTCCAGCCTTACCGGCTCGTCGTGTCCCTGGGTGTCTTCATCTTAGTTACACTTGCTCTCTACGGTCTCTCAGGTCGCTCGCGGCCGATCTCACCCGCGGGTGCTGAACATGACAGGACAGCTGGATTATCTGGAGCTGTGAGCCACAATGGCTCGAGCACAGAACTGCTCGAAGCTGACCGATTTGCCTGGCCGTTCGAGTATAGCACGGCATCGAACCAGTCATCGTTTTGCGAGGAACGCTTTGGATTCGGCTATCTCGACAACTTCAGTCAACGGTCTGCTGAATACTGTACCGCTGAATCCGCCTCGCACATGACTTGTTTCAGTAGCATCACCGAGACCAAGACCCGACGCAAAGATGCCTTCTGCATCGCTGGTCCCGTCACCTTCGACGTCGACCAACACAAGTTCGTGCTGGACTGCAGCCTCCGTGACCTGTCACTCGACGAACTGAACAGCGGCTTGCCGCGGTTCACCAACCTCCCGGCTTACTGGTACTCCACGGGCCCAAAGTACATTTTCAACACCGCCGTGGGCTTTGCCACGATGCTGGGCGCGACCCCTCCGAGTACTATCAAGGCTCCCTCAGTGACTATCGTCCTCAAGCGGGAAGACGAGTACAAAAACATCTGGCACGCCCTGCTGGAGATCTTCGCTACCTTCATGACCTTGGACATCCTCCGCATGGCACACAATCCAGCCACTAAAGCTCCCTATATTCAACCTTCCGATTTCTCTAACACCCAAATGCTCCTTCTAGATCACCTCCCCGACGGCCCGTACTCTGAGCTATGGCATCTCTTTGCCCAGAAGCCGATCCTAAGGCTGAGCGACATCACAAGCTCTTCCCAACTTGAGCCAGGAAACATCATAGTGCCTCTGGCGGGGGGAGGAAACCCCTTCTGGCAGGGCGACTGGAACTCGCTCGGCTGTACCGACTCTCCTCTGCTGCGCGCATTCTCGCGGCGGGTGTTGAGTTATTACCAAATCCATGACCCACCCAAACAGCCCGATGACCCGCTTGTCATCACCTACATCGATCGCACGACTAAACGGCGGCTGGTTGACCAAGCCCAGCTGCTCGACGCCTTGCGTCTCCGCTTCCCCACCATCCAGCTCAACGTAGTAGACTTCGCGCAGCTGCCCTTCGCCCATCAGCTCGCCGTCGACCGGTCGACTGATATCCTTGTCGGCGTGCACGGCGCGGGGTTGACGCATGGCATGTTCCTCCCGCGGGGCTCGGCCCTCGTCGAGATCCTGCCCTTCGGGCTCAAGCATAAAGGCTTCCTCAACATGGCGGCCATGCTGGGCCACTCGCATTTCAGCGCCGAATCAATCGATGACCGTACCCAAACCAGCGCCCACGGTGACTGGCAAGCTGATGACGTATATATCCCACAGGAGGCATTTCTGGAGCTGGTTGAGCAAGCCATAAAGAAGAAGATGGAGTCGTGAAGAAAAAGAGAGGAAGAAATATCACTGACTGGAGAAACGATCCCGTTGGTTTGCGACACGGCGCGAGGCTGTCTGGCCGCAAGTCAATGGCATGATCGTGTCCGTAATTTGGACTTCAATCTCGGACAGACCAAGGAGACATACTTGCCAGTCTCAAAAAAAAGATCTGTGAATAATGTGCAGTCACATGAGGACTAGAAAAGAACTATCGCAGGTCGGAAAAGGAAGAGCTAAAGCTATGTGCTGATGTTGTTGCACTATATGTCCTTTATTTAGAGGATTGAATGATGATAAACTAGCTTCCAATCGGGTGTCTTGAAAACGACGAACTCAAGTATTAGCACAAATGATGAAAAATAGGGCGAATCGTCCTGACTATCACGACATCCGACTCGCTGAGCTTGACGAGAAAGCAGCGAGTAGAGTATGCGAAAAGAATGAATAAGCCGTGCCACTGAAATGGAGCGTGGAAATATGCATCTTCCGTTCAAACTTTTGGTTCTTTTCATTATCCTGGCGTCGATACCGTTGCCGCAAGCCCACACATGACAATCTTCGCCTTCCTCGTACCTGTGGGGGCTCTCCAGCTTTTCCTCTGGGGACATCGGTTACCATAAACACGGTCTGGATTACAAACAATCCATCTTATATTAGCATGGCGTCAATTCGTATAGCCTCTCGCAGCGCGTTCTTCTCGGCCCTCGGTCATATCGACTCCGGGGGCCCGGGGGGTGGGGGTGGAGGGAGCGGGGAGGAGGACAATAGAGCTGGAGCCAAACTACTCACCGCGGCCTTTGTGGGCTTCCCTGTGACTCTGAAATCAAGCCGGAGTCCTTCGATTGCTTCTGGCTCTCCGTGTGAGCGTCCAGAGCACTCCCTGACCCGAGCGTGCGGAGCCTGATCTAGCTCTTTCGCCTAACTACCTAGGTATATGTATAGTGGTCACAGTGGGTGACGAATCGACCGACGACGGCTGTGATAAATGAACATATCAAATCACCATTTAGGATCTTCGTTACAGGAAACTATAAAGTGTGTTCCCTGTTTCATCAAGTCACTTTGATAGTGAGCGTCCTGTTTATCTGTACACTGAGTTACCACCATTACACCATTGTCTACCAAGTCGCAGCCTTGCCATCGAGACTGACCTCCGCCTACCTCCTTTTCTTCCAAGGCTGTTCGTAACATCCTTCAATGCCCTCCATAGCTTGGCGCAGTCGCGAGGTCTATTCCGGCCGCACAGAACATCTCAATCTGCCAAACCTTTCAGAGTTTTGCTACCTATTCGATGTCCAATGTGCTTGCAGTCTTAACATCCCAACCGCTTCTAGGTAGACGATCTTGTCAACGACGAAATTCGGGTTTCTTTGGGTTGCTAGTATTTGGGCTTAAACCGTCTCGCTGCTCATCACCTCTACACTTTCGAGCAGTGTGCTTCCAGTGTAGACGGATATTTTGTTCGAGGTGAACACATCAGGCCGGATCAGGTAGGCCAGGTATCTATTTGAGTTGAGAACAGTGATCCTATTGTCGCTCTTGTTGTATGAAACCCGCTCCGGCTCGTATGCCACTGCGTTGCCACTCAATTCCTTCAGCAGTGTTGGGCCATTTGGCTTGCGCAGGTAAAGCTAACAGAAGAATCTCTTCTCGGTCCATCCTTCGCGGGGCTCGGGGACCACGAGGTCGAGACGGGAAGTTAGATCCCACACGGCCACTGACGGAATGGGATCGTGCGCGGCTTGTTTATTCAGCCACAGCATCGGGTTGATATTGGTCGCCTAATAGGTATCTGGCCCCAGACTGGGAACGGTAAGTGGACTTTTCTGGAATGCATCACACGCGTCCTTGAACTTCGTAACATATCTTGATTCGTCTCGATTGTAGTCGGCTCCGACCACTTGTTGTGCTTTGCGTCATCCCTATCCTGAGAGGGATCTGATGAGAGTCGTTCTTGAAATTGACAATGAAACTATGTACTTGTAGAGGTCGGTAAACCCAGCTTTCTCCACATCACGGACAAATATACTTGCGCTCGCATCCATCCGTATGGCGTGTGAAGATAGCGAGGAAAGGGGTCACTTTCGCCGACTTGAAGGCATAGTGAAAGATTTGCGACATTAGCAAATCGAGAGTCGTTGGGATGACCAGCAGCGGCAACGACAGCAGCAAGATGGTCTGATAGCCTCGTTGCAAATTGGAATGCGCCATCCCTGCCGGCCGAAAAGCCTAGGAATTATACCTGGTTTGGATCGACGAAGTTTGGAGCGTTGCTCAACTTGCTCTTGACGCTGGCAGAGCTCGGTTGCTTGTCAATTTCTTGAGGCGTAGGTGACACCAAGTTCAGGATCATTTGCTCCTACAGAACGAATGACTTGAGTGCTTCGAGGGGGTACGGGTGCCATGATGATAAGCTGAGGAAAGCCTTTTCGTAACGATTGCTATTGAGCTTTGAGTGATTCCACCGCACAGAGTCTTACTCCAACCCGGGGAAGCGAAAGCCTCTTATGCTTTAAAGACATGTCCCAAAGCCGAAAGTACAAAGGCCTGCCAGCGCTAATACGGTAATGGGCTGTCCAGCTTAATGCATATGATCGAAGTTGGCAGTCGTGGCAAGCCACAATAACCCTTTTCAAACCTTGTGAGCGGAACGGAGTGGTCAGGCTGTTTTGGAAGTGGCGCTATGCAGCCAATCAGTGGTGGTCGCAGTCGACTCTATTATTGCAGGAGCTGAGGTTCGCAAGCCCGATGGGGTAGAGACCGTGTCACGTTGGCTGGCTAACGACTGAATAGGCGAACATCGGGCTGAAAGCTCATGCAGAGTGGCTTGAGGTTGGAGCTTCCTTGCACAAGTGGTATTGGCAGCCTTGTTGCATGCGCAAATTGAACGTACTGAAGGCTCTGGCTCTGTTCAAGGAGGGGAGGGAAGAGCGTAGCTATATAATACGAGGTGCAGAGGTGCACTCAGAATTTCTTTAGCGCCCCATTAAATCAGACCTGCGACCCTATCGTCCACCTAGAATTGCTCAAAATAGCCTAGAGGCGCTACTAGTCAGCTACTTAAGCAATACTATGCTCCGGGCCCAGGCAAATAATCGATAGACATATTCACGGCTGTTCTAACCTCCTCTATTCGAACGCTTCAAAAATACTGACTCTCTAATGGTTTCAGATTTACTAATTTAAACACACCAGGCACCCTCCGTATGCAAAAGCATTCCGCCAGGTCCGAGATCCCCTTGACGACAGAGTCGATGCATTTTTTGGAAAGGCAGGATAAGCCCCTTCCGCTAAGGTCCAAACCGGTATACGTTGGAGATAAAGTCTGAAGATGGACACCGGAGGTACCCATCTAGATTTGTCAGGCGTTAAGGTATGGTCGTCGCAGCGATAGGCGATGTCGTTGTGGTCGTTGTGGTCGTTGTGGTCGTCGTAGATGGTGTGGTTGTCGGGATTGTCGACGCTGTTGTGGTTGTTGTCGTAGTGGTGGTTGTCGGAACGACCTTTAGGCATATCAGCCAGATGTGGACGGAGCTATAAAGGAGGAGGAATCAGTGCAATTTAAGAGAGAAAGCTGCTTACCGTAGGGTGACTCTCGATACATTGGCAGAAGGTGTAGACGATGCTTTGAGCCGTCTTTAGCAAGCTTGACCACTGAGACGCCTTCACGTCCTGGGTCGTAGTGGTCGAGTGGGAAGTAATGGTACTTGTTTTGCGTTTCTCGAGAACGGCGCCTCCATATCCTGCGGCGGGCGTGGCTCGGGCGAACCGAAACTTCTTCTTGGAAATAAAGGTGGTCGAAACAGTCACTAGTTTGTCATCAGGCCTTGTAACAGTCGTAGAACCTTCCAGAGAGCTTCACCCGTTGTTGGGGGATAGTGGGCTGAGCAGTAGCTCTGCGCCGGAGGATAGGCGCTGAGAGGTGACAATAATTCGTAGATCCCCGACTTGCACACATTGCTTGCGGCACTAGTGACAGAAGCCATAGCCAGGCAAATAAGGATGATGAGCTTCATGATAATGGCGGTCTCAAAGAGTATGCGACTTGGAGGGGTGGGCGAACAGAATCTTCATGACCCCAGGTTCATTCAGGAGGCACAGGTGCTTTTATATTCACGTATTCACATATTCCCATGTTGGTGGTCGCCTGTCTGACGCTCTAGACCATCTAGCGACTGCGTCGAGTGGGCAGGAGGGTCATGGGATGATGAGGCGATACCCGAGAATACCCTTCATGGTTGCCCAGGAGGCAGTCCGTCTTCTCCAGGAAGTTCTTGGGCTGCGGGAGTGTTTCTTTCAGCTCTAACTTTCAACGCCTGCCTTTTCTGGCCTCCATGAGGGACTCGAGCAGACAATTGGAATAGTACGCGGTGTCAGCGGAAAGAGGTCTGAGTTGGCTGGAGCTAAGGGTCGCCTCAAGAACCAGCCTTGCCAGGTCCGGATGAAGTTAACTGACCACCTGCCATGTTCGGAGCAAGCAAGCTTACCTTCGCGTATGCATTTGCGGTCTTTTCTAGAAGACTAGAAGTGCAAGAACTAGCCAGTTCAAGGGGTTGGAAAAAGCCTAGAGCCGCTTAGTGCTAACCCTGTCTCTCGATCAAGACAGTACGCAGATATTCAAAAAGTGGACCAGAGAGGACTTGCGCTGGGCGATGCAGACTAGTTCAGAAGATGTGCCGGTTTTCTGATCATCCATGCGGTCAGAATGGTTGATGCATTTGTGGCAGCAGCTGAATCTCGGGGGTTTTCACAGAAGCGAAGATCAAGGCCACCACCTCTCTATCAGGCGAGGCTCATAACTTAGTCCACAAATGGGGTAGAGCGAGCCCCACGGCAGTCGACGGTGGTTCTGGACCCTCAAACATCCTCGTTTCGCTCTACCCAGAACCCATGTTCAAGAATGCCGTCTCGCTGTTTTCAGTATTCCCCTTCGCTGTCCTTCCAAGATTGGCAGGAGGATAATGCGATTGGAGCGTGCTCACGGGCCTCGGTCAAAGCTACCTTCACTGGGGATAAAGTAGGCGAGTTACCTTGGCATCAACCGTCTCCTGTGTCAAAGAGGGTCCCAACCTGAACCAGGGTAATCTGAGCCTGTATTGCTGTTTGTGCAGCTGGTTGTCGTACTTGTGCAGGGCAATATATTTATACCATCCGAAGAAAGTCTGGGTTGGATTCCCGGCGGGCGAATGCGTCTGGTTCTGATGTTCTGTCGCTCACGTCTGTTATATATGGGACAGCCTACTTTCGTCATGTTAAGCAGGCTGACGAGGCTTTTGGAAGCGAGCCAGCAGTACGGGGTAATCGAAGCACAGTAAGCAAAAAAGCGTGGTGAGAACGGCGTGGATTTGTTTTCGAGTACGTTGCTACGGAGGACTGTTCGTGACATAACCGCCAAGATCTGGCAACGAAACCCAAAACGCTTCTGTGCCCAAGCCTCACGCCCAACAGTTCTCAAGACACTCTTTTATAGGTGCCATTCTACAAGGCTTGATGCGATATATCACCACACAGGCTGGCGGTGGAGGCTGGACACGCTGTGGCCGCCAGCCAATCTGTATGTGAAGCGCTACCACAACGAGGGCTTCCCGGTTGGTCGGTTGTCAGGTGGCAACTCCATCGCTAGTTGAAATCTCATCCTGAGGACATCAAGGGATATCTCGCCTTTGTGCATCCTTGCGAAAGGACGATCTCTCAAGCGACAAGGCACTTAGCTCTGAATTCAATATGTCGATACCCATCTCGTCACTTCTCACCAATGGCACTCCCGCTCCTCCACGCGATCGATGGTAAGTCCCTCAAAGCCAACAAACAGTACGAACATCTGACCGCAACATCTAAGGACCTACCTTGACCGCGCCTTATCGACCACGTCACCGTATGCCGGAGAAGAGTTCGTGCCTGGAGAAGAAACAGTCAACGCCCTAGAGTCATCACGAGTCTTGGTCATCGGCGCCGGCGGGCTAGGATGCGAGATTCTGAAGAATCTCGCCCTGTCCGGCTTCAAGGACATCCACGTCATCGACATGGACACCATTGATGTGTCCAACTTAAACCGTCAATTCCTCTTTCGGCATTCCGACGTGGGTAAATCCAAAGCCGAAGTCGCCGCAGCATTCGTAGAGAAACGTGTTCCGGGTGTCAAGATCACTCCCTACAATGGTAAGATCCAGGACAAGGACGAACAATACTACATGCAATTCAAGCTCGTTATTTGCGGACTCGACAGCATTGAAGCCCGCCGCTGGATCAACGCCACACTGGTCGACATGGTCGACATGGAAAATCCCGAATCCCTCAAACCACTGATCGATGGCGGCACCGAAGGATTCAAAGGCCAAGCGCGAGTCATCCTCCCCAGCCTCACATCGTGCATAGAGTGCCAACTATCCATGCACGCTCCCCGCGCCGCTGTGCCCTTGTGCACACTGGCCACCATCCCGCGCCAACCTCAACACTGCATAGAGTGGGCGCACATCATAGCCTGGGAAGAGCAACGCAAGGGTGAAACCCTTGACACCGACGACCCGGAACACATCTCGTGGTTGTATACAACGGCCCTGAAACGTGCCAACGAGTTCAATATCACCGGGGTGACGTACTCGATGACTCAGGGCGTGGTGAAAAACATCATCCCCGCAATCGCCTCTACAAATGCTATTATCGCGGCGAGTTGCTGCAATGAAGCATTGAAGATCGCGACGGGTTGTGCGCCATTTCTAGAAAACTACATGATGTACACGGGCGACTCCAACGAGGGAGGCCTCTACACGTACACGTTTGCGGCGGAAAAGAAAGAGGACTGTCCTGTGTGCGGCAACCTCGCCCAAACGCTCACCATCGACCAAGAGTGGACGTTGGACGAGTTCCTGGCAAGTTTGGCGGAGAGGGCCGAGGCACAACTCAAAAAGCCGAGTATCAGGACCGGGGCGAGGACCTTGTACGTTCAGGCCCCAAAGAGCCTGGAGGAGCAGACGAGGCCCAATTTGGGGAAGAAGATGAGGGAGTTGGTGGGCGATGGGGAGGAAGTTGGCGTCAGTGACGCGGCGTTTATGATAAGTTTCAAGTTTCGGCTGGTGTTCAAGCAGTGAAAATGGGATGCAGAGCCTTGAGGTCCAAGCTGATTGCCGGAGTCGCTAAGAACGAGATGGTTGTTGCGAGGAATGGTCAAAGCAGAGAACTTTTCTCGATTTCGCAATCCGAGGTATCTAAGAGGGCCTGCATGGGACGCCCTCAATGCATAAAAACGCCAATAGATGCAGTCATGATCATGGAACATTTCAGTCTCCTGGACTTTTGATCACTCTGTAGTTGATCATTTCTCCATCTCGTCCAACGCCCTCAGTAGTCTCTTCGCCTTCTGTGATAACAGTTCGACACTCTGCAAGAATAGGTCATCGCTTGGAAACTGGCCTGTGCTCTCGACATTGAAAATAAAATGATCCTGTATTCTTCCCAACTTGACTTTCCCCTTGAACTCATCGTGCCGCAGGCATTCCCTTGACACAGTGTCGCGCATGGGGTCTTTGACGACGGCCTTCTCGTCGCCCTCGCGGTTGTGGTAGGCTGGGTTGTCCGATGCCGCGTCAGAGGGGGTCACACGCTCGAGGTCAATCACGCCAGGGGGAAAGCATTTTTGGAACTTCCGAGCGTCAGCGCCCAGAATTGGTTTTGTGATGGTGATGGACGGGAGGAGGCGATACGTGGCCGTCGCGACGGGTGAGAATTTCGCATGGTCGCCACCAATCCCCAGGTGCGCGTGCATGACCAAGTCAATCTCTTGACCCGGACGTAGTTTCGCAATCAATATATCGGGGCTAACGGCCTCTAACGGCTCTTTCGCGAAAAGTTCCTGCTGTGCGCCTTGGGCCATGAATTCAATATGACGTGAGTAGACGCGGCTATTGATGTATTTTTCCTCTGGCTCTGTGGCACTTCTGTCGGCGTTTGGATTTCGTTCACATTTAACATTCAGCTTTAGTACGACCGTGTTCGTGTCCATCCGGTCGGTGCCTTGGACACCACTGTCGGCATTCGGCTCGACGAAGAAGTCCAACTCTTTGAGGCCCTCGACATTTCCCTTGAGTGGGATTAGTCCTAAGCGATGCGCAAGGACTTCATCTGCAATCACGGAGGTGTTGTTCTGGACGTAGACTTTCTCAATGGCGAGGGTTGCAACTTCGGCGAGGAGGATGCGGCGGAGAGCATTGGCGACAGAGGCGTCGACACCAACAAGGGAGAAAGTAGCTTCATATTTTTGATTTTGATGGAAGAGGATTTTCAAGTTGTTCTCGAATCTGTCGAGGGACCAGGAGTTATCTTCGCCAGCATGGTGGCCAGGAAAGTCTGTCGACGTGATGTCCGTGACGGTCTCGGCGTTGATACCGACGATCTGAGACGGAACAGTCAGTGTTGTAACACCTCCCTGAAGCAGCCGCGACCTACCTTTCGCCTGTCAAGGCTGTCTTGTGAGGGTTGTATGGAAGCCATGGACAATTGGACGGTTGACTGCGGGATGGTCAAAGTCGCAAAAGCAAAATCAAAAAGTTTCTCCAAAAATCGACATTACATAAGCTGGCGGAGACACGTATTTTCTGCCAATCACAGCCCGAGATAGCTCGACGTATTGTTGAAGCTATTCTCGCTTCCAAGTCGCTGTCATTGACTTCGACCTCAGTGGCCAAGGGCACCCTTGGAAGCCGTCTCTGCTTCGATTGATGCCGCCACCCTCGAAGCATCACCTCGACGACTATTGCGCCTTCTTCCTTTTGGCCTTGTGCCAAACAAGACAAGCATGACTATGGCGGCCTCATTTGTACGAGCCGCGAGCCGGCACTCTCACACCTCCAAACGACTTTGCCTTACGCCGAGTTTCCAACTACCCTCAAGGCAGAGACAGTCGCTCCTTTTCTCCCGTACAATTTCATCGACTGCCTCTCGAAGAGCAGAGCCTAGTAGCACGGGGCACAATCCCGTTCCCAACCCGGAAACTCCTGGCGGTCCCTTAGCCACGACCATCAGTCCCACGGATTCTACCTTTACCAAGCACGTCCAGCAAGACTCCCAATTGATCAATAAAACCCCGGACATGAATTTGGGTGATGAATATGAGACAAGGAAGATCCGTCATTATACTGTTAACTTTGGTCCACAACATCCCGCTGCGCACGGAGTGTTGCGTCTGATTCTCGAGCTCAATGGTGAAGAAATTGTGCGGGCAGATCCTCACGTTGGACTGCTGCACCGAGGCACGGAAAAGTTGATCGAGTACAAGACATATCTCCAGGCTTTGCCATATTTCGATCGATTCGACTATGTCTCAATGATGACCAACGAGCAATGTTTCTCTCTTGCTGTTGAGAAGTTGCTCAATATCGACATCCCGGAGCGAGCTAAATACATTCGAACTCTGTTTGGGGAGATCACTAGGATT
Source organism: Cladophialophora psammophila CBS 110553 (assembly GCF_000585535.1). Lineage (NCBI taxonomy): Eukaryota > Fungi > Ascomycota > Eurotiomycetes > Chaetothyriales > Herpotrichiellaceae > Cladophialophora > Cladophialophora psammophila. The sequence goes on from NW_006912924.1 coordinate 814,732, forward strand.
CTAAACCACCTGATGTCGATTCTGTCACACGCTATGGATGTCGGTGCTTTGACTCCTTTCCTGTGGGGTTTTGAAGAGCGAGAGAAGCTCATGGTATGCCAGGACGCCAGCTGTCTTCGCTACTCGCTAATCGATGATAGGAATTCTACGAGCGCGTCTCAGGTGCACGACTGCATGCTGCATATGTTCGTCCTGGCGGTGTCAAAGCAGACCTTCCCCTTGGATTGCTGGACGATATCTATGCATGGGCAACCCAGTTTGGTGATCGCATTGATGAGACCGAGGAACTCCTGACAGACAACCGTATCTGGATCGGCAGGACAAAGGGTGTCGGGGTCGTCTCCGCCGCTGACGCCCTCAACTACTCATTCTCTGGTGTCATGTTGCGAGGCTCTGGTGTTCCTTGGGACATTCGAAAGAGCCAGCCGTATGATGCATATGACAAAGTTGAATTCGATGTGCCAGTGGGTCAAAACGGCGACTGTTACGATCGATACTTGTGCCGAATGGAAGAATTCCGCCAGTCTTTGCGCATCATTCATCAATGCTTGAACCAGATGCCCCCGGGGCCTGTCAAAGTGGAAGACTACAAGATCGCGCCACCCCCGCGAGCAGCCATGAAGGAGAACATGGAAGCTCTTATTCACCACTTTTTACTCTTCACCAAGGGCTACACTGTCCCTCCAGGGGATACCTACAGCGCAATTGAAGCTCCCAAGGGTGAGATGGGTGTCTACCTCGTCAGCGATGGAAGTGAACGTCCATACCGATGTAAAGTTCGAGCTCCCGGGTTTGCCCACCTGAGTTGTTTCGATCAGATCAGCCGTGGCCATCTACTGGCGGATGCAGTGGCAATCATTGGCACGATGGATCTGGTCTTTGGCGAGGTGGATCGGTAGAAGGATTTTGGGAGGCGGACGAAGGATTTGGAAGCACTGGCGCGGCCAGGGGCTTGGTGGTGCGACCCAAGGCTGGAAGTCCTGTCCTGAAAAGCAAGAATACGCCTCTCATTGAGGTTTGAGCAATGCATTCTGTGTATATACTGTGCTAGCCGCATGCCATTCCATTTGTGTCAAAACCCCACTATCCTCGAATGCGTCCTCGCAGAAGTATTCCTGCAGTGCTGGGAGGTAGAGGAGCTCGTATAGACACGAGCAGGCTTTTTCAGCCCACTGGACTATGGTTACCGGATTGGTGAGTAGCTGATGCCTGAACCCTGCAGCCGGCGCCACAGCCAAACAGCTTGACCTCAGCTGGGGAGCTTTGAGTCCCTTTGGTGCCCTTGGTCCCTTTGGTAACCCCTTCCACCCCTTCCCAATTCCTGGGTTCGTGGCCCCTCCAGCAGCTCCTCCCTCCTCGTGCTCCGCCACGCAATGGCCCCCAAAAGGTTCCAGGAAAGATGTGACTCTTGCCAGCCAACCTGCAACTTCCACTCCTTTTTAAACCAGTAATTCCTGCGGATTGGGATGAAATATCTGCACTGATCTTCCATTCAACCCTGACCGTCCCTTTACTTCTGTCCTGCCTCACTCGTGGTCCTGTGCTTGACCAGCCTCGATCGCTGTCAGCCGCCGACAGGGCTACCCCGCAGTCACTCGAAGACTTCTACGTGCGGCTGGGTTCACATATCGAGATAGGATAAGAGCTGGAGGCGGACCGTTGGATCTTTCTTTCGGTTCCCATAACAAGACGCTGTCCTCTTTCTCTCTCTCACCAGGTCTCAGATCTCGGAGGATTCTAAGACTGTCTGCGCAGGCGCTGGCCTGAACTATTGCAAACATGAGTGCATGTGAGTCCCTGTACGGCCGTTGAATGGCGCCTCAATATCTTTCGGTTCAACAGTTATTGGTTTTCTTGCGTGGTTATGGTTACTGTCTTTATCTGCATTCCGGGTTTCAGCATGGATGCCCCGCTCCGCTCTGGAACGATCAATTCTCGCAAGGCACCAAGACTGATTGTGCAATGAACAGTCACCGGTATGATGAACAAGCTGCAGGGCCAGCCGGATAGCTACGATAAGAAAGCCAAGTACCGTTTTGGAAAGACGTTGGGAGCGGGCACATATGGCATCGTTCGGGAGGCCGAAGTTGGTGGGGGAGACAAGGTCGCAGTCAAGATTATCCTCAAAAAGAGTGTTAAAGGCAACGAGCAGATGGTGTACGACGAGTTGCAGATGCTGCAAACCCTAAGCCACCCTCACATCGTTCGGTTTGTGGACTGGTTCGAGTCGAGAGTGAGACCTCCCCCGTGGTGGGATAAATTTGTTGCGAGGCTAACAAGAGACAGGACAAGTTCTACATTGTGACCCAACTTGCTACTGGTGGAGAGCTGTTCGACCGCATTTGCGACAAGGGCAAGTTCACTGAGCGAGACGCCTCGCAGACAATTAGGCAGGTCCTGGAGGCAGTCGACTATCTTCATGAACGAAACATTGTCCATCGAGGTGGGAAGACACCCCTTTTTCGGTTGGATGCTTTCTGACCGACTTCTGCAGATCTCAAGCCAGAAAACCTCCTCTACCTCACCAAAGATCCTGATTCTCAGCTCGTCCTTGCCGATTTTGGCATTGCCAAAACACTTGAAGGCCCAGGTGCTGTCCTGACCTCAATGGCCGGGTCTTTTGGCTATGCGGCGCCTGAAGTCATGCTCAAGCAAGGCCACGGCAAGGCTGTTGACATGTGGTCACTGGGAGTCATTACTTATACCTTACTTTGCGGCTACTCTCCTTTCCGCTCCGAGAACCTGGCAGATCTCGTTGATGAATGCAAGGCTGGTCGAATTATCTTCCACGAGCGATACTGGAAGGATGTCAGCAAGGATGCGAAAGAATTTATCTTGACATTATTGCAACCAGAACCCAAGCGACGAGCGACGAGTACAGAAGCACTCAAGCATATCTGGCTGACCGGTGAAACTGCCTCAGACCACGATCTCTTGCCAGAAATCAGATCTTACCTCGCAAAGATGAAGTTGAAGCGCGGTATCGAGCTTGTCAAACTGGCCAACCGAATCGACGCCCTCAAGATTCAGGACGAAGAAGAGCCCGGCTCACCGGACGCAAACGACATCCCTGCCAATGCACAGAATGCTGCTGGGTTGGCCGTCAAGAATCAAATCAGGGGAGTTTCCCCTGGACGAGGTCTCGCCACGAATGAAACCGGCGAGAGGAGACCGCTGAGCAATGCTGCGAAGAGTGCAATTTTCCGAGAGGTGGTCCTGGCGAAAGTAAGGGAGATGAAGGAAAAGGAAAAGACAGACAAGCTTGTGGCGGACATTACGAAGGAGCATGAGAGAAGAAAGAGTTTCTCCGGTGCAAGGTCTTGATGAAAATGAAGATATTGGTGGGAGAGTTGTGAGCCGCAATGGTCAACCACTTTCACCAAAGCCAGATTGATACTGTATCGACATGGATACTACGGTAGCGCCACAATACCCCATCGTCAGCGGTGATAATGATGGAAGTCGGGGTATTATTCATGCGTGACGATAAATCAGCTTTGCACATGGTGGCTTGATACCCCTGTCCGAGCTGCGTGTTGAACGATCCAGAAGGACTTGGGGAAAGCGTTGTCAAAATCCATACTTTGTCCACAAGGCGCAATGTCAATATTTCGTATTCGGACCGCTAGCTGTAAAAGGGTTCTCCATACACCTGTGAAAGTAGCAATGATCTCCATCGGATGGAGATCGACCGAAGCTTCAGCAAGACGTGTAGTGTAACATTCTCCTCAATCTTAACAGACATATATACGCTGTACGCTACCCTAGGTAAACACACATACTTTCTACAGAAAGCTCTATACAAAGCTTCGTTTCCTGCTTCTCACCATACCTTTACTCCTTCGCCATTACTGATACACTCTCTCACTACTGCCTATAGACCTCAGCAGTGCCGTTGTTGTCCAGATATCCCCTTCGCCAGTTCATATTGTATTCGAGCATTCACTGACATTTTTCACACGAAATACCCTACTTCGCCCACCTCTATACCCCTTATTTCTCGATTTCCCTCCCTTGCGAACTTCTATTTCCATCTGTTGAAGCTCGAATGGCCATGGAATCATTCTTCAGAGACCGCGTCTATGCTGTTTCCGGCGGTGCAAGTGGAATAGGCTTTGCGACTTCGAAACTGTTGTTGAAATACGGCGCTAAAGTCTCCGTGGGGGACATACTTATTCCTGGAAATCTCCTTTCAGACCTCGCCAAAGAGATCCCCGCCACAGGAACAACAGGCCCCGAGGCAGAAGCGCCCGAACACAAACGTATTCTTCTCAGAAAGGTCGACGTGCGGTCTCGCGATGCCGTCGAGTCGTGGATAAACGAGACCGTGGAACACTTTGGCAGGCTGGACGGGGCGGCAAATCTGGCAGGTACAATCCCCAAGGATCATAATATTGGTGGCATTGAGGATGTAGACGACGAGCAGTGGCATTTCGTCTTCGATGTCAACGTGCATGGTATGGTGAACTGCATGCGGGCGCAGCTCAAATTCATCGGGAAAGATGGAAAGGATGGGCGGAGGGCAGGGGGAGCTGTCGTCAACGCAGGAAGTGGACTGAGTCTTCAAGGGAGGGAATACACGACTGCATACACGGCGAGTAAACATGCCGTACTCGGCATGACGAGGTGTGTGGCCAAGGAGGTCGGGAAGAGGGGAGTCCGTGTGAACTGCGTTGCGCCGTGAGTTATTCATCCCGTTTCTTTTCCCCGTTGTCCATTGCCACAAACTGGCATTATCCTTTACCGTGAAGGTGGAAGAGATCATCGTGCTAACTTATTGCCATTTGGATCTACTGCTAGGGGTTTCACGGACACACCGCTGATGAAACAGTCCATGGCGATATCTGAGGGTTCGGCGTCGGCAGAGGATTTCTCAACCACGGCACTAGGCAGGATGGCGCAGCCGGTCGAGATTGCAGACACAATCGTCTATCTGTTGAGTGACAAGGCGAGTTTCGTGACGGGAGCGTGCGTCTCTGTTGATGGAGGGTGGTTTTGTTGATCTGCCAGAATAGTTGGAGATCCTCCTCCTTTCCCACCGCTCCGCTCCTGCGACCGAAGTAGTATTTTAATTGTTGATAGACCATGCCGAAAGCTAAGCAGAGATCTGTATATCCAGAGACTTTGTGGAATAGACGTACGCCTCCTTCGGAAATAGGAGAACGGAAAGGTCTCAGCCTTGTCCACTGTCATTGGCGGACGGTGAAGTCGCCGAGTTTGCTCCGAGGCATAATTTCTTCCGTCTATCGGCCGCAAGTCAATAATCAGCTTGCTTGCCTTGCACTTCAGCAGGAATTACACTGTGAATGATGTGCTGCTAACATGCCACCCCAGCGTGCCATCTGGCGTGCCTTTCGTGCATTTGCCTCCTCAAATTCACCTTCTTTTGCCCCTAGGTATTACTCCTCTGCTCCCCCGCCCGCAACCGAGGAATCCAAGAATGCGATCTCCCCTCGCTGGCTCTCAGACACCAAATCCCGCATTGGACGATGTATCACCTTCGGTCTCTCTCCAAAGCTAGTCGAAGAAGCTGGTCAAGTCCTGCAGATCATTGCCCGAGAGTGGCGAGAGCTCATTGCAGGCAGTGAGGGATACCTGACGTCGGAGAAAAGAGCAGGCCTACACAGGCAGAACATCGTCTGGGGCGAGCAGGACTCCATGGGCCACGTGAACAATGTGATGTATGTTCGATATGCGGAGAGTGGACGGTGCAATTGGATCCGCAATTACAGCGGACACATTGATCCGGTGCACAAGAGACAATGGGAAGAACTATTGACATCTAGAGGCATTGGATTAATTCTGAAGAGTATTACCGTCGATTTCAAATTTCCCATGACGTGGCCAGATCGGATCTCTGTTTACCACAAGCTTCGGTCACGTCCGGACGAGTCTACGGAGTCATTGATCCTGGATGTGTTGATCATGTCCGAGGTACGCCAGCGGCCGGCGGCGAGGTGCCTGGAAGACGTCGTTGTGTACGACTACAGAGTCGGAAAGAAAAGTACCCTGGAACCGTTTATGCTAGAGCAGTTGAAGAAGACGTTTGATTTACAAGAGGCCGCGAAGAGGGAGAACCATGCTAAGATCGAATGGATCGAGGAACGTGTGAGGAACCTGGAAACCGGGTCCTGGGATAGACCTGATGCCAGGGAAGATTTCGGCACTGCGGGAAGACCATAATCACGAATTTTGCTCGGACGAGAAGTACTACAGAGTTGAAGGATGTACTGCGCAGCAACCCTCGTGGCAAGCCTGTCGGCATCCAGTCCACATTGCAATGCTGAGGCTTGCGTGGAATAGAACAACCGGCAGACTCGATTTTCTCAACAACATCATCGACCAAATTTGTTCACTTCGGGGGTCTTTTGATGGAACCCCTTTGTCGAAGACGAGAACTTTCCCCCTGGGAATTCTCGCCGTCCCAAAACCGACTCAGAGGCCGGCGCGCGTTGTGACGATGATCCGCAAGGGCTCGCCCGCTCACTCGACAGCGCGGGCATCGGACTGAACTGTAGTTTTATCTATGGGCCCGAAACCTGCCACTCGGTCGCGACGCCAGGTCTCAAAAACCCAGCCGCCGAAAGCGTTCCGCGGTCCTTGAACGGCACGAGAATCAGCAGTGCTGAGAGCCGAGCACCCAGCGACCTCGCGACTTCCACGGACCAGCTGGGCGCAAAAGTCGTCTGTCCGTCTGTTTGTCTGGCTGGACCGTCCGTCACCGCCGAGTTTGGAAGGGGCAAAATCACGGGAATCTCCGTCCTGTCAATAAGCAAAGCAAGGTCCTTTGGAGTATTCTGAAAAGAAGTGGTGTCAGGAGCCAGAACCCGCATCTTCGTGGATCACTCTAATTATCCATATGGCTCGGGGCATAAGATATACTCAATAATCACGAGAAGCGAAGTCGGTATCGCGATAGACATAACTTTTTCACAGTTAGAACAAGAGTTCAAATCTCCTCTGGGTTATAAGCGGGTTAGCTTGAGAATGAGTCCTGGGCAGACGATATATCCAATATATATTCCCGACATTGCAAACCCGTGAAAGGAAGTCACGTAGCCATGACACGCTGCTAGTTATTTTTTTTTTATCGAGCATTTCGGTGCCAAAGTCGCATTCGTTAACCAACTTCATGGTTTCTGTCTACTCATCCCAAGGCCATTGGCGCCCAAAAGCAATTTGTTTCCTAGAACCAGACGCTTAACCGACAGAACTTCCGCCAACACTACTCTTCTCGGCGATGGCTTCTTTTAATACTCCCAAATCTTTTCTTCAATCCTCCACTAAGCCTCTTGCTGATGCTCCCACTTCTTCCGAGCCCTTCGCCTTTCTCCCACCCCGATCGAGCTGTCGTGGGGGCCACAGGACCGCTCGAGCTGCGGTTGCGAGCCTTCATTTCAATACCATCATTACCGTTGGATTTCTGCTCCTCACCGGAGATCTTGTGATCCTTAAGCACCTTCTCCAAAGTATAGCTTGGCTCACCCTTGCCTTTGACATCGCCTGGGTGATATTGAACGCCCGGCCAGCGTTTATAAGCGCCACCTTCCGGGCTCCCTTCGATCATCATATTGTCGCCTTCTTCATAACTGTAAACGTTTCCGTTACGGTCCATATTTCCTGGAGCGTACGCCGCAACGCCGTCGAGCGGTCTGTGGCCCTGCACGGAGTCGATGATTTTCTCCCTGGGAGTTGCTTTAAGAGCTTCGGCATTGGAATTGGCTACTGCCGCGAGCGGACTGTTTAGTGAATTGTTCCGCGCGAACAAAGTAGCGTCGTAGGGACCGCCGTGGTGATAAGCTCCGCCGCCTGTAAGATCAAGCTTGTCGATGATATCTGGTTGGATGTGGTGTTTTCTAGTCGCGTGACGTGACCGATCTGCCACGGCTTTCTCTTTTGCCAGAGTGTCGAGAGGTCGGTGAGACATATCCCCCGGATAGCGCTCAGAGAGGGAACTTCCTCGTCGGCGGCGACCGCCATTGGGGCTCGAGTGATTTTCACCGCCGAAGGCTTCTTCTCTGTGGCTTGGGGACCGGGGCGTTTGGGGAGACCGCAGGGATTGAGGAGACAGTGAACAGTGGTTGGCGGCGGTCGGAGAGGTTGCTGAGGGTGGGGGTGAAGGATACGACTGGGGAGGGTATGGGCCTTTGTTGCTTGAGATAGGAGAATAGCCATTGCTGTTCAATGAAGCGGACCGGTTGATCTCGGTCGTGCCGGTATTGGAAAGGGAGCTCTTGCGATATGGATTCGTCCTGGAGAGGCGCCTTCCTACGAGTTGCTTCGACTGGGGGGAAGGCTTGACCGGAGCAACTGTCGCACCAGGTCGGAAGGTGTTTCCTGGGCCATCTTCTTGGGAAGGATCTGGTGCGTTCAATGGGTCAAGGAGGTATTTCGTAGCCTGAAGCGGAAAGGGAGTCAGCCTCGCGCGCTACTGATCCGTTGCGATGTCCCTGGATAAGTACCTACCCAGTTTTTGTCGCCAGTGTCCATGGTCTCTGTCTGCTCACATGAGCGGTCGTCACGGACTCAAACGACGTCTCGTTGAGCAGCCCTGGGAAGGGATAGAGAACACAAAAGAATTGGGAATCTGCTATCTCGGCTTACACGCAGTCAAAGGATTAAGAGGAAATCTTTTCCCAAGTACGCATTGAGAAACACCAGGGACAATTGGACGTTTGAAAGGTAGCAGAACGGAGCATGGCGGGCAATCAACCCAGTTGTCGATGTCATGGTGGAGAGCAGCCTGAATAGAGGGCCTCTGGGCTGGTGGGCCGCCTTCCACCAGGGTCAGTGGGGCTGCCAGGCTGCCGGCCTACAGGTCTGGGGGTCTGAACTCCAGGGTTCGGATTTGGGGGCTTCCAGGGCTTCCTCAGCACCAAGCCACCCAGTCATTGGGGCTTGTGCCTCAACGTCATCCACTAAATTAAGCCTCGTGGGCCCATTGTGGTCGTTTGACGTTGCCTGGCGGATCTTGGCGGTCACTGGAGCCACTGTACTGGGTAGCTTTTTCACATACTCGTACCGTACAAGTAGGAACAACAGAGAACGCGCAACCATCATCAACCATCCCACCCACCAGACCACCATCAACCACGCCACCGCATCGCAGTCTGCGCAGCTCTGGACAAGTGCGTGTTCTCGACGGAAGCTCTGAAAAGACATCTTCATGCACGAGGATCCTCGTTCTTTCCGCTTATCCCGGTGTCTGAAAGCATTCTCCGATTTTCACCTGTGTCGCCTTGTCCCCTGCGGAAACGACTCCAGACAACCTGCACATCTGAGACATTGTCCTCGTCACCACCTTATCATTTCCACCTGCCTTCTTTCGATCTGCCATTCGTCAACGCTGGTTTGCTGACGTTCCCCGGTGAACCCTTTATCTCGGTGATCGTCAAATTTTCCAAGGATCTCAACCTGCTCGAGCCCCCGGCTGGACCTCAACTCTATTCGCTCCCGGGGAATATCTCATCCTGGCATCAAGCTTCGACACCCGCCTTGGCAGGTACATTGGCTATTGAGCCATGTGGCTTTTCCAAGTTCGACTGCTGAAACTTGATCATGGTCCTTGTCGACTACCCACATTCAAGCTCTGAGAGCGAAGAACAAGAAGCAACGAAACCGACTATCAAGCAAGGCAGTGGGAAACGGAAGGCTGAGCATGTAGAACAAGAGGGACAAGATTTCAACAGGCCCAAACCGTCTCCGCCGCCATTACCCAGTTCGTTCCACTCCCTGTACGCCACCAACGTGAGAAGCTCGACCACCGACGACCCTTCCTTGCATGCCGGTCGCACGCGTCAAGTCCCCCATGTGGTAGGTAACTGGCCCTCCCACATCTATCTCGAGTGGTATCCATCAAAATGCTGCCTTGCGACCCTCGATACCGCGATACAGAAAGCCGCTTCGGCATTGGGGCCAGGACAAGGAGATCAGAGAAGCAATGTACACAGCTTCTTGCATTCTGAGTTGGGCGTACAGTTACCTCTCCACATCAGTTTGTCTGCTCCCCTCGTGTTGAAGACAGAGCAAAGAAATCTGTTCCAAACCAGCCTCGAATCAAAGTTGAGCCAGGCCCGTATCCAGCCTTTCACAGTCGAGGTTTCAGGACTCGACTGGGTAGCGAATTACGTCAAAACAAGGTTCTTCCTGGTTTTGAGGCTGATGAAGCCTGAAAGCGATGAATTAAACAGGTTGTTATCAATATGTAATGCGACTGCCCAGCAATTCGGTCTGCCTTGTCTCTATGCAGACTCGCGCGATACCCCTACAAGCCTTCGGTCCCACTCGGAGACAAAGACGGTGCGCGAAATGACTGATAAGTCGGATGCCTTTCACATCAGTATAGCATGGACTCTTAATGAGCCTGATGACCAAAGCAGGCAAGAACTTATCCGCCTCGCAGATGACCAGTTGCGGGCTTTGAAGGTGAGCTTCCTGCTTCTCAAGCTGAAGATCGGGAATGCTGTGATCAATAGTCCTTTCGCTATCGGCTGTGACGGAGACAAGTGACGACTCTGGTCTTGTCTCGGGGCAAGCGGAGTCTTCTGCGTCTCTCTTTCTTCCGGCGCAAGGTTTGCCCCGAGCCGTCCTGCTGTATGCCCCGAATACAAACACCCAATCCAACCTCTTCGGCCTCTAGGACTTGCCGGGAATTTGTCGTCGCTTTCCCGACGCATACAGACTTCTCGACTCTGCGTCTTTCCTCAAGCAGCCACACATCTCGGGTGGGCGCTCAGCGACATCGCAGTTTGCTGGAAGGCGATCAGAAGAAGCCATAGGACCCCTCAGTAACCACGAGTGAGATGCTTTGCTGTCCTTCTATCTATGACTTGCGAGGAGTCAGATGAAGAGCAAACCTGTCAATGTGACACAGATTTGCCGTTGAGGTGTCGAATGTAATGCCAGATTGGAAGCGATTCCTCAGCTCCTCAGCAGCTTGTTCCTCTTTTCTCTTCGCTTCCTCCTCTCGACTAATTTCTTGTGCATTTTCTCCGCCATCTTCTCGTAACGTTCCTTCTCCTCTTTGGCTTTTCTCCTGTCCTTGATGGCCTGGACACGTCGGTTTCTTTCGGCTTCTTTTTCCTCTTTCATTTCTTGTTCGCGGGCCTTGGTGGCCTGTTTGAGTGCCTCTTGTTCTTTTCGTTTGGCATAGGTCGTCTGGCCGGCAGTCGGGCGGAAGGGTTTCTTAGGAGCGTGCCAGTTCTTGCCTATTCATTGAGTGAGTTTCACCGAATGGCTTGCAACAGACGCACTGTACCATTGACTCTCATTCCGATCTTTGGGACAGGTTCGGTTGCGGGCTTTGCCGTCAAAGATTCTGCTGCGCTCATGGTAGCCCCAGCTGGTGACAGCTGGTCGACAGACATATCTCCAGCACTGCCTCTTCCCGTAGTGGCCGCGTGCTGTAGTCCCTCGTACTCTCCGAAGCTCAAAATCAGAGGGGAGTCCCTTCACGGGGAGGATCACAGCAAGTGTGTGGTGAGGGTGATGGGTGCGGTTGCAGCGGTGGCTGGCTCGCTGGCAAAAAGACTCCTTATCTTATCGAGAATTACGGCTGTGCAGAAATGTTTCTGTCTGACACCATGGATTTTGCTGCCCAGCCCCGGGAGTTATGCTTGAGTTGTCTTCATGCTCCAAATAATACTGGGTACTCAGGATGAGCCTCTCGTTTTGACCATGTCAGACAGGGCACGCGTCGGCGCATGAAGCCTTTCCCATCACGTCGAATTTTGCCCGCAAAATCTTTTTTTGCCTTCACTCCACACCTCGAGTGCAACTGGAGGGATCCCTCGATTGCGAGGTTAAGAGGATGAATGCAAAACCTCACAACCGTTTTGAACGGTTCTTATTCTCTGCTATAAATTGCCAGTCCTGTGCTTGATCTTGGAACGATTTCCTCGAACAATTTCCAAAGCCAGTTGGCCTGCTGCGTTTCACTGCGTTTGAAAGCTCCGCTCCGATTTCGCACGACACCGCCCTCCCTTGGCTTCAGCGAGCCCCTCTCACACATATTCCTCAACATGTTACTACGATAACATTCCTTGGTCGGGTTCCTCACAATCTCTCCCTGCATGGCAGCCTTCAAAGATGAGCTGCAGTCAGTCTCTGGCTTCGACCAGAGCAGTCCTCACAAACCAAGCACATCCACCCACCAACAGTCAGAGCGCCTGCTCACCCCTCCAAGCCAGAGCCTAGAAGCGCTTAAAGACATAGTCTATGGATCAACAGCTGGAATTCTAGGGAAGTTCGTTGAATACCCGTTTGACACGGTCAAAGTGCGACTCCAATCCCAATCCCACGAGCCTGGCGCCGCCCGGTTACAAGGTCCCCTCGATGCCTTCTCTGCGGCATTTCGTTCCCCCGAGGGGCCTCTTGTGTCTCTGTATAGAGGCATCAGTGCCCCTTTGCTCGGCGCTGCAATAGAAACCTCCTCGTTGTTCTTCAGCTATCGAATCGCTCAACATATTGTCGTGGCAGCGACTCCTTCCCTCCGCGCTCAACGAGATCGAAACCCTCATGGCAAAATCGAACTCCCTTTTTCTTACCTCCTTGCTTGCGGCGCCGCCTCAGGAGCGTTTACGTCCCTTCTCCTTACCCCTATCGAGCTTGTAAAATGCAAGATGCAAGTCCCCTTGCCCCCGTCCGACCTCGCCTCGAAGTTGGGCTACACAACAGCCCGCCCTCCCGGGCCCATGCAACTCATCACCACAATCTTCCGCACCCAAGGCCTCCTTGGTTTCTGGCATGGGCAGCTGGGCACACTCATTCGCGAAACAGGCGGTTCAGCGGCCTGGTTCGGCTCTTACGAGGGTGTTAAAATGCTGTTCCTGCGCTCCGACTCTACTCTGAACCACGTATCAGATGTTAAGGTGTGGCAGCAGATGGTTGCAGGAGCAGCAGCGGGGATGTCATATAATTTCGTATTTTATCCGGCCGATACGATCAAGTCGCGCATGCAAACGTGCAGTACCGATGTCGCCGCTGGGCAGAAGAGACTCACGTTTCTATTGACGGGTCGAGAATTATGGCGGGAGCAGGGACTCAAGGGCTTCTATCGTGGCTGTGGAATCACAGTGTTTCGCGCGGCTCCTAGTTCAGCGATCATTTTCAGTATCTACGAGGCGTTGCGGCGATATCTTGGTTAAACATGTGGGTATGAGCAAGAACGGGCAACAGATCATTTCTCTTCCCACAATGGCATCTCAACAAGGCACGAGAGTACCAACAAGGGCGTGGCAGAATCTCCTGAAATGTGGTCATAAACATCATGTATGCCCTGAGAGCTAGACTCGAAGTCTCTCGCTAGCAAGAGGGGACGCGACCCCAACATGTGTTGGCTTCGTCGATGACTCGAGTCAGATCAGCACGAAGACGTGGAATAGGCTGGGCCAAAATGTTACCCATGCTCTGAAGAGATGATTTGACGCAAAAACAAAAATTTGGATTCGGCATATGGCAGGCTTTAGAGCTGCATAAGGGGGAACCTCGACATCAAGGCCACAATCTTGCAACATTTGCAAAATATCCAAGCATGCATTTCTACGGCGACGCCTAATACCCCCCAATAGACACAGAAGGAATTTCGGTCACCGGAGCATGTGGATTTGAGCTCAGCAACATATTCAGCATGGCGGGAAACCGGTTTTGCTTAATGCATTCTTCTGCGATAGACCATCACAGACAGGCTTGAATATCCAAAGGAGATGTTCCATCTGGGATCTACTTCATGTCCATGTCCTATCAGTCTTGATCTATGCGCCATATCATCCACTCGAAACCATTCTATCTATTTTTTGCTTCGGTGTCTCGTGTAGGGCAGAGGGACCTTTATTCCGCACACTCACAGTCCGCCCTCGGCATTGTCATCGCAGTCGGTCTTACCTTGAAAGTCCTCGACAAGATCATCCGGACAATACAGCCATGCCCACTGCTCAAGGACGGCCATCTTAAAGTAGGCCTCCTCGTCATCCTCGACCCCATCATGCTCATGCTCATGCTCATGCCCAGCCCGAGCCTGCGGGAACCCCGGGAGAGATCTGTATATATCGCCATCCTTCAACTTCCGCTGTTCTTCAATCGGTAACCGCAGATTGTGCATCTGCTGCGTCAGCTTGAGGATCCGGTCGATCCGATCTTGTCTGCGCGCGCGCCATTTCTGCAAGGATTTCCTTAGTCTCTCGTCGACTTCGATGCTACTCTTCACCTCCTTTGAGCCCCTGACAACGCTTCCAGCATGACCGCCGACGTTGTTGAACGTGAACACGGCTTTGAGGACGCGGGCGAGCGTCCAGCCGTCTTCAAAAGCCTGGTTCGCGCCCTGGCCGCTCGTGGGCGGCATCGCGTGCGCTGCGTCTCCTATCAGAATTACCCTCCCACCTCCTCCGCTGCCGTCGGCGGTTCCGCCTCCCTCGCCGTTGCGGCCGTCGAGATTCTTGCTAGAAGAAGACCACCATCTCTCCAGCTTGGGCAAAGTCTGCAACGGCCAGATATACGTGCTTCCCGGCACGATATTATCCACCGCACGCTGGACGATGGGTACTCGGTTCTCGTAACCCTCGCGGAGGAAGTCGAGGTGAAAGTCTCGATCTGCGGAGAGGCGGGCCCATTCTTCGCGCGTCTGGGGTGGAAAGGCACGCTGTGTGCCTGCTAGAAGCTTACTGGCGTCAGGGAGCTGCGGGCCCAGGAGGAAGGCGCCTGCGCCGTTGCGGCCTTCGAGCATGGCGACAGTGTCGAGCCTATCATTTCGGTCCGCTCCTCCAGCGCCAGCACCATTCAGGGACGATGCTTTCACGGCGCCACAGACCACGAGGACGCCGTTATATTCAGGCCTGGACTGCGGAAAGAGCACTGTCCGGATTTTGCTGTGTATCCCATCTGCAGCGACGAGGATGTCCGCGTGAGCCGTGGTCCCGTCTTGGAATTTGAAGTGCACTCCATCATCATCATCATCCTCCTCCTCCTCCTCCTCCTGCTCATCCTCCTGCTCATCCTCCTGCTCATCCTCGTCCTCGGACAGGAGGATCTCGGAGAATTTCTTGCCGTAGACAACTTCGATGTGCCTCTCGGCGCACGCCGTTGAAAGCACCTTGAGAATCGCGTTACGATACACCCTCAGCGCGTCATACCCAAACAGCTCACGAGACCCCAAGTAGAAACCACTGTCTTTCGGCTCGCCTTCCGCGTCCCTGATCTCGACGGCCGAGAAATTGTACCCTTGCTCACGCAGCTGGGTATATACGCCGTATCTGTCGAGGATGCGTAGGCTGTTGGGCGACAGCATGACCGCGCCGGCGAAGCGGCCCCCGGTCGAAGCGGCCTGTTCGTATACCGTGCACTCGATTGAGTGTGCGTGCAGGGCAAGTGCCATTCCCAGGCCGGCGAGACCGGCGCCGATGATGGCGACGTGGACTTGGAAAGTCATAGCAGCTGCTCTTGCGCCGAGGCCCGAGATAGATACTCAGGTGTAGGTGGAATTGCGTGTGTCCTTGCTTGATGTCCCAGCTGCTCGGACGAGCCTGACTACTAGATAACTAACCAGCGATGCTGGAATCAGGGGCCTTCTCAGCCTATGCTTGTTGGAGGGACGCCGCAGCCGCGCCGGTACTTATCAACCTTTACTCTACGTGGTAGTCAGTACGTGCTACACCGACGGAATCCTGAAGGGGGTTCCTGAAAGCTTTTTCAAATCTCGAATCAGCCAGGTCCTCGGAGATTCTTGACTTGACGGTAGCCACTAATTAGTTCTGTTCGGATATATACCAACATGCGACAGGAGGGGGGACACCGGTTCAGGGACAGTGCTGACCTGACTCCAACGGAGACGAATGGGCGTGGTGTGGGACGCCCGATTATGATATCGTTCAACGGAGTAAGCCTCGTAAGAATCGGGATGTGGACAGGGCATACTCGGCATGTACGAGTCGAGTATCCTAGATAGAAATAGATGACCGAGTGGCTGGCTGGTACCCCGTCGGTGTCCGTGTTCCCTGTCTTATTATATCCCTCTATAGGGCAACTCGCGACTCAGAACAAGGGTTGTGGGCTTCGAGGAACAGGCCTGTCAGTGGGAACAGGAAATAACAAGTTGAAAAAATTTCCGCCAAAATGGCCTTCAGTGCGATCCGTTGGCGTTGGCATTGGCATTGGCATTGGGGGAAAGTCATATAATTCAAGTACCACTAGTGCCAGCACTGGCCGACGACTCGTCCAAACCGGAGCGTTCGAAAATGTCGATCTTTGGAAAACTCTCCCACACCGGATCGAAGCTGGTCCCAAGGCAGTGGGACGTGGAATCGTAATAGTCAGCTGCCCCATTGACAGGCTCTGAACACGGCTCGTCTGCGGGAGCCTCAACAATCTGAACATTCGCGCGTTCCAGCTCGGCTCGACACTCGCGAGCTAGATCTTGGAGTCTCTCCAGGATCATGGTTTCCTTGCTCTGTTCGGGGTGTTGTGGTGGTAGCAGAGACGTTAGGATGATGCTGTAGTAGACAATGTCTTTGACTTTTGAACCCCGATACGGTAGGCGACGGGTCATTGGCGCTAGTGTGTCTTTGGCTGCCCATATTAGACTGGTTTGGGTATACGAGGGTGCTTTGACGATCCCATCGGTCGGGCTACTCGGGGACGGCGTTGGATGGGTACACGCCGCCGCACCACTGGCCTGCGCGGTGGGGCTGAGCTTCTTGATCTCGAGACAGAGTCCCAAGATAGCCTGGCCCAGTTCCTGTCTGTAGCATGTGTAGAAGAAATCCCAGTATCCTTGCGGTTGAGGAACGTTAAGCTCAGAGTATTGCGGGTCGAAGAGGTCTTGATAGTTCGCGAGCATGAGACAACTTTGAAGGTATCCAGCCCTCGCTTCTCGCTCTCGCTCATTGGTGCCCGGTGAAAGAATGCAACACGAGTATAGGTGCATCAAGGGTCGCCTGATGCTGATGTCCAGCTCCATCCGGGCCATCAATCGAGGGGGAGTCTTGCTTGCAGCGTCACCTGTGTAATTGAAGCGTAAAGGCGGAGGGAGCTCTTGGAGCACTTTTTCCAGGTACCGCGTGTGCTGAAGGACGTCTTCAAATTTGACATGGGATGCATCGTCTATTTGCTTGCAAGCTGCGACTCGGCGAGGAAATGATTGAGCGAGGAGATATTGACATAAGCCATCAGTCCAGTCCTTGGTAGGTCGCGATTGGGGCAATGTCTCCATGCCCTCGAAAATTTCTTCATCGTTAACATTTCGTGGGGGCTTTGAAGTGTACGAAGGGACGAGGCATGGCATCTTGCATAGAATCGACAGCATCAGGTCGCATTCAATAATGGTCATCCAGTTCCGCCTCCGTAGCTCGCCTTCAAACACGCTGATGCCCGGTATGGTCGTAGGGTCTTGGTCCATCTTCATGACCAAGGCATCTCTCAAAAGCTCGCCATTCATTCGGAACAGATCATCCATCGGATCCAAGTTTAGCCAGCTGCAGATGAGAAGAAGCATTTTGATCTGCAAAGAGGGTAAGCGATATCTCTCGTTGTTCCCCAGGTCTCGAACAAAGTTCTTCATGAATTGTAGTGCATCATCAGGCTTGATGATCAAACACGCTCGGGCTACTTCGCATTCTCTATGAGTGCCAAGGGTAACGGCGACTGCCAGGACCCCGACCAGCTGCTGGATAAAGCCAAACCTGCAAGCGTGATCGCCCTCTGCAAAGAGTTTTCTCAGTTGGTCTCTGAATTCGGGCCAATGCAAGATTCGAAAACAGTGTTCCATGTTGTCGAAATAGAGGATCGCTAGTTTTTCGCACACCTCGAATGACGGCAGCTGTAGAGGGCATTGACTGAATGAGGAGACTGAGGGCGGCTGGCCTCGTTGTGCGCGGTGATTTTTCTCGACAGAGTAGTGTAAGTCTTTCAAACTTCTTCGCAACGCAATCACTTCAGGAGTAGTCGAATCATTTTGCAGCTTGAGCATGAACGTACAAGCATCGCTGAACTATCTAGGTCAGTCTCGAGGGTTGCAGAAGGCTATGGGCCGAATCCTGTACAGACTCACCTGCGAGCTCATTTGAGTGGGCCTGTTCAACGATTGTATAGGATGAACAACGTCATCTGAACCAGGACGAGCCGATGGACTATGACAAGCATGTGGCTCGCCGTTCCGTGCGGTGTTTTGAGCCAGAAAAGCCTGCTCTAGCCTAGACACCCTCTCCTGAAGATCCTCAATGACACCCTGCCTCGCTGGAGGGGTCGTTTGGCCGAAAGAACCGTTTCGTGCCAGGTCACTTTCAGGTCCATCGATGGTAGCAGGCGGAACCAGACGCTGCCGCTTGTTCGGTACACTCCGAGTTGCTGAGTAGTCGGTGTTTGGCTCGGGTTCCTGGCCGGCCTGGTATTCGCATCTGCCTGGGCGTCCGATCTTGACACATTGCTGACAGGGATGCGAGCGCGAACAACGCAGTTTTTTGCGTCTACACTCCAAGCACGAGATTACCGGCCTCGGTCGCTTTGCTGGGGCAGGGTGAGCAAGACTGGACTCTGACATGTCTGATGTGGTGGAGAGAGTATGAAGGTGTCGGCACTCATACTTGATGATGGAGGAGTCTGGGATGTTCGAGTTGATGTTGAGGGAGGGCCAATGCAATCTTCATGCCCCTATTTGCGGGCAACAGACGGTGTATTGAGTGGTTGTAACAGAATAGGGGATACCTAGATTACAGGTATGTAGGAAAAGGAAAAGAGCGTCAAATACCAGAAATGATGCGGTGCTCTTGGGTGCTCAAAATCATCTGACCAGGACGGAGTCTGGAGCAGGTACTTGGTACTTGTAATTACGCACCGACCTCGCGACCTCGGCTGGCCGCAACAATTGCTCTACGCCATCCAATCCATCATGTGCTGACTGCTGCCCGCGCTCGCTCTTCTAAGATTATGTTTGACTTTTGAGCGGGTTTGAGAAAGAGGAGGTTGATACTCATCTACAGGAATATAAAAGCTGCTGGGAACAACATCCAGGTCGTCATTGCTCGGCACAGACCGTCCATCTACACCAATTACCACATTCCCTGGCATCGAGCTTGCACTTGGCGGCTAAGCATGGATCCCAAATTGAAGAAGATCATCGAGCTCATCGAGTCAAAGAAGAAACCATCGCATCCTTGGAATCGACAGGAGAGAGTGAATCAGCCCTACTTCTCCTTCTCGCCCGAGCCGGCTTCATGGCAGCCTGTCACTCCGTCCAAGAGCGCTATACAAGGAGCAAACCTCTCGGGATTTATGCTCCTATCATGGAATATTGACTTTATGCTCCCGTTCACCGACGAACGGATGCGGGCTGCTCTCAAGCACCTACGATCTCATGTCGAGGGCACTTCGCTCCCTAGTGTTGTCATGCTGCAAGAGATGCTGGAGACCGACCTGGCCCTGCTGCAAGCCGAGCCCTGGATTCGAAGCAACTACCACTTGACCGATCTAGATAATAAGTACTGGGAATCGGGCCACTATGGTACCTGTACCCTCGTTCCAAAAGTCTTGCCCATCACTTCCGTTTTCCGTGTCCATTACGAGCAGACCGTCATGGAGAGAGACGGGTTATTTGTCGATGTGGATTTTGGCAACAGCCAGATTATCCGCATCTGCAACACGCATCTGGAGTCGTTGATCGCAGATCCGCCAAAGAGACCTCACCAGCTAGCAACGGCCGCAACGTGGATGCATGACCCGGAGGCAAGCGGCAGCGTCCTCGGCGGAGATCTGAATGCAATCCAGGACTTTGACAAGACACTCCATTCGGACAACAATCTCTCTGACGCCTATCTGACACTTGGGGGGAAGGAGGACACCGACGAAGGATATACCTGGGGCCAAATGGCTCCGACAAGGCTGAGGAACATGTTTGGGTGCAGTCGAATGGACAAGTTGTTCTTCTGTGGACAGCTCAAATGCGAGAAATTCGAGCGTTTCGGCATGGGTGTTGAAGTGGAAGAAGAGGGCGTTAAGCAGGCTTTAGTCAAGGACGAAGGAATGGAGGCAGGCTGGGTCACTGACCACCTGGGCGTGAAAGCTGAATTCAGTGTCGATAAGGCGGCCAGCTCAAAGATCTGAGGCTGCCTAAAAGCATGATTCAGGCCGCGACAAGTCTTGACCCCAGATTGGATTTCTCAATCACCCCTTCCATAATGCTCCTCCCACTAATGATGCCGGTGGTGCAAATAACAATCTTCTTCCTCTGTCCCGATTCGGCCAATTTCCGTCCGATGAATCTCAACGCTGCAATCTCCGTAAAGGTGATACCTCCCACAAACATGAAAAAGAGAGTCTTCCAATTGCCCGTGCCCGCAAGTGCAGCTTTTGCTCTGGCCGCCTTCTCGTCCGCTGGCTTCTGAGCTATATTAAAGGTTGGACCCCTCGCAGACTTCAAGATGTCCTCAAAGCCCGCCCATCCTGTACTAGAAGGCGTGAGGGGCAGAGGCGACTTGTGCAGGG
The DNA here is from genome assembly GCF_000585535.1 of Cladophialophora psammophila CBS 110553. Taxonomy (NCBI): domain Eukaryota; kingdom Fungi; phylum Ascomycota; class Eurotiomycetes; order Chaetothyriales; family Herpotrichiellaceae; genus Cladophialophora; species Cladophialophora psammophila. The sequence goes on from NW_006912924.1 coordinate 835,198, forward strand.
TTTGGAGATACTGTTTTTGTAAGATGCACTGCACAATGCGTATGCTTAGGGGAGCGTAGCCGGAGTACACGTAAGCAATATCCTCCGGGTCTTGTTCATTATACTCATCAATAATCAACTTCAATTCTTTGCGTAGATAGCCGTAGTTTGTCTTCGTGCCCTTTTCCGATGGGGCCCCTGCGCCGCCGACGGGGAGAAGTAAAGCTGAACTGGATGAGCGAGGCTGGAGGAGTCCCATGGTCTGCAACTTGTCGAGTGTCAAGAGATGTTGGAAGCCGTAGGCGTGTAGGATCTGCCGGCGGAACGACTCTAAGTCCTTAGGTCGCAGACCACCAGCTATGGTTGATTCGAGGCAAAGAAGACGGAGGATGGTAGATAGGGGAGTATCTCGGGCTATCAGCTCTTCGATAGTGTCGTGTTGGTAGATTGGGTCTGTTCCGGCTGCGATATTCTGCTGTACCTCCAATTCGCGGTTAAAGGTCTCGGAGCGAGTGTGCTTGCTCAAGTCGTCTGCAAGATTCGTGTGAATGGCGAGAGATTGGTGCTCTTGCTGGAAACCAGGCAATTTGTTGACAAAATCTCGTAGCTCGTTGATGCCGCGAGCAGTGTGGCGACCTTCGTAGTCTGATTCTAGACGCCTGGCGATTTTGTTCAGATGTGGCCCAATCAGAGCGAAATTGGAGGAACGCAATTGTTCATACAGCGAGTCCGATGAGTCGAGCTGGATCCTGCGCTTGAGTCCTTGGCGAATGGCTGGAGGCGGAGATGTCGAGGAAGAACCGGTCTGCGATCGCTGCAGCGGAGCAGCGCCAATGACAGCTGAATCAACTTCTGCACGGTTGTGCTTGATTCCGACCAATTCGTCGATCAAGCCTTCGTATGTCAGTTGTGTCAACAACACTGTGGCAAAATCGACGTCCCGATCGATAATGATCAGCTGCTCAATCGAGGTACTAGGCATGCTGGTGTACTGTGTTGCAGCGTCGTCCGCGTCAAGCTCCCTTCTCCCTCGGAGTAGGAGGTTTGCAAGTTGTCTGGCGTTGTCCCCCTTGCCCAAAATCCGTGGAAACAAACCATGTCGCTGTTGGATCTGCATCAGGGCTTTTGAAGCAAGATAAAGTGGGGAAGGATCGTGTCTCTGTGAAGGTGTCAGAAATGCTAAGCTTCTTTCCGTCGAGCCCGCGAACATACGAGATATAAATCATTGAATGCCTCGTCCATCTCCATTGAGAGCATGTCATCTTCCAAAGGGAGGAAGTATATGGGGAGCTCCGAGACATTGACATCCCCCAAAATGCCTTCATCTTCCAGAATCCTGTTCGACACTAGGGTTCTCCGAGGAACCCAGCATACGGAGATTTCGTGCTCGACCGAGCCATTCCTCTGGAGTTTCTTGATTTGTTCTATATCATTTGATATCAGCAGGTGCTGATATCCTCTATCATATATGCAAATGAAGAGGACCGTGTAAAATGAGACGCTGCTGTTATGACTTGAATTCTGTCGATGTTGGGAGCTAGACTGACAGCAAGGTACAGAAGAAATGATCCACGCAGTCTCCTTGTAAGTCCCGTATGAAAAGAAAACGACAGCCATCGCAAGACATACCTGCTACAGATTGGACCAAGCTGGCTTTCTCTCCATGGACGAGGTATACGACGTTCCTTTGTGATGAGTCGGTGTTGCCATTTTCGAGTTCGAAGACTTTGTCCACACCATATTCCTTCAGCGTTGGGAATTGGACAAAAAGACTGAGGAGGCCAGTCAGATCTCTCCCAATGACCAAGTTCTTCTTGCCGCGAACCTGATCGAGTGTTAGCATCGAGACACGGGACCCTGAAAGGCACCCTCCTTACTCACGCCTTCAAGCAACCCGAGGAGCTCCTTTCTGGCTTTGTTCCGGAGATGCTCCGCTTCTTTATCTATGTTCGGGGCCATGAGGCCTATCTTCGGATCGAGGCTTTATTTCATGTTTGGTAGCAAGCTGTAGCAATCTGGTAACCAGGATCAACGTCAAACCGAGCAAGTTTCACGCAACCCGCTCGCTTGGAAAAGTGTTTTGACTTGGTGACAAACTAGCCAAGGCCCCGAGATCGAAAACGCAACCCCATTGGATGAGGCATCGTTTCGGCGGAGTGAGATCAAATCCGCAACTAGAGTCGAGACTGCGGTCGATTTGAATGTGCACCGCCCATTCAGCCACGTCCGCCTGTTTCAGCTCAAGATCCTACATCAACTTCATAAAGACTGAACGTGCCTGTGCTCGATTAGAGCTCTCCTCTTCTACGTTGTTTCCACATACCGTCCCTTCCCATTTTTCTCGTCCCTGCGAACTACTCTACATCCCGCAAAGATGGGCAAATTCAGCCTCAAGAAGGGCGACGACGACGACGATTCCAGCAGACTCGCTTTATTCGGCTCTCGATCGAAGAACAAATCTCCTGCTCCTCCCTCGCAAAATCCTTATGCATCCCAAAATCCCTATGCACAACCGGCTATTCCTCCTGACCCATACACGAAAGCTAAGATGAGTGCTGGGATTGTGCCTCCCCAAGGTCAAGGAGGCCCTCCAAGGCCTGGCAATGTCAATAGCTTGCCCGGCCCGAGTCAACAGAGACCGCCATATGGGAGGGACAACCCGTACGGCAGTGCACCGTCAGGTAGTTTTGGTGGGGACAACAAGTATGGTCCTCAAGGCGGGTTCGGAGGAGGGAGCGGATACGGTTCAGACAAATTCGGAAATCAGAATGGCTATGGAGGCGGTGCCCCTGGTGGTAACCCATATGCAAGCATTCAACAGACCAGTGGCACATCACGGCAGGGAGGGTACGGAGGGCTCGGCTCGTCCAACCTCTATGACAACGACAACAATCGCGATGAGTTGTTTGGTGGAGCACGAGAACGGCTTGAACAAAGACAGCCAAATCAAGCAAGCGGGCCTCCCGACTATGAATACAACGCCGGCGGTGACGCTGGTGACCGTAGCTACGGAGCATATGGTGACCGTCAACTTACCGCAGAAGAAGAGGAAGAAGAGGATATCAATGCTCTAAAACAGGACATCAAGTTCATGAAGCAGCAAGATGTGGCATCAACCAGAAACGCTCTTCAAGTTGCTGCCCAAGCTGAAGAGATGGGCCGGAACACTCTGGCCAGGCTTGGTGCCCAAGGCGAGAGGATGCACAACACGGATCGGAATCTTGACCTGGGGAACAATTATATCAATATCGCCGAGGACAAGACAAAAGAGCTCAAGACGTTGAACCGCAGCATGTTCGCAGTCCACGTCAACAACCCCTTCACTGCCAAGGATAGACGTGCGCGCCGAGATGAGCAGATTATGGAACGGCACCATGCTGAAAGAGAGGCGCGTGAAGCTACCCGGGAGGCGGCTTTCAGGACCACCCAACGGATGAATCAAAATTTCAAGGGCTTGGACGATGTATCAGCCGGTTCCGGGACAAAGACAAGTCTGGCTGAAAGAGCCAAGTACCAGTTTGAGGCCGATAGTGAGGATGAGGCCATGGAGAATGAGATTGACCGGAATCTCGACGAGCTCACCGGGGCAGCTAAACGTCTTAATCTCCTGGCTCGTGCTACAGGAGAAGAGGTGGAGGCCCAGAACACACTCATCGCTAACATTGCAGAGAAGGTACGTTTGTTCCTTTTACCTCATGTTTTGATCAATCGAGCTGACCCGATGACAGAGCGACCGGTTCGATGATCGACTTCATTTCCAGACCGAGAAGCTCAAGAGGATACGATAGAGTTGGTTTCCAGGGGTTTTGTCGCATATTTGAGCAGAGATGTTTTAGACCCGACGTTCTAGTCAAAGGTCGTCGTTGTGGAACGTCTGTTGATACTTTCAGCCTTATCGTGGTTGTGGGCCGATGGGTAAGAAGCCTCGTTGATCACGATCGTCAGATCAGCCTCGACCCGCAAACTCCTACATTTGATGTTCAATGTTCATCTCCCGCAGAGATGCATCGAAGGACCGGCACATGTTGCGATTGCTTATCATCTTAGAGATCAATCGACATCTCACCACGGAATGGAGAGAGGATTGACCACCTTTTCCTCGTGGTATTCCGTATTAGTACCGAATAGTGTGGCAGCTTTCACACTACTGACATGTCAGTCTCTTAGATAGGGACCTAGGAAGCCAGAAGCCGGTCCAATCACAGTGCTTGGTACATTCCTGGCGGACAGTGTAGCCAGTCCTCGCAGATGTCCATTAGAATTGATGTTTGCACCCCCCTTTTGGGCTCCTAAGCACATTTGTGAAGCACACTGTACCGCGTTCGTCCTCTGTGGAGAACAGCAGTTCTACTTCGGGGACCTGAGGTGTTCGGCGAACTCGTCTATGTGAACGTTTTGGGCAACTCTTGGTGTGTTCCCTTCTATCGGACATTCTGGCCTCAATTGCCGATCCCGCGCCAGACTCGCTTCATGAGACAGGCTGGACAGTCCGCAAGGCTCTGCCTGTGCTCCGTACCCAGTATTACACGACGCAATCAGAAGCAGCGGCTCCATTTGATGCCCTGGTCAATTGGGATTCTCTCGTTTATTCCGACATCCAGACGAACCAGACTACGGAGAATAAATCTGATAAGCGCTTGGGACACTAGAGAAAGCGAGAGCATAGTGCATCGACGCTCGGTCGCTTCCCACTCTCAGACTTGTCAACAAAGAGGTCACTGCGTTGGCCAATGCCCCAATCAATCGGGCTAGCTCCGGGGTGGGTTCTGCGGACAACGTAAAATGTGATGGAAGATGTGCTACCGAAATTTGATCCTGCAGGAAGCCGCCGTGATAGTAGCTAGCTGAAACTCGCTAGAGTGTTGGCGGACGCGCAATGCAGACGAGATGTGGCGCTTGCTCGATCTGCAGTGGGCTGTTCGAATGTTCAACTCTAAAAGCCCAGTCCATCAAAAGGGAGCAAGGCTTGCCGGCCAGTTCGAGCCGCACCAGCAACCGAAAATGAAAAATGGCGGCAGCGAGGTCGGCGAGGGCAGCAAATTTCGCTATGTGCTTGTGGCTTCGATGCTAGAAGCGACCGAGGACGAAAGGGGGTTACATCTGACAGTTGCATCTGCGCCTCTTCGCACCAAGTCCATTTCGAGCGGATACTAGGCCTTGTTGGGAGGCTGGCTCACCTGCTAGTCTCCCCGAAACTCCAAAGTTGAGAGCCACAGCTGCAGACGAAAGGCAAGAAAGTCAACGACAACAAAGCCCCGCCCGCTAGAGTTGTCGAGCGGAGATGGGGATGGAGATGGCATTGGCGGAGTCCTGTCTGGGTTTAGAGGCAGCCTTCCTGCACCTCTGACTCTCTGGGGCTTGCCTTTGAGGGCGGCTTCAACCAGAAAAGTCAGACAGTCGACTTCCAACTCGGCACAAGACGCGGGGCTTCCACTGTGCCCATGACCAAAAGGAACAATGTGGCGTTTTGGCATTGAGAATCCGCAGATTCCGTCACCATAAGTGTACTCGGTACAGAGCACTCATATTCAATCACACTTTTGGAATTGCCTTCACACCCAAGGATTCTTAGCATGCGGACGTCGGACAGGTGGCCTCAGATCCCCAAACCGACTACTGCTGAGAACTTTGCCCCCACCGCTCTCATCGACTCCTGCGCTTGTCGGCTTTCTTGACGCCCGACAATCTCTACCCTAATGGGACAGGCTCAAAACAGGTTCTGGGCAGGGCAGGTGTGAATTGCATCATCTTTTCCCAAGTCAGTGTACGATTCGTGCTACGTACCTGGTATGGTAACATTGATCTGAATGAGCCTTGCTTCTCCAGGGAATTCATGAAAGCCTCATGCCTCACCGATCGTCTTCCCTCGAGCCAATGGCACCTCTCCTACCACCACCCTCAGGATGGTTTGCATGACGTTGAGAGAAAGAAGTTGCTAGGTTGAAGACGCAGGGCTTCTGACTCGGCCAGAGACGAGCGCCACCCGCTGTCCACTGTCCCGCTGTCGTGATTGCCGCGAGTGGACTGGACCTCCTGACAGCCTAGCCACCTAGGACGCAATGGCTTCGTTTCAGGTCTGGTCCCACTGGTCCTGCCGACGCCTCATCAAAAGAATCCAGGAAATCTCCGGCCAAGGTAGTGGAGAACTCTAGCGTCAACCATTATTGCGGAGCGTCGACACTTCGGTCTTCCCAGTCTACCTAGCTATGGCAAAGCACTAGGATACGGAGCGTCACAGAGGGCTTACTTACTTGTGGTCGGAGTAAGGCTAGGTATAGGAGATTGGGGAAAACAGAAGAACCTAAATCCAGGGACTGGTGTGAAATAAGCCGCCCTCAAGACGTCATCCTTTACTCGCGGATGGCCTCAGCCATGCCAAGTTCCGTGGACCCTGCGTCCGGCAAACTTCCAGGGCTCAGACAATGTTTTACGTATGAAGAGATGATAGGTGTCTGGTGCGCGTTAGGTGTCTGCAGGGACTGCAAGGCCTGCTCCTATGAGATTCAGGGTCTGGCAAACCTGGCCAGCTAGGAGGCAGGTATTCCAGAAAACAGAGAGGCTGAGACTTGAGATCTGGGGTCCAGAAGGTGGCGACGAATCCGACTGGATGCGGCAGTTGGGCACAACGGCACCGCATCAACCATTTTTCTTTTCGGATCCAGGGATATTGCAGCATCGCAACACCCTGAAATGAAGCATTTCGCACTGAGGCTACGCTATGCTCTACTCCACCATCCATTTAGCAGGGCTGGTCTCTTGGCGGGTGGCAATAAACACACATTTCTACGAGGGTCACTGACGCGTTCCTAGGTAGGATATCTACCTCTTACTTTACCCGCTATAGGTAGAGACCAAAGCATGGGGCGGGATCAGCGTGGACAGGCATCAAGCTCTCTCAGGTGAAGTTGCCTAGAACCTACCGAAGCCTCTCGGCAGAATGACAGATCAACACAAAGGGGTTCAAATTATTCTCCGGGAATTGCATGCATTGGCTATCAATCCGAGGCGAGGCGAGGCGAGGCTAACGCTATAAAATGTCCCCGTTGTTATGCGTCAGTCCTTGTGGGAAACCGGCTTGCCTCGAGGTGACTTCAATGCGAACAAATTGTTAGCCGCCCAAAATGCAATGGGAGTCGGAAATCGGCACACAGACCTTGGCACATTTTTACAGCTCGAGGCATCGATAATTGTGGGGATACAGGTACGGAGTAGTTCTTTGCCAATGGACATGATATCTCTGTTATGGGGGGAACTTAGGCGTCAAACTGGATTTGGGTTAATCTCTCCAGGTGTGTGCAGGGAGTGGTAACTTTGGGACAGCAACCGGCCAAAATCTAGGGAGTGATATAATGGGGAAGCGGGTGGTTCCATTGGTTCTTCCTCTGGCCCAACAAGCACTAGCCCAAGGCTTTCCCGGCAGAAGGAAGAGGCTTTGGATAGGACAGCCAAAGGAACCATATCACAGATAGCGTCAGTGGCGCCCGAAATGGATAGGGGGGGCACGGAGCACAGGGCACATTGCGATCAGATCCCTGCAGGCGACAAGATTGGAGACCATAAAGGCAATTGGACGGACTAAAGGGGGTGGGCTCAAGGGTTGGGGCAGAAGGCGGTGGTGGGCGCTCGCTGTGTGGGAATGCCATGACAAAGAAAGTCGCAGCCTCCCAAAGAACAAGAATTGAATCGTTGGTGCTCGAGGGCAAAGGAATGACTGACCGTTAGCATCGCTTGAGTTGGCCCCAAAATCAATCCGAACCACAGCTAAGACGGCACGGGAAGGGGGGGTGTGGGAATAGATAATACCTACAGTAGGGATGGGCTTGAGGGCACCTCCTTGGCTACTTGGAGGCATTCTAGGTAAAGCTTCAAGCGTCCCTATCGCACTGCTTCTGTTCTGAGTACTAGCTTAACGAATGGGCATTGGCCCAGCCAGCAAGCCACCAGCTGGAGATGTGTTGATGAGGTTCCGCCTCCCGCTGCCCTGCAAGGTTGTTACATCTTGCATGAACGGAGGACTCCATAGGGCATCCCTACCTACCTACTTAGGGGCCAGAGAAGGAGGGGAAATGCACCCATCAGCCCTGCTTTGGGTTTGGCTTAACGAAAGACACTTTTCAGCGCCTGAATGGGCACACCGCATTTCAGTAAAACTCTGCCGCTGCTTTCTGCAAGCATGCAGCGGTGCGCAGTACTCCGTCCAGAGTTTTCTCTTTGTTTGTCCACTTCTCAGTTCTCGCTCTCTCTCTCTCTCTCTCTCCCCATATCTCTTCTCTGTCCATGTCTCTGCATCTTCCTCGGCTCTTACAAGCTGTTCATGTTTCCCTCTCCTTACATCACCTAGCCTCACCTTACCTCACCAACTGGTACCTACCTACTTGTTAGGTAGAGCCAAGCTGCGCACACTAGTCTAAGACCCTTCCCAGGAATAAGTAGTCCGAAGTCAACCGAGTGCAGTAGTGGCGGCGAGCTAGACTCCTTTTGAGCCATCTCCAGCCCGGCCACTTTCCGTCAATCAAAGATGATGTTGGCAATGCCAGCCTTTTTTTGCCTCGCAGCAGAGTTGGCCTCCCGGCCAGCCATCAAGCCCAAGACCAAAGCGAGCACCCCAAGCACCCAAAGCACTAAGAGGGAAGGAAGGTCCCGCCTAAAGGCAACGGGATGGCTGCAGCACAGACGCCACCCGGCTCTTTCACCCCCAAGCTGCGAGCCCCTTCTAGCGCCGCCAAACCGGGTATCCACTGGCACCACTGGCATTCTACCGATTCGCACCCTTTGAAGAGAGGGCTCAAGGAGGAAGAGGAGGGTGACTTGTGGGTGAGAATAGAGGGGGGAAAGTCCTGCTCACGTCAACTGCCCATTTTATGTAGGTACCTGGTACTTGGTATACCAGACCAAAGGACAACAGTGTTGTGAGAAGGCTTTGCCCAACGGTTCTGTATTAGTAAAAGCTGCTTCAACCCAAGGGAAACATGAACCTTGGAAGAATCTCGGAATTTCTTCTGCTTTCCTTGTACTTAACTTTCTGTTTTGTTTTTTGTTTTTGTTTTTTATTGTTTCTTGCCTCAATGACACCACGGCATTCCTATCAGTGACTGACCACTATCCTTGCCTCTCCTCCATGAACTGGAATGCTGGGCTGGGCAAAAACAGCCACCATCTTCCAATCTGGCATGAAGACGGAGATCCACTGGTCCTGTTGGGTTAGTCCCACACTCCTGCATCGATCGTCATTATCCCGGTTATTGCTGTCGTCCTACTCCTCCGAGTAAGCCTCATCTCTAGGTACTGGGTAGAGTCTACCCAAGTACCTAGGGCAAAAGACCCTGCCCTTGCCTCCTCCACCCGACCAGGGTTGCCTGTCCTGCATGCCCGCACCCTCCATCTTCTTCGAGACAGTCGACATGGCCCAATAAAACGCAGGCAACACACGCAACTGATCAAACCAGAGGGCCGATTGCCCTCATTCCCACCCTTTTAGGCCAGACGGGTCAAGTGCCTTGTATCCCTGTTTCCAGCGTCCTGCTTCTCATCGTCAACTTCCCTGGTAGCAAGCTCCCTCCTCCCCTCCCTTGAAAACACCCACCCCCCACTGATTTCATACAACCTCCGGGCTGGTCTGCCAGGGTGCCCTCCACCAGTCAACTTGGCTTTCGGATTCTCCACTGCAAACGCCATCCAACAAGCCTTCGAGCTAAGCAACCCTGCATTCAGAAACGAGCCCAAGGACACAAGGGCGAGGGCAAAGGGCCCAAAGGGAAGAAGGGTCAAGGGTAACTGATAATTGTGATGATGCCAATTGCCCCAAGAACTGCTAGCCAGCAGTGCGAAAGAGAAGGGTCACCTCCACCGACGTAACTGTTGCTCGACGAAAAGCACACGCACGGTCGACTTGGGTGCTGCCTCCAAAACAACTTATCTACCCTGACATTTCCCCACCCTCTGCGCGAGACAACCTTGGTCTCTGAAACCTCAAAAGATCTCATCTCAACTCTACATTCCGCAACCTGAGACAAGACGACATATCGTTCTGTTCCAAATATTCAACAGTCGCGTCGACGTAGCAGAAAAAGGGAATCCCTCCATCCCACCCACCACGTACATAGTGGTGTTGCAGAGTTAGGAGAACTTGCCTCAATAACACCCAGTTTTCCATCCTCTCAAGACCGCCTTGTTGCTAGTCTTCCAACAACCGCTCGACATCACAACCTTTTTACCCTCCAGCCAATCCTGTCGATCTGCCGCTCGCCGAAGTGTTTAGAGAACTGCGCAAACTGCCACAAGCACAGCTGTCGCTATCAAGGAGGCACTGCTCCCTCCCACTCCAGGCAAGATCAACATTGATCGACTCGGGACCTGCCATTGGGTAGCCAGCCAACTCCAGGTTCTCCACACAAGAAGCTACATAACAGTCGCCGATCCCCTCAGACAGAGTTGGATCGTCTTCCATATCTTCTCTGTCAGGAACCAGATTCAATACTGGGGCCTGTTCCGGTGACTCACGCACTCGTTGTTGCGACAGCAACAGACGGCATCAAAACTCTCTTTGGTCTTATCACCACGCTTCATATTTGTCGCGCTCGCTTGGAAACACCGGCTCCATGACGATGGTCATTGACAACCAAAGTCGACACTACGGCGGCATATCATACGATCATATGTATCCCAACATGCATGCAACGCCGACATTCAGCGATCCGTGGTCTCATCAGACGAGCACTTCCAGTTCTTCGTTCCCAGCGCTATCCAAGACGGACAGTGCGAGATCTGGCATCTCAATGCCTTACTCTCACATGCCTCCAGTGACTGGCTCAATGGCCCAAGGTAGCGCCTACTCCAGCACTGGATTTTCTGGCACGGATTTGCTAAATTACCCTCAAGAGATGCCGCGCCCCAACTACGGCGAACAGGCGGCCTATTCTTCGCCAGCGGCAACCTCAGCGTCGTACGCGCCGTCGTACTCTTCGCTCAGCTACGCCCAGTCCATGCACCAACAGCAGCAGCAACAACAACAGCAGCAGCACAGGAAACTTTCCGACACGTAAGTTGGCGCTTGTGAGTTTTCTAATTCTGGGTAAAGTTCTAACGGTAGGAAACCAGGGTCGAGAGTTCTCGTGCCGCAAACGCCAGTTTTGGCGAACTTGACGCCTCTCGAGGCATGTTGGCGCTCAGCCACCAAAATCTGCAGGATCTGACCCCCCGCAACATCTACGAGGCCCGAGCCCAGAGAGCGTCAGCAGACTCTTACGGTTTTCCACAGGCCTCTTCAGCCCATTCGTCCATTTCAAACGAATCTAGTCGAGGGTATGCGTACTACGCGCCCAGCTCGGTGGGCTCTGTGACGGATTCTGCCACAGACTACAGCTCGGCAGCATCGGACGCTGGCTATGAATCAATGGCAGCTTCTCGGACACTGCCTCGTCCAAACCAACTGCTGGGTCCTCCCCTTGGACCTCCCGCCCCTCAGTCAATGATGGGCCAATTCTCCTCCAAGATGGCTGCCAACACACAAAAGAAACACAAATGCAAAGTATGCGACAAACGCTTCACGCGGCCCAGCTCGCTGCAAACACACATGTACAGCCACACAGGCGAAAAGCCCTTTGCCTGCGACGTGGAGGGCTGCGGGCGTCATTTCTCCGTTGTCTCCAACTTGCGCCGACACAAGAAAGTGCACAAGGGCGACTGCATTTCGAATGCTAGCCATTCGGACATCGAGGAGTAAAAGGAGTGCTCCGGCCGGATTAATTGTTGAGACCAAAAAAGCCAAATTCTAAAAGCGCCACATTTGGCACCCCCATGCCGATGATGATCTTGGCATGCCTGGCCATGTCATTGTTTGCTTTTCCCTTGCTCCATGTACATTACTATCGAGCGTTGCGTGATGGAGCCACGCGACGCCAGTGTACAACAACCAAAAGAGACGGGTGATAGAAAGGACGGGATTTCAAAAGCCAGGTGCGGGCAACCACGTGGCAAACTGGCATGAAAACCATGCCATGACTTTTTTCGATTCACGACTTTCGTTTACTGCAAAACTTACACCGTTTATTATGATGACCTGATACCCAGAGATGATGGCTTCTTGCATGAAAGATTCTTGTTTTTTTGTCTACAAGCGCGCCTCGAAGTTCCAAGGCCAAAGTGAGGGTTTTATGGTTATTTCTATTTACTGGAAACAGAAAGCCTTAGTGAGAGTGGACAAACATTGTCTGTGCGGCGGCTGATCTCTCGGGATGAGAAGGGAGAAGCTCAAGTGATTCCGCTTTGAGGGCGCAAAGGGGAGAATCTGGGGGCTGTCGAGAGCAGTTCGGGGGGGTGCCTGCAAGCGGTGTGCAATGCGGGCTTGGATTTGTCGGCGCATCTGTGTGCATATGCAGGCATGCAGACTACTCGGAAAGAGTTGGGGCTAGCAAGACAGAAGCAAGCAAAAAACAGCATTGGGAAGCTAGAAATCCAATGCAGAAGACGCTATCAAACACAGCATGATGTTTTTTGTTTGTTTGGTTCTTTCGCACTGACGCTGCCTTTGCATTAGATTGCTGTGGCAGATTCCTGCCGTTGACAATCGCACCCGTTTCGGTCGCGGAAGCTGAATCCCTCTCGTAGCTGTTGCGTCCACGCCATGGTCGTGTCACGTGGAGGCAGCGATGGCTGTTCTGGCGCTGGTGACAGGGCCATGACATCATTGCAGCCCAAGTCTGTTTCGACGTCAATTGACTGCGGTTGTGGCTCGACACCCTCATCAGCCAGAGTTTACTGTCGTCGCCGCCAAATCCCCCATCATCTTATTCGCGCCTGTCTCACCTCTGACTTCAGACGGGATGGGATGTCTCGTGCTTGTTGCCATTGCACAGCACCTGCTCGTCCAACCCAACCGCCCGAACCCCGCGGTATCACTGACATCGGTCGCAAACCTCCAAGTGGATCATTTAGCTTGAGCCATTGGCGTCAGTGGCGCTGTGCGGCGTCCCTGATTGCTGGACCTGTGACCTCCCAGCCGCCTCCACTCACCCTCCATCTCATCTTTTTCCGAAAGCACAGACCACCCGAGGCCACCTCACTGCCAACCATTGACGAGCTGTCCACCGCTGCCCCCCAACGCCCACCTCGGTCTGCAATCCCCCTCTCCCTCTCTCCCGCTCCTGTATCTGGCTGTTGATAACTATCCTGCTCGGGGGCCTTCCTGTCGACTAGGCTGACCCTGTTCGCCGTCCCCAAGGCGCCAGAGTCCTGCCGTGGACACAATTGGGCACCAGACCATCACTACGTGATTCCTCCTCCTTGGCAACGATGTAATCTCACCCACGACCCGTGGACCGATGATGCGCCATTCCATCATGATCCCGAACGGCGAACCCCTACAGCACGCGCTAATCTGCGCAGGGCCATCTAAAAATTGCAGCCAGTGGCCCTTCTACTGCTACCATGGCCCGTCCTACAGGACTGTTGACCGCACCGCTCTAGAGTTACGAATCCATCTCATTTTCAAAAACGACCACGGGGCGGGAAAGACGTTAAACCCCGAAAAGCTCCACAAAATGCCCTCCAATTCAACGGTGCAATGACATAGCTGCTCCGGCGCATTGCAGACCGAAATCTGAGGCGGCCACGAGATGGGGCAACAAAAGCACAGCGTGCCAAATTTTGAAGATCGCACTGACGTGGAGAAGCTGTTTGGAGCGCCCCGACGGCCGACGAGCATGGACCTCCCTCTCATGACTTGTAGCGACGTGGTGGTCTGTCAAGTACCAGTGGACAGACTGTCTTGATTACCTAGCTATAGTGAAACGAGAGACTCCATGACGACCATTTAACCTTTGTGACCCGAGACACGCCGTTGTCCTGCAATATCAATCCGCACAGGACGATCGCCCACCAAATAGGAAGTGATTGTCTAGGTCCCTGCTAATAGGGGTTGTGGGACCAGATTATTCCCATACCAGAGTACTGTGCAGACAAGTACTGTGAGTTGGCACTTGGGGACGTCTGTGGGAGATGATGTGTAGTGTGTTGAGGGAAGATAGGGAGCGTCCTTGAGAAACAGGGACAGTGATGGTTTCCGATGGATGGACACTTCAGCGCAGGATATTGGCGTCGTACAGTAAGGAAGTAAGTACTTGAATGTACTCTGTACTGCTGGTAGTATTTTCTCAGGGGAAGGCGTACATCACATGTACGGATGGACTACCTGCTCTGCCGCTACATGTCTGTCTGTCTGTCTACAGGAGAGGAGAGGAGAGTGAGTGTACGAGATCTATCTGCAGTCTTCTCATCTATAGATGAGGGATGAACGATACAAGGTTGGTCAGACCCGGTCTTGTCGCTCTGCTGTCGCTGTGCCGGTCTCATCCATCCGATGGTTCGCTCGCTCGTATACATATGTAGATGGATCCATCTCTTCTCTCCTCTTCTCGTCTCCCCGTTCTATCCTGTTTCACCCGTTCCCTTTCTCTTCCTCGTTTTCACTTATCTTCTCTTCGGCGAAATCTGACATGACCTGTTCCCTTTGACGCGACGATGTGGCCAGTCGGCCAATGATGGGAGTTGCGTACGGAGTGTCAAGCCTGCGCCGAGAATCGCTGGCGCGTGTCGGGCACTGATCTTTGAGCGTTGGGGGTGAAGGGGCGAGATTTGAGCGTCGAGGATTGTGGATTGTGAGGCTGGGTATCGAGGATCAACCATCAAAGAACCAAGAATCAAAACAGCAGCGTGTTCAAAAACTGGGCATCATGGGCATCATGGGAATTGGATCAGGAGGGCGCATGTGTATTGATGCTAGGCTACTTGTACATGCCTGTGGTATTTAGGTACGCTCTCTGCGGTACGATGTCTCTTCCTCTTCCTCTTCTGCTTCCACTTGCCTGCGCTGGATGTGCCTCTGGCTTTGGTTCCGGTTCCGGTTCGAGATCTAGCTCCGGCTTGCAAGGACGAGGAGAATGAGGAGACCGTTAGGCAGAGAGAGATCAAGTGAAGTCGAATTCGTGTCGATATTTGTGTCCATCAAAGCGTTATAGCCGTCCCCCGTGGTGTGTAAGTAGGGGGTGTGATTCCGGTTTTGGTCCTGCCGTGGTCACGGGCATGAGCACGAGCATGAGCATAGGTGGCTGAGTATGTCTCTGTGTTTGTTTCGTATTTGGCTTCCCTCCGTGTCGATCTATCCGTCGGTTGGTTAGTCAGTCCCATGATTTCTGGCGAAGCCACTCTCCACAACGGCATGGTAATGTGGTGATCTGAATGTGCAGGTGACCTATTCTTCGCTTCGCCGCAAGCGAAAGTGCACTGCTTGGAAAGGAGGTGTTTTCGACTCATGGATTTCAAGCAGATGGATGAATAAATAAATAAATAGATCAAGAGAGGGCTATGCTTTAGGGATCACTTGGCCGGTATCTTGCTTGACTATGTATCTCCCACCAGAACTTCGCTACATGGTCAAGGACTTGTCTCGTGGACTAACCATACATATGCTGGCCGAGGAAACCTTGTGGCATTGTGACTTGCATACCCAACGGACTATCGAACCATGCGGCGACACCGTTCCCCTTTATCTGGGTTGGGTTCTCTTCACTCTTGATGCCATCTTCGTCCAGAGACTCCAACATCCTCACATCTCGCATGTCCTTCGGGGTGGTTTCGCGATGGAAGTCACTGCGACCAACCCCCCAACCCCCTTGCTCCGCCCGCCTCGCCGGAAGCCCTGGGATATCGTCCCATTGACATGCGAATGATCGCCTTAGGAC
The DNA here is from genome assembly GCF_000585535.1 of Cladophialophora psammophila CBS 110553. Taxonomy (NCBI): domain Eukaryota; kingdom Fungi; phylum Ascomycota; class Eurotiomycetes; order Chaetothyriales; family Herpotrichiellaceae; genus Cladophialophora; species Cladophialophora psammophila. Next base: position 850,914 of record NW_006912924.1, read on the forward strand.
TTCGTCGCAAACCTCTCTTTGAGCGACTGTGGCCAGAAAGTCTTCGGGCCGGTTGTTTATCGGATTCGCCTGCGCGGGGTCCTGATGGAGCGGGCACTTGCGGCCTGCCTGAATAGCCTGCGTCAGACGTCAGCCGGTTAGTCAATCTCTGGATCCCCCATTCAGTCGCAAGGGCTGATACTCATACCTGTTCGACATTTTTCTGTACACAGATCGGACACCTCAACCCGTCAGGACACGTTCGACAGCCGACCACAAACTGATAGTGTATGCAGATCCCAAGACTGCGGCATTTCTGCCGACAGGGGTATTGGACAAAGAAGATACATGGTATCACCATCTGCAAAGAGATCTGCCTTGGTTCTGGTAAGGGAGGTCGTCTAATCACCACCGGCGGAGCGAACGAGATATCCTCGGGTTTGACAATATGAAATATCTGGCCCTGGGGATGGTCTAAACTGTGGATGAAGAAGGCTGCCATCGTTGCCTGCTGTTGCATGACCATTGCTTGCGGTTGTTTGCCACCTACAATCCAACTTGCGCCAAACGGCACAGCCGAAATCATATGACTTGATGCCATGATTCCCTGCTTAGAGCCACAAAAAACCAACTGTGACGGATGCTTAAGCCACGAATTTGTCGAGGCAAACTCTGTGTCAGGGGTGAACAACTAATTTTCGACGGCCGATTGAGCTGTAGACCAGTATTTATACCTTCGCCCTCAACTCCAACGGGTGACATGTCTCACAAGGGAATGAAATGTCTGGGCAAGGAAGGAATGAACTGATGCATTGTCACCCCGTAGATACCAAAAGCCGAAGACATGAAGATCTGAAGGGCTGCAATCGCCACGGATTTCACCACAGCCATGCCGACTGACCATGTCTCAAACCCCGCCGAGATTGCTAGTCATGAGCCGTCTCGAAGTGTTGTATCACTGGCTTGGAGACATTCTCAAGTTGACAGCCTGGCGTCTGGAAGTCCGGGGGAAATTCAAAAGCAGCTTTGTCGCAAGCCCCAATGGAGGGACCTGAAACAGCACGGCTGACTGGAATCCACTCGTAGTGACGAAAAGCCAGTCATGGCCTCGCATTGCACTGAGGGACCTTGGTCTCTGCCTTCAGTTAGACTGGAGTCATGGGACTCGTCAGGATTGAATATTAGGATGGTCACAGTTAATAGCTGCAGGCGGAATGTCCCTAGTCTAGGAAGAACATAGGGAGAAGAGCAATGGCAGCAGATGGGAAAGGTGCGCCGGAGGGCAAGCCGGGGAGAAGCGATCACACTTGGAGTCTGTCAGGTGATTCTGGCATCTTTCGATGCTGGTGGGTTGAGTGTGGTGGTGCGAACTGCGCTTCAGATGAGGCTGGACATGTATAGTATCTAGCTGTAGTTGATCTTTGGCTAGTGGTGGTGAGGTGAAGTTGTATCCTCTTCGGAGATTTTTCTTCAGGTCAGTCAATGATTGGTGGTGATTCCCTGGAACTTCAAAGGTCCTTGTGGCGTTGGATACAGCTGCCAATTGGCGGCGCCGTGTTGCACTATGCAAGACTGTGCCAGCTCATTGGGGGCCATGCAGGCAGCCTCGCTCTCGACCCTCGACTTCAACGACACTGGCAAAAGTTCTAACAAACGCAATGGACTCTGTTGGAGGCGCGCTGCTGGTTTATTTATATCGACTATGCCCCCTGTGCTTGGGGGTGTTCAACATTGTTTGTCAATTTCCTGACAATGGATGTTTACCTGCTACCATCACCTCCATCTCCAGCAAGCGATTGGTGGAACGGGCCTTTGCACTCTCAGGATGATGTCCTCATGTACCATGACTCTGGCATCTCTGAAAATGTCCTCAGAGCTGCAGACACCCATCTCGCAACTCCATCCACCGAACCTCTGGACTCCGCCATCGACCGGCAACACCCTCTGGACGATGTTGTTCCAATTTCATACCAACTGCAGACACCACTTCCACCACCTGTGCGTCTAAGGAGACCAGCCCTACCGCCAACCGTGTGGGAACACTTCAAACCAATCATCCAAGACTTGTATCTGCATCGGCAGCTCAGCCTCGAAGAAGTTAGAAAGAATATGAAGCAGCACCATGGTTTTGATGCCACGTAAGTCAGGGAAACCAGTTGACCTGGTCTGCGGCTGACGTTGATAACGTCCAAATGTACAAGAAACGGCTGCGGGACTGGGAACTGTGGAAGAATTACACACAACTGCAGAAAATAGACGCCATCAAACAGCTGACAGAAGCACGATTAGAGACCCAAGGCTCTTTGTCGTTGACGCTGAACGGCAAACCCCTCAAGGAACATCGACTGTGGCGCCCGGTCCTGCAAAGGCGGAAACGAGTCATTCTCGCTCCTCGACCTTGTCCGGACTCCAGCAAAATCCAGCGAAAGCATCTTCAGGAACTCAGGCGCACACCTTCACCGCAGCGGATTCAGCTCCAACTGGGGCGCGAGACCCAGACCGTCGAGTCCTTACTGAAATACGCCCAAACGTACCATTCATGGTGTCAGTCTCAGGACCAAGACCGGGCGGCGTATTATCATATTGTGGAGCTTCATGAGGGCTTCTCTGGCCTTGTCGCCGGGCTTTCGCTTCTTGTGAGAGACGACCCCCGTGCCTTTCAGGTCATAAATAAAAGCTGCTTTGCCTTTCGTGCCCCCTTTCAATCAAAACCTTTCCGACTGATGCTAGAAGTTGTTGTTACATTCGGAGCTTACAAGCCGTACTGGGGAGAGCATTGGAGGGTAGGAAAGTCAGTCTTGAAATTCTTTGCCTCACTGGCGAATACGACTCTCGGGATGTTGCATCCCATCACAAATTTCGCGACCCTACTACTGGACATTATCGAACAACAGCGTTTTGCCCCCTTCTCGGCTAGATATGCAGAACTCTTGATGCATGGCACGGAAACTGGGTATGAAGATGACACTCGCGCGGAGATACAGCTAGCTATAGCTGATTTTTTGCTTAAAGTGGGGCAACTCGATATGGGATCCAGCTTGTGTCGACGCCTGTGGGAGTGTCTGCAACCTATTCCTTCCTCTCCAACTCCACTGCACAGAAGACTCCTGCAAGTAATGCACATTGTGTTCATGGAAGAAGAAGACTACGCGGCGGCCGAGAGAGTCATCATGCAGCAACTCAGCTGCAGTGTTGCTGCTACTGGCAAGCAGAATGGTGACATCTATGGAGTCTCTGCGTGTCAGAGATTGGCATGGCTGTACTCTAAAACGAGGCTTTCTGAAGAAATCAAGAAGTTCTGTCGGCTGGCCGTCGAGGGGGCTCTGGAGGTTTTCCAGTCCGAGTCGGGCGTGTTGATAATTTTGTTTAAAGTTGAGCGTTTTCTTTCGATCTTGGGAAAGGAAGAAGACATTGCTCAGCTTCGGACTGAATGTCAACACATCCGGGCAGCATTGGACGAGTGGAGACTCGATCTCGGTTTTGAGCCCGAATGAATTTCCGAAAAGGTCTTGGGCAAGTGTCTCGAATCCTGCCCTGTCCGGAACAATCATTGGAAATCGAAGGCATTTCCAACCAACTCGGGCACAAAGTATCAACAGGAGGATGGGGAAGAGAGTCAGAAACGAGGAAAGGAGGATGCTCTGACAAAGCCCGAGAGCGTAACACACTTTCTCCCCATTTTCCGCAATGGAGGAGAGGATAGGACACTGACTTGATGTTAACCAACCTCACAACAACAGAGTGGGAATAGGGAGATACGGACGGTACGAAAGTCGAATGCGACACGGACGAGAGTACGAATGGTCGCAACATACTGACGTTGGTATTGATATTGACACGGATGATGGCGGTCCCAGGAGTCCAGGCGCCCCAAGTACGCAGCGGTCAGGGAGTAGGGGAGTCGTCCATGCATTTTCGAACTGGTGTTATAGTTCTTTTCCCCTTCTACATGGAATGAAACGAGTTGGATGGGTGAATGGACTGGAATGTAAAACTCTAAACCTGAGAAGGGAATGGATGACCGATTGAGAAGTGAGTGAGTGAAGAAGTCTCATCATTTCTTCCTTCCTAGCTCTCAGAAGCGCACTCCTTTTCCCAGAGAAGATGAGAGACATATACACAGATCATAAAGTCCTCGTGTGCGCACAGGCGAGCGGGGGAGAACCCAAGGCCACAATCCAAGACATGAAACGAAACCATCACCGATCCACCCCTTTCCCCTGGCACATTGAATAGCAACCGTCATGTATGGTCATTATTCATACCTTCTCCCATATCCCGCTCTCACTGCCCAACGACTGGAATCCCCACCCTGACGCTGAAGCAGAGGCGGAGGCCGAAGTTGAAGCTGAGCCTGAAAGCGGGTGTCCAGCTACAGACGCGCTGCCAGCGCCAGCAGGGGTCCCAGCTCCGCTTGCACTCCTACTACCACTCGCATCATGTCTCATGGACTTGTACATTCCCTCCTGAGACCGGGGGGTTGTCTTCTTCCGATTCCATCCCATCATCAGCCCCACCAATCCACCAGGCATGAACTTGCCTACATAATCATACATCCTGGCACCACTGCCGACAAAGATGACGTTTGGTCTTGTGTTTGTGGTGAATTCCAGGCAACTATATCCAAATGGTCTGTATGTTTGCGGCGGGGCAAGCGCGTCGAAGACCGCATTGTGGAACTCCCTCGCCGAGGAGCCGCGGATGAAACTCCTTTGGCCGAGCGACTTGCGTTGGTGAGCAGCGCGCTGTGATGAGTGCCAGTGAGAGCTACTGTGTGTCAATGCTGACGAGGGACCTGGGTTGAGCGTGGATTGAGTTGGCGTCGTTCTCGACCAGGACGTGACGGAGCCCATGTCAAAATTCCCCAACTTCAGTTCCGAGACAGTGATATTTGCGTCGGCAGCGGTGATTTCTCGTCTTAGAGAGGCTGCGAGTGCTGAGAGGGATGATGCGACGAGACATTCTGGAATCTGACGTGGCGGGGAAAGACTGTGCGGGATGGACGGGTATGCAACAATGATTGACGAAGGCGACTTCGGGTCGAGACTGTGGTTTGCTAAAAGGGGGAGGAATTGTTGTACTGTCAAGAGAGGCGAGACGAGGCGCGTGTTGATTGTATCTACTATGTCTGAGGGAGGGAGCAATGCGAGTGGCCCTTCGCTGTAGCCCGAGCAACCGGGGAAGACAATGAGACCAGCCAATGTCATGTTCCCCATGGAAGAACCCGAGCGGTGCGAGCTCCTGCTAGGAGATGAAGACCGAGATGACTTTGTAAGGAGGTCGCGGATGGATTCTAGATTCGGATGTACGTCCACCGCCGGGTTAGGAACCGTAGAAGTTAAATCAATCCAGAGCGGGCGCAGGTCGGCTTTTGCTTCTTGTTGTACAAGGGAATCTTCTTCGGTCGAAGAGACGGTGATATAGACCACATAGCCTCTGCGTTCAAGATCAAGAGCCAGCGACCTCGTCAAGGCGTCATGGAAAGTCGAGCCAGCGAGTATAACGATCTCCTTCTTTGCGCCATTAGGCAGTTTCTTCGCTCGTCTCTTTCTCGCGTGTGCTTTCTTCCTGCGGTGGATCAGGTACAAAGTTGTGCCCGTGAATGCCACAATGATCGCAATTGCGGTCCGATTCCTCGAAACCCAGGCCGTAGTCTTTTGGAGGATACCCTGCGGTGGGGGAGGTGGACGAGCTGAAAATTGGCCCTGTCCTCCCCCGCCCGGTTGGCGCAGCGGCCGGAGGGAGTCGGGAATCCAGCTTGCCCGGTCGATGGCATCGCGGATGTCGTTGGCAATGGCATTTGCATGCTTGTCGACGTAATCCGCTATGCGACTGCCGTAGTGGGCCATGTCTTGCGGGATGGAGGCAAGCTGAAGGGAGGGTCAGTGATCCTGCCGCAAAAGTGATGATGGGTGTTAAGGAGTCCTCACTAGGTCTAGGAATTGCTGGTCGTCACTCGTCATCTTAGGGTTAGACAGTGGATTTCATCTGTCATCAAGTTTTATGTGAGGTTGCTCGTACTGTGACGAGGGAACAGCTTGACGGTGCGTAGAAGTACAGGCTTTCAGGAGCAAGTACCGAGCATGTACATCGGCGGCCGCGGGGAAGAAGTGCAGTCGAGTGTAGACCAATCACAGAAGAGGAACGTCCATGATGAGGGGTCACGTGGATGATCACGTGTAGGGCAGTTGGCCATCAGGCTGAGATACATTACGAATCCATCCTTTCTCTTCCTCACAACTTGAACACCAAACAGTGTTCTTCTGGCATATTCCGGAGGCGTCTTGAGGCGTACCTGATAGCGTGCTGTATTTCTGCATTTTTTTTCCGTTTGTTCTCCTTGTTTGCTCACTGATCTAGTTCACGTTCACTTGGTCGTTGTGACGAGCAAGGAGTGTCAGTGGCGGTGTTCAACTTGGCGACTCTGGCCGAGCCTGACGAGTGTTACTTTTTACATCTCTCTGGGTTCGAATTTCTGGCTGTTCATCTCCCCTTCCTTCGACAATCGTCAATATCCACCCCAAGATGTCGTACGCACGCAGAACAGAACTTGACCCGCTGATCGACCAATTTGAGCATATATCTGTGAAATCTCGTGCAAATGAAGCCCTTCACATCCTCAGGAAGACCGCCTCTATAGTGAAACCCATCATGCGAGTCCGCAACTGGCGTGTCGGGATACTTTGCGAATTCTTCCCCGACGATCACGGTCTGTTGGGTCTGAATATCAACCGCGGCGAAAAGATCTACCTCCGCTTGCGCTACGCCGGAGATGAAACACAGTTCTTGCCATTCGAGAGCGTTGTGGATACCATGCTACATGAGTTATGTCATATTGTTCACGGTCCACATGATCAGGCTTTCAATGCCCTGTGGGATAAACTTCGCGATGAGCACGAAACCCTCCTCCGCAAAGGCTATACCGGCGAGGGATTTCTCGGCAAGGGAAGTCGGTTGGGCGGCCAACGGATACCGAGAACTGAGCTTCAACGACAAGCTCGTGCAACAGCGGAGAGACGTCGCCAGGTATCCGTCCTCTCACAGGGCAGCGGAGGGAAAGTTGGGGGCCAGGGGATCTTGCGAGGTCAGAATGCTCGGGAGATCATCGCCGCTGCAGCAGAGAAACGGAATCGCATCAGTCGCGGTTGTGGCAGCGCCGTGCCCGAGATGGGTCGGAAGATAATGCAGGAAGAGACGATCAAAAAGCAAAAAGTCACCACAACCAAGGCCGAGAAGGCGGACGAAGATGAGGCGGCGTTGATGCAGGCATACATTGATATGATCCAGGAAGAAGAGGCGCAGCTGGTCGGTGAGGGATACGTTCCCCCTAGTCAGGAGAATCCCACGGGAGGTGTCAAGAAGGGCAACAGCATTTTCCCACCGGTTGACACGAGATCTCTGCGGGAGGAACAACTTCAGATCGAGCGGCAACTGCAGCAGCAGGCACAGTCAAACATGCCCGGCAAAGAATATGAGCCCGAGACGAAACCGAAAGCAACACTGAACACCGCTCCGCCTCTCGACCATCCAGCGCCAGAACTGCCCCAAGACGAAGAAACCTGGATCTGCGAAGTCTGCACCCTCATCAACCCCATCAACTACCTGCAATGCGAAGCTTGCGAAACCGAGCGACCGGCCATCTACTCGCAGGCCATTTCCACCTCCCACCCTCCAGCACCCTCCGCCAGCTCGTATCCCAGACCGAAATCTCAAGCGAGGACCTCTCTACCTCGCTCCTCCAGACCTAATACCGTGACATCCACATCTTCTCGCTTCGGGCCCCGCTCACACAATGCTCGTCCAAAGCACCCTCCCTCCGTGCTTGCCCCCCGCCTCGGCGCCGCCGATAACATCGCTCGCTTCGAGGCCGCCGCCAAGGAAAAAGCCCAGAGCAACCCCTTGGGATGGACCTGTGGACGATGTGGTACCTGGATGGAGAATCACTGGTGGACCTGTAGCGTGTGCGGACGGATGAAAGAAACTTCATGACCCGACATGTCTTGAGCGCGAGTGAAACAAGGGGGAGGAATACCTGCTTGCTCAATGGACCGTGAGGGAAGAGACCATTGAGAATGACAGGGGTTAGATAAGACAGAAGAAACGTATGTAATATGTTCAGCTGAGCAGCATAGAGCAGGTGATGACGATTATGATGACGACCTTCTCCTCGTTGAGTGTCGAGACAGGACACTGACTGATTTTCTCTGTCTGACTTAGCAAGGCGTGGCATAGCATGACATGACGGGGTCGAAGTCAATGAGCAGCGGAAATGTGAGCCGGAGGGGAGGATCCGCGGACGCGGGCGATGGGTGGTGTACGCACGTCAGCGAGGACAACACTACATATAGTCCAAGACTTCCTATGTAGTATGTACTCTTGACGGCGCAAGCTGCCCACGGCTCGATATTGAATGTCTACCTACCCAGCCACTAACTACACCACTACCTCTATGTACAGAACTCGAAGCTCCGCGGCGTGATTGATCTTCTATGCATGGCATGGCAAAGTGTACCTTGCTCTCCATTCGCCTAGGCTACAAACCTAAACCAAATGTAAAATTACCTAGGGCGCTTGACCGGCCTGGACTGATTCCCGCGACGACTGTAGGTATCACTACAGAAAATACTTGCCGCTACAGGCCTTCAAGTATATTGCTAAATCAATGCCTAGAAGGCTTTCGAGGGAACAAAAATGGATCTCGGACTTAATTCTCCGTCACATAGATGCCAGGGTAATTCTTCAAGAGGTGGGAGATGTGCCGATCTATTCTACCAAACTGGTAAGGGGTTGTGTTGGGGGGTTTTGTATGCCAGGTGCTTGCTTTGCTGTGCTATGTGGTATCTGAAAGCATCATCCAACGACATTAGGGGAAAACAAGAGATGACAGGCATGACATTTCGATCCATCAAGAGTTCCAAACTTCCGAAATTCGTCAACAGATCAGCTCTCAAGACTGGTCTGTCTTCCCTCCGCTTTGCTGCCCATCTCTCGGCCATCTTTGTTCTGCATACTGCAATCGAAAGGTACCTGGAAAACCATAGCTAAAGTGGATTCTTCGCTTGTGATTGCGTCAACCAATGTACCAGCTGCAAGGCATGCCCATGAAAAAAGAGTTGATTCGTCTCATTATTGATTTCTTAGCTCGAGATAACCGGATGGTGGAATATGATTTGATACGTGGAGAACCTGCACCTTTCTAAGGCTCATCCTGGAAGAATCTAATTCGCCATGATTGATTAGCTTTGTTTCTTTGAACACGCAACTTGATTTTTGGCGCAAAACGTGAGGTCGAAATATAACTTACCGCATGATGGCTTTGATGCCTCGAGAACCAAGACCATGTGGAGGATAAGCAATCCAGATAGGGTCTGCCACAGCACCCATCTTCTCTCGGAACTCGGACTTTCTGGCGAGGTTGAATTGTTTGACAATGGCATCATACGTGGCCTGCAACATCTTCACCTTGGCACCGCTCATATGATGGCCTGGAGTCAAATGAGTGGCAGCTCCGCCACCAAACGTGACACTATTCACACCGGCGTTGGCAGCAGCGTTGAGCGCATGCGTGGTAATGTATTCGATTGTTCCGGATGGTGCCCCTGGGAAGTCCAAGGTGTACTTGGCCTGCCAGCCTTTACGAGGGGCAATCTCACACATGACCGCGATGCCGCAGAGGACGCCGTCTTTGTCTTCGGCGATGAAGTAGCGCCTATGTTTCTCGTCTCGAAACAGGTCAATGCTCGACAGATGGATCTGGGTACCCTTCCGGTTTGCCAACCAGTCCTTGACGCGGGCATTGGCACGTTCTTTGACACTCTCAGGCACGGGCTCTTTAGGATCCAGATCGGTAATCTTGACGCCATCACTCTGAGCCTTGCGAATCTTCCTTGCAACCTCGGGGTCAGACTCGGCGGTTTTCTTGTGTGGATCAACACGCTCTTCGGCAACGCAGGATAAAGTTTTCCAACCTAATTTTTCGCCGAGGACTTCCTCCAAATCCGGGCTGATCAACAGCCACAGAGGCTTCAGACGCGTCTCTCTTTTCAACCACTGGAGAAATGAGACGACGATGCGATAGTATTGGCTTGGATGGCAGAGGGGGTCGCCCGGAAGAATGGCGTAGTGGCCCTCGGGCACATAACACACTGCAGCACCAGTATCCGCATGACGCCAGATCTGGTAACGTTCGTCACCCCAAGATGTCGAGGTTGCGTCACCGTAGTTTGCGATGAGGTCGAAAAGGTCTGGCATCTTCCGGTCTTGAACAGCCACTTCCCGCCCACGTTCTTGTTTCCAGACAGGGTTCAAAGTGTCTGCTTCGGGGTGTCGAAGTTTCTCAACAGCCGGCTTGGCCGGGAAAGACTTCGGATCTCTGTGGAAGAGCGAGGCGAGGCGAATGTTGCCCAGCTTGAGAATAAGCATGACAATACGTTCGAGACCGACACCACATCCAGCGTGGGGAGGAGCACCCCATTTGAAGCCTTCCATGTAATCGGCCATGTCGTCAGGATCGATGCCGACCATACGCATATTGTCTTCGAGCATCTTGGACTCGTGGATACGTTGACCACCAGAAATGATCTCTTGTCCACGGACGAAGACGTCGAAGGAGTTGGTGTAGCGGTCGTCATTTGGATCGGGCATGGTATAGAAAGGACGAGCGGACCTAGGGAACTTGTCCAAGATGTAATAGTCGGTCTTGTACTTCTCCTTCATCAGCTCACCGAGACGGATCTCGTCCCTGGTGGCGAGGTCTTCAAAAGGCGAGATGGGTTCTCCATCTTCATTCAACCAACCCGAGTCGGTGAGAAGCTGGACGGCATCTTTGAAGGGGATTCTCGGTGTTTCATCCAGCCACACGAGGTCTTCGCTCGGGAATTGCTCTTTGACGAACTCGACTTCCTTGCGATACTTGGTGTAGATGCCCTTGAAAATGTCTTTGAGGGTATGATCAATGATGTCCATCATCTCATGATAATTTTCCTCGATAGCCATCTCAAGATCGAGGCCAGTGTACTCGGTCAAATGACGATGGGTGTTGGAATTTTCTGCTCTGAAGACAGCACCAATTTCGTAGACACGCTCAAAATCAGACGCTATGGCCATTTGTTTGGCCAACTGAGGAGACTGGGCAAGGAAGGCAGGACGTCCAAAATAGTTGACCTTGAACACCGAGGCACCAGACTCGGTCGCCGCCCCTTGAAGTTTTGGCGTGTGGATTTCCACAAACCCTTGTTCGTCCAGGCAGGTTCTAAAAAGATTTCCCACGGCGGCCTGAATACGGAAGATGGACTGGGAGGTGGCAGTTCGCAAATCCATAATTCGGTTGGCCAGTCTCACACGGTCAGGAATCTGACTCTGGCGGCCATCGACCTTTTGGTCATCGTCGAGAATGGTCAACTCGGCCTCCTGGACCGAGAAAGGGACAGGCTCTGCCCGTTTAACGACGATGTGCAAGCCGGTCACCTTGACTTCTACGTTGTGGATGGAAGCAGACTTGACGGGTATCTGCGGCTTCTGAAGCACGCCTTTCACAAGCATGATATTGCCAGTGCGCAGATGCTCGGCCCAATGAATCATGATGGCCGAGACCTTGCCGGGTTCCTCAACAAGGACACCTTGGATGGTGGAGATCTGTTGTCGGAAGATCAGGAAAACTAGTTTCGCACCCATGTTCCTGACATGGTGCAATCTGCAGCGAAAGATGACATCTTGGCCGTCCATCTCTTCGGTCACTGTGCTTAGGTCGAGCCGATGTTGAGTGTGACTGGTTGTGGATTGCATCAATGGAAGCTCGCCGTACCGTGCTTTCATATCTTCCGTCTCGGTTTTGGCAGCCTCTTCCAATCTTTTCTTGGTACGCTCCTCCGAGTCGTCACGGTTGTCAAGACTGAGCTTTGAGCGGTGTTCGTGTTTCCGTTGTTTTGCCAGAGCCCTCTTTTGCGCGTTCTTGCTCAAGCTATCGCTGTCGAAGTCGCTCATCTCGGACTCATTGTCGCTGGAGGTGTAGTCCGACTTATCGCCCAAATGGAGGAACTGAGCAAGGGATCGACGGTGAGGACCCGGGCTTTGAGAGGAAAGGGGGGACATGTGGCCCTCGGTCTTATCTTTGGGGGTCTCGCTGCCATTGGCGTGGACATGTTTGGAGAGTTTGCGAAGGACCGACATGATGGTGGCGAAGGGTGGAAGACTTCGTTTTGGTTGCAACAGGGGAGGAGGGTCTTCGCAAATGAAGTCGAGATGTTTTGTGTAGCAGCCGGGCTGATCTTTGGCCTCGAGATATTTTTGGGATGGACTGGTCCAAGCCGGTTTTTGGGGGACAAGGCTCTTGAAATGGAGTCTTGATTACGTTGGCCCTGAGTGAGCAGTCCTGGAACTGCGCCTGGTGCCTGGGTGTTGCTGTTGCGCGCACGCCACTCCAAACTGCGGGCACAGCGGGATTGACTTGAGCGACGATGAAATGACTGCGGCGATGTGCAGTTTACTCGGGAGAAGTGTTTTCAGCGTCGACGCTCAGTTTGGGAGGAGTTTCACCGATTGCCGTTTTCCGCCAGAGGGAGCGAGGAGGGAGGTTGGCATGCGGCGGGAGGGGCGGCGGGATGAGTGAGGAGGGATGGAGGGAGGGAGGGAAAAAAGGGAAATGTATGTAGATGCGATAAGATTCGGAGGAGTTGGTGAAAACCGTAGGACTCGCTCCGGGCGTAGGCTGCTTGCTTGCTTGCTTGCTGCCGCGATAAGCAGAAACAATCGGGGAATTTGCGAGCAAACAACCTTTAGCAGCAGCAGAAGCAGGGGGAGTCGCAAAAGATCAAGAGAGGCAGGACGAGGTAGGCAAGAAGATGCTGAGCGGCAGGACCGGAAGCTTGTTGGACCGCAGTCAAAGGCTGCAGGGAACTGCAGGGAACCACCGAGGGGGGGGGAGGGGGGGCAGAGGGGAGCAGAGTAGAGGGGAGCAGAGTAGAGGGGAGCAGAGTAGAGGGGAGCAGAGTAGAGGGGAGCAGAAGGGAGCAGAGTAGAGGGGAGCAGAAGGGAGCAGAGTAGAGGGGAGCAGAGGGGGGACAGAGGGGGGGCCAATGCGTCAGAGGCGGTTCTTCTTACCTACTTCTTCGGCGTCTTGTTTTCGCTGTGTCGTCTCGGTGGGTATTCTGCCATCTGGGTGCCATCCACTATCCATCGAGCCCGTCCATCCACCTGCCCTGCTTCTTTGTCACCATCAGGCCGGCGGTTTTAAAAAGATATCGGCTGTATCAGCTGTATCAGCTGTAGAATGATGAGTAAGCCGGGGTTGTCGTCCACCCAATCATTCCAGCATTAGCGTTTGCCTGTCATCAAGGGAAGCCCTCGACAACGTTTCGCTGTCGGCCAGCCATTTTCTGCATTCGGTTCTTGCTGAGGTAAGTCCGCCTCGACTCTTCAATCCCCTTTTGGCTTGACTAATGACCGAGAAAGGTTCTTTGAGCCGCTGTCTTGTTGGGGTCACCGAGTGGGCGAGTGGGCGAGTGGGCGAGCGGGTTCCTCCCAGCTGGCGACGGTGGACATGGCGAACTTCACTGTTTCTGTTCCAGCTCCGATCACGTGGGGACCTTCTTTTGAGCCCCTCGAGTGTTTTCTTTTCTGGAGCCCTGGGACTGGCCCCCTGATGATTACTCGTGCTGAGGCACCGAAGACCCCCGGGATTGGACCCTTATATGAGTCTGGGTTGGCCTAACATCGGAAAGGGGAGCAGCAGCAGTAGCAGCAACGGAGAGAAGAGGAGCAGCGCAGCCGTGACGGGGAGGCTCCATATATGTGAAGGGTGTGTCTCGCACAAAGAAAAAAGAAACCTGGTTCCTCGGAAATCGCACCACATACGGCGAAGAGCTGAACAGACGGGACAAGAAAGCTTTACTCTCTAGCTTGTTGACCTTAAAACCATGTGTGTGGCGTTTGTTGACCGATCGTCTCGCAACTCTTACTCTATCACGCGGGGCATGGCAACTGGCTTACTCGGTTCCAGGACGCACGAGGCCTGCAAAGTGAGGTGGCCGGAGCCATAAAAGGGTACAAGCAACAGGCTGACGGGCTGATGGGTCAGGCGTCAGGAACCACTGTGGAGGACCCATATCAAGAAAAGGGGCATCTCAATAGGGAGTACATCCAGACACAGGACGGAAAGTATACTCACGATACGAAAGATGCACCACGTCTGGCGCCCAAAGCTGACAGATTGGAGGAAGAGGGACCTGGACTTGTTACAGCCTTGCCGGAGCACTAGGTATGGGAAGCTTCGGTGTCGAAAGATGTGCTGCATACATGACGTGGTAGAAGGGCCCGTCCAGGGCCCGTCTGGTCGCCATGGAGACTGGGAATATATATATAGGAAACTGGAGGGAGTACGGAATGTTTGGTATGCACGAGGGGTGTACCCAGGACCTAGTCAAAGAATTGTCGCTGAGGCAATTTTGGTCGAGAGAAGGTTTGCTCGCCTCGGATCGTCTAGGTACCTAAGCGGCTTGCCTGGGCCCCAGGGCCTCTTCATGATTCGCCTGGGATTTTCCCGGGCACCTTCCCAGTGGTGCTTCAGGTGCTCTAGGGCCCACGATCCCCTGCATGGTGCCGCCCAAGGCCACGCACAACCAGGACGTTCCGGGGTTCCAGACTGCTGTAACAAGCCTGAGCCCACACAGCTCTCAGCCCACAGCCACACTGGGCACCGCGCGTCATACCCAGTAGAGAACCCCCGATAAGCAGATTGGCCCGGCGACGTGAATGAAACCTTCTAGATTCGCAACACGACGCCTGTTCCAGCATTGCATCAGCCCTCTGGTGCCTCTATCGCACTGCATATCACGCTCGCAACACACCCTGCCACCACCCGCTCGAATCAAGCCGCGATAAACGCATCCCCTTCCCCAACCAGCTCTTTTTGCGATTTGGACGCTGTTCAGGTCACCCGGCCTAACATTACTGCGCCGCCCTGACAGTTGCTTGCGAGTCCCTGCGTGCTTTCTTACGCCGTCATTATCAATGAGCCCTTTTTGAATTTTCCCGGTCCAATATTTGATACAGTGCAAGATCGATCATCTACATTATCCTCGAGCTCCTCTCCTGCTCTTCGATGGTCTTATTCTACGATAAAACTGTTCCGTGCTCGCCTCGCCACCATGCCTCGGACCCCCTCGCCCTCCCACCTCAACATGACGCCACCAGGTGAAGAGATCCAGTTGAGCGAAACCAAACCTCACGTCGAGTCAGAACCAGATCCTGAACAAGAGCCTGCAGCTGCCAGCATTGACGCCCAGGACTTTGCATCGCCCAAGAACCCTGCCATCGCCTTCACCGACGCCAACAGAGCCGAAAGTGGCCACGCCCTCGAGCCTCCGGGGCACATGCTCAGCGAAGTGTTTTCCAATAACTTTTCCAATGAAGAGGAGGAACGCCAGTTTTCCATGAGACCTCGATCCATGTCCCACCATCTGTCTGCGAAGGATATCCCATCTAGGAGATGGCTGAAAATCAAGGCAAAGTGGTGGCGAGCCCTGGAAATGCTGGGCATGTTGTTTCATAGCTGGGCCTGGCCTCGTCCCGCAAAACCGGCCTTCAAATGGGGCATCGAGACAGAGACCGACCCGATCGAGCTCTATTTCTATCTTCCCCCGGCACACGATGAGATCCTTCAAAGGGATCCCCTCTACCGCTTCCCTGCGGTCGTCAACTTCCATGGTGGCGGGTTTTGCTTAGGTGATGCTCAAGATGACCAGTATTGGGCGCGGGTTGTCCTTCAGCACACGAACTGTATCTTCGTCAGCGTCAACTACCGACGTGCTCCTGAACATCCCTTTCCCACGCCCGTGGACGATTGTGTTGAAGCACTCGTCTTCATTGCCGAAAACGCCGAGGAACTCCATATTGACCAAACCAACATTGCTCTTTCCGGGTTTTCTGCGGGCGCAAACCTGGCCTTCTCAGCTCCTTTGCGCTTGGCATATCATCGAAAGTTGAACGGGCTGGAGAAGACCCTTTCCAGACCAATGACCGCGCATAGCGCCGATACTATCGACACGTACGGTACCTACATGACTGACCACGACGATCATCACCACGAATCTCACAATTTCCTCACACCCGTACCCTCGGGCTCTGTCCTGTCCACCTCGAACCTGGTGCGCCAGAAGACAGGAACCCCTCTCCAAATCCGCTCCATCATCGCTTGGTACCCGCTGTTGGACTGGACTATGTCCCGGTCACGCAAGATTCGGGAATCTCTCAATCCCAAGATGTGTCTCTCCAAGACTTTCACCGACTTGTTTGACTTTTCTTACCTGCCTGCTCCGGACATGCACGGTGATCACTGTAGCCCTTACGCCTCTCCGGCTCTGGCGCCCGACGAAATGATCCGTGAAGGCTTGCCACGCGATATTCAGATGTGGCTCTGCGAATGGGATATGCTCTTGCGTGAAGGGCAGGTGTTTGCCGAACGACTAGACGCACTGGGCAAGCAAATCGACCACAAGACGATCCCTCGGGTACCTCATGCTTGGGATAAGTCGCCCAACCCGTTTCGTGACCAAAGGGCCATTGATGTCCTGTATACCAAAGCTGCAATGAACTTGAACCGCGTCTTCCAAGACAGGAATGGAGTCGGTCCTTTCAGTTCGATGAGTTCGCTTCATCCCGAAGATCCAATCATCCAGAGACAGCCTAGGAGGAGCGTCGTCTTACCGATGTAATCTTTCTCGACGGATCCTGCAGGAAGCGAACTATATAAGAATCAGCTCATTGTGGCGATCGACTGCGGCTTCTCGCTCTATTCAAAGAGCCGAGGCGAGAGAAAAAGTGAAAGGTGGCCACTGTCTTTGTGTTCCGAGCCTCGTGGCCACATTTGGTGGTCAGCCTTTTCTCGGATCTTCGGATGCCGATGGAAGTTGTCTTGTCCCGAGAAGATGTCATGCATCATCACTTCTCCTCTGTCTGGTCAGCGAAAATGATGCATCTCATATTCCCTGGTGGATTTGGATACCTGGCACTCATCTATGGGCTTCGTTGACCGATCTGCGCCACATATTGCCACATTGTGCCGCATGATTTGAACACTTGCTCTGCAAGGCTCTATGTGGTCGATATCACGGTCCAGTTTTCCGTGTCATTTTTGCCTCATCTCCGCCATACCCTGCACCAACACTCCAGCATATCATTGTTCCTGTCAGCGTTCTAGCGTCGGTGTCTGGTGTTGTGTTGGAGTCAATTGTTCATGATCGTCATGATCGTCATGACTTTCTTCTTCGAGGTCCTTTTCGATTGATAAGGCCAACCGCTTCTGTGTGTCTTTTCCCCCCGTGTGTTCCTTCCGTGTGCAATAGGGTGCAACCAGAGCAAGGAGCATGGGTCTGGGGGATTGCCAATGGGGGTTGTGTATGAGGCAATGGGTTATGATGGATGATGATCTCGACGGATGGCATAAATGGAATGCATTGAATGAAACGAGTAGAATTGGGGACGACAGATAGACACGACTCGAGAAAAAAGCTGAAAAGAATCATTTCATTACCACATTATAGTCCCAGGCGAAAACAATCGCAACCACCGTTGCCTTTGCTCTCTCTTCTCCGTCTCTCGCCCTTCTCCCTCACCGCTATTCAACGTCCCCTTTTTCTACAATGCATATTCTTCCGCGCCGTCGCCCCGCGCCTCTCGCTGGTGGACAGCCCCTCTCCTTCTCCTTCTCCTTCTTCTCTTACCGTCAGCATTCAGGATTCAGCACTCCGTAACCTAGCAAGGTTGCTGATCAAGAATATACCGCGTGAGCCTCCAAGCTAGCGGACCTAGAGTTGTGTCGTCTGGAGCGGAGTCCTGGCTCGGACTATAACCGTCTGGAAAAGCATTTCAATTTGGTTAAACAGGTAAACGCGATTCTGCATTAAGAATTCAGGAACTGGGACATTGACAACGAGATCTGTATTATTACATTATCAACACTAGCATACTGAGAGCTATGATCTGTACAGCGCATTTTCCGTTGGAAAACTCTATCATACAATGTTTTTAGTTGTTTCTGCTCTTCCCAGTGACACAATTCCATCTGGTCTCAATCCATCTTTCGTTGCTTCATGTCCGTTACTAGTGCGGTCGTGGATCATACTCCCACTTGCGTCTCTTGTGATACAATCATTACAGCCTGCGCTGTGCATCTAGTATCGCTTGAAAAGACCCGGGTGTGGTGCTGGGGTGGTGGTGGCAGGATAGAATGGCATGGCATTGGCCCTCGGTGGTGTACGAGCAGCAATAAAGGTGCTGTTGGATTCTACGGTAGCGGTATCGGACGCTGCACCTGTTCCTGTGGGTTGGGTCTCAGTCCAATTGGTTTGAGTGTTGATGGTGATGGACCAGTCACTGCCGATGGTGCCAGTGTAAGAAACGGGCGGTCCCCAGGTGGTGCTGTTGTTTGTCCCATTCCAGCCCGGCAGGCCAGTTCCTGAAATAGTCGTATTGGGAGCCCAGGAAGTTGAAGTGCCCCAGGTGGTCATATTGTTGGTGACATATGGAACGATTGGAGTTGTTCCGTACCAGAGAGGTGTAGTTGGGGTGGGAGTAGGGATATTGCTGCAGACAAGGGTATGATACTGTGAGGTGTCGATACCCAAGGAGGGACCCGTCCGATTGAAGAGGCTGAGAGTGTCACAAATTTGACCTCGGTCAGTGGTGATATCAGCGGCAGCAAGAATGCCGATGAGAGCAGCATAAAGGCTTGCATACAGCTGTTGACGGCTGGTGTCAAAGTCGTAGCCGTAAGAGGCACAGAAGCAGACGATAGACTTGACATTGTTGGGGGCATACCATGACTGGTACAATTGGTACGCAACCAGATCGGTGTTCAGCTGGTCACAGGCCGCATGCAGGTCCATGCCGGAGTCGCAGATGCTCAACGCAAACATGGCAGATGCAATGTCGGTGAACTCGTCCCTCAGGCCACCGGAGAGCAGGGAAACATCTGGAGGCAGAGCATTGGCAAAGCTGCTTGCCAGGTCCGCCAGGGCAGCTGATGTGGCTTGGTCAGAGCGACGGTTGATATCTGACTTCTTCAGGTCTTCCATTTTGTTCCAGCTGGCAGTTTTAGGAGAGGTGGCAGCAGTATTGTCGTAGGCAGCATGGTGCATTCTGGTGCTGGCTGTGCCTTCAGGAATGCATTGGATCTCGGTGACGGTAAGCATCGAGCTGGTAGATCTGGTAGTGAAAGGACCCTGCAAAAGTTAGCATAGATCAACGTGGACAATGAGCTGAACCTCACCTGAACATCAACACTTGGGACATTTGTGACGGCGCAGATACTACAATCCACAGCCTGCTCTCGTCAGTATATAGGGAGACATCAGAACAAGAGACGTGGCTCACATATAAGAAGGTTGTCATGATTGCTTGGTAGACAGTGCTGGTGGGACCAAGCTGGGGAGGCTGAGAAGCAATGTAGGTGAGAGTACAATTGGAAGAGCCCTGCGTTGACTGCGTAGATGACAGTGGAACCATGTCTGAGAGACCTTGAAGGGCTATAGCCAGGAGAAAGAGAGCGTATAGCCACATGGTGAGACGATGGATTGGAAAAACAGAGCACTGAGGTGAAGCTGAAGGTGGAATTGGAATGAGATGAAGCACGAAGCGAGATGTTTGCTGCTGGCACGTCTAGAGAGAGAAGAGAGGATGAAGCAGAAGAGTGAAGGTGACGGTCAAGTGAGATGGAGGCTCAGAGAAGAAATGTTGAAGAGGTTGAGGAGCACAGTGAGAGGGAGGCAGAAAGAAGGAGGCAGACACGTCACACTACCTGCGATTTGATTTGTTGAGGGAGCAAGAACACGTCGTCGAGGCTCAACAAATGTATGCGAGGAAGGCACGCGCTGGAGCTGAAGCAAAGAACAGAGAATTGGCCTGATATGATCCATTCTCAACGTTCTCATCTGCCTGCTAAAGGAGAAGGGCAGGAGTTCAATCGCCATATCGCCATATCGAGTCCCATCCAGAGATATACCAATCAAGTCGATGGACCAGGGCCATGGAATAGAATCCCCGTTCTCATTGCATCTTCATCGCTGCATATAGCCGCTGCTCACTGATGTCGCCTGCCGTGATTTGACTTATATTGTCGACAGCAAGTTGGTGCTCAACAACTCCCAGATTGGCCTTATGTCGGTAAAGTGCAATAGCAGACCCGAACATCACTCACCGCTCCCACTCATTCAGTACGCTGCAGCAATGCCGTTCTCATTTCTCAAGCTTCTGTCGGCAGAGTCCATTGACAATGTCAGGTGATGCGGCAGAGTTCACTTCACGGTGCCTGTGTCGTCGAAGGGTCCAAGTGACACGGTGCACGTGACAGCTTTCCTCTTTGGATGCGGCGACTGGGGCTGGGACTGGGCCTGGCCGTAGCATTGGCACCGATTTGTCGTCCAACTTAGCCGGCAACGGCAAAGTGCTGTGTTTTGATAAAATGCCATCAACTGACGTTCAGAAATTGTCGGCAATTCTCGCCGACTATCATTCGATTGACAGCCCCTCGCTCCTCATTCCCCGGCACATGGGAGCAGAGTGATGCAACTCCCCAAGTCCTCTTCTTCCTGCACCCTGTTGATCCTTTTCTTACCGTCCCTTCTTTTACCTCGCATCCATGCATCCAGCGAATGCAACCAAAGTGCTAGTCGCAAATCCTGATTGTGGCTCTTCGCCGTTGAGCTCGCTTCATAGTGGTGTCGATGGCATCATCGTCATTTCGGGCCTTCTCCGCCTGGGCTATAGACATAGCACAGTTTATTGAGATGCGGGGTGGGAAAACTTACCAAATTTAAGTGACCTAAAGTGACTCGCTGGCAACCCTTCAAGTTGCTGACTCGAAGGACGTGACGATCGCACAAAGTCAAGCCTTCCATCAAAGCTACCCCTGCTCCATTGCCCTTACCAGCGTCTACAACGTCATTCGAGCCGACGGTTGAGAGCAAGGCCAGCAACATCATCATCAACTGTGCCGATCTCTCTCTGAGAGAAATGCGTTCCCAGACTTCGTAGCTGGAAGACAATTTGGCGATCGGTCTGTTGTCGTTAGATCGCGATCTAGTAACCAGGCGCTGCCGCAGTTGTATCCTGCATTTGCACCGTCCTGTGGTGCATGTATTTTCTGGGCAGAGACATCGGTGTGGCCTGCCCAATTATGCTGCTTTTCATTTTCTTACTTCCCATAGGAACATCGCTCAAGGACCAACAGGTACTGTAATATTCGTGCTGTGACGCGACCCGAGCCCGTTGTAAGTCTGTAAGAATAAACTTGCTTTTTTTCCTTTGGGGGCGCGGGCATGTCCGGAGACGCCCTCTTGCAAAAGCCTTCACAGAGAGTCGACTGCGACAGGGATGGGTTTTTGGAGACGAAGTTCGCGTTGCAGGGAGGGATCGGTTGGCCGAAGCATTTTGCATAGGGGCGGTCGGTAGTCATGGTCTTTGCGGCTATCGCCCGCTGAAAAGTAACTCGCGCCCAGCGCAGCTCGAAGACCTTCCCCAAGTTGCCGAAGCCCGCACCCGTCTTGGGTCTCACGACAAGACAGACTCGAGACAAATATCCAGCCTTGAGTCCAGGCTTGAGGCACTTATCCAAGTCACAGCGCATTGCTAGATCCTACCCTCTGATTCAACCCAAGCCCTGCATCAGGTTGTGAAAATGCCTCAAGAATGTCGGGTGCAGGTGGGTAAACCCAGCGGTCGGTTAGCCATATGCATCGGGGGCCATGGCCGTGGCCGTCGGAAGCATTGCCGGATGTCGCACCCCATAAACAAATTCTGAAACGCAGCGTCCACAACACTCCAATTTTTCTCGGTGGATGCGAAGAGCCACAATTACCTCGTACTTAGGTAGGTAGTTGTTTGTTGTTTGCATGGATGTGGCCGACTTTTTGCCAGTGCACAAGTACGAGACAAAAATGCCTCAAATGAAACTCGATGCTGTCGCCTCGGCGCAAAATGCGCACCGAAGTCGTGCGTACTCCGTACAATCGGCCTTTCTCCCCATAACACTATTGACGGGTACCTCTGGTGGGCTCCATGGTGTAATAAGTAGATGTGTGAGGGAAATCTCTTGACGCGCAAATGAGTTTGGTAGCTTTTGTATCCACTGAAACATGGGCGCCGAGGCTCCGACAGGGACAACCCAACAGGCGCGCGACCTGCAGAGAGGGAAAAAAGCGAGACAAATGTACTTATCAACTGTGATCAACCACTAGTGACCGCGAAAGACAAGGAGACCTTGGTGCACAGGGCAGCAGGAGGGTCAGGCTAGAGATATGGGAGCCTCTATTAGTTGGGACTTTGAGCGTCGTGACTCGCAGGATCCCAGTCGGTGCAATTTCTTCATTCATTTGCTGTTGTTTGCCATTCTCCCAAACAATGTCGATAATAATTTTTCGGGCCCAGTGGATTGGCCAGCGGCTGCATGAGACGAGCCTGATGATCCGTGATAGGAGGAGCTCGGAATCCAATCTAGGGGCCTTGCTAGGCCAAAACTTGCGCTGCAGCCAGCGCTTGTGCCTCGCCTGGCGCCAGTAGTGGAAATTTATGACCTCCAGCTGTCAATCAAACTGTGGGTCTGGACTTTGTTTTGAATCTCGCAAAAAAAGGAAGCGCATCTCGCGGAGTCGGGCATACCAGGGCAAAACGAACAGGCTTATTCTGGATCTGGGGCTTGTCAAACAAGCATCCACGCTTGGACAAACAAGGCTCGACAAGGAGACCAGTACTGCTATGAAAGCGATGAATAATCGCCGAGTTAGGCACGCCCGGATATCTGTGGAATAGATACTGTAGCATCGCTGCTGCTTTGGGATGCAGAAGCACGGGGAGCAGCTTCGATGACGGCAAGCGGAAACCTCAATGCAGAAGACTGCGTGGCATTCCGCACAGCGCGCCGAACTGCCTATGAGGAACGTGCCACCGGCGAGGCGTGAGTGTCATGGGTCATTAAGTTCTGCCGCGAGCTGGGGGTGCCCATGTCGGAGAAAAACATCGAGCTGGGACCGATGTTTTGTTGCTCTTTTGAAAAAAAAAATGTTCAATGGGTGTGTCGTCGTCTGAACGTAACGGTAAATTGGCGTTACACGGCCATACCGTGTGAACGACGACAAATCCTTCAAATGACCACGCCCGCGAGATCGATGAACGGTTAGCCATTGCAAGCTAGATTGACAGGCAGCCCCCCGTCCGCTGCAGGCCAATGCCGCAGCTTCCTAGTGGACCGGTGACGACGAGCAGAAAGGATGCGACGCAATGAAGTCAGCGTGGGCCACTTTGGACCAGGCCATATTTCCGGACTGAGGCATTCTTCTTTCAATGCGCCCGGGAGGAAGGGAGAACCCGGCAACTTGGGAGAGGCGGCCAGTTTGGGATGGTAAGCGACAGTTGAGACACCGGAGCGAGTTTGAGGGCAAGCCACTATCACAGCGCTTTTCAGTCACCCTCAGGACCCTCAGGATGGCCGGAAGGATTGTCGTCCATGGGGTTGCTGCATCATCGATGGTATGCCAGATGCTAGATGGCGAACTTGAATGCAAGGTTCCATCATCCCCAGTAACCCTCGTAGGGCGCTGCCGTTGTGTCCGCATAGCCTGACGATCAACAGCAGGATTTGACACGGTTCAGAGGCAAAAATGAACGCCATCCCAACAAAGAGACAATGGCCACGATACCATAACCCTGGTGGCTATTCACAGTGAGACAATATCACACTTCCCTACCTACAGTAACCTGATGACGAATGCCACGCCTCGTATGGGATTGCTCCAAATAAACAATGTCCTCGCACTCCGTACTTTGGCCTCAGGCGGGAAGCATTGGGCTACCAACCGCTGGTTCCCCGCGAAAATCACGCTTTGCGGCACATCGTTGAAGCTCTTGTGGTGGTTTGGCACTGCGACTCCCTGTGAACGCGTACACATTCTCACAGCTCGGTCGGAATAGAGCTGCAGCCATTATCCCGGGGGTTCATATGGGATCAAATAGCCCGCTGTACCCGCCAGAAGTAGAAGAACAACAGGGGCGAGATTGCAATCAGCTCAGGTAATCGTGCTGGTCAATGGGAGACCAGTTGCCCTGAATCCTGACTCATGTCCACGCAGATGGTGGGATGGGTGATTCTGGGGCAGCCATTCACCTGTTACCTTGTTGAGATAACTAGCAGCCCAGCTAGATAGGTGGCTGTCCTGTGTGTAGGTACCTAGGTAGTAACGGTGTATGCGGATCCAAGTTTGCACTCATAGGTGGTGGAAGAAGATGCAAAGGAGGTAGAAGACAAGCGGCATGGCCCACTAATGGGTTTTTTTGCCCTTTTTGCGCACCAGCGAGCAGAAGCAGCTCCAGGTGTGACCGTGGGCAAGTGCCGGGGCCTGGGGCTTTGTAAATGTAGGGGCTCACCAGGCCTTGTAGAGGCACCCGGAGTTCAGGACAGCGCCCTCGACATCACTTTGGCGGGGAGAGAGGGGTATCGTAGGCGCCCCTGCGTGCCCGTAGTTGCCGGTAACGTCCTCTGTAGGTCCCCGTAGGTGCAGGCCAGTACCAACTGGATTGAACTCTCTTCACCACATACCTTGCGATAAGGATGTGCGGAGATTCTTTTTGCTCTGCTTCCTTTTTCTCAACTTCTTCTTCCTCTTGTTCCTTGCAAGTCCTCATCTACCCGGACCAATCCCAACCTCTCTCTCTCCCCGTTGATCCCACACCCTTGCAACCTTTGAGTAACTCCATCCTGAACCCCCCCGCCCTGGCTGGCTTAGGTTGGCGTCACCAACTCACCAGTGAGGACCCAAAGCCATCCCAAACTCTTGCTAGCTGGCGCCCCAATCCTGTCAGCCAAAAAGTTTTTGCCAGGTGCGTATTTTTCGGTACCGCCAGTCTCGTCTCGTTACCGCTGCCCGACCGCGTCTTCTCGCCTTTTCGCTCTACCCTTATCAAATGGCTCACACGGCATGCTCGCTGACCTCAAGCTCAGGGAAAGCTTAAGCAGCCAACCAGGTTCCACGCCTAGGACCTTGACCGAGCTATCGCAGCTTTACGGCTTGACGGATCGCTGGTGGAGCCCTGGTTCCCTGCAAGCCTGCCAGTCAACACTCTCATCCGTGCGGACCTGTCGAGGTGAGTTACGGGCCATCCAAAGCTGCTCGCTGCTCTCTTTTTCGCTCGCATCTTGTGAACTGCTTTTACCTTTAAAGAGGGGTTGCACGCTGCAAGCTCCAGTTCTCGTTCCTTTCCTCCCTCAGCTTGGTCTTCACGCCTGACCTTGTCGTCGTCGTCGTCGTCCTCCCTTCTCTTCCTCTTTCTTTGTTTTCTTTTCCTGCATACTAACCTCTCCACTCCATAAAGTCAACAACCATGGCGGAAAAGGAAAACAAAGACCTCGAGAACGGTGATCCCAAGCGGGAGAGAATCTCCTTCGCCGACGGATGGGATCCCGACAAAGATGAGGGCGAGTATGCCAACCTCATTCGATACATTTCCACCTACCGAGATCGTCGCTTCTCCAAAGCTCCCTCCCAAGTTTCCGGTGAAGACGTCGGCGATGCCACGAAACAGAAGAAAGTTCCCTTCTACAAGAGGATTTTTGGCATTACTGGTGGACCAGGGGATCTCTACGAGGTCCCTGAGGAATGGCTCAACACCGACATCAAAACAGGTCTGACCTCTGCGGAGGTCGAGGCTCGCCGAAGAAAATGCGGCTACAACGAGTTGACAACGGAGAAGGAGAACATGTTTCTCAAGTTTATCGGCTACTTCAGAGGCCCTATTCTCTACGGTATAGTCCAGCCCTTGTCTCTCCAAGTGTGGAAAACATCAGGATGCTGACCTCGGTGTAGTCATGGAGCTTGCTGTCCTTCTCGCTGCTGGTTTGCGTGACTGGATTGATTTTGGTGTCATCATTGGTATCTTGATGCTGAACGCCATTGTCGGCTGGTATCAGGAAAAGCAGGCTGCCGATGTCGTCGCTAGTTTGAAGGGTGACATTGCTATGAAGGCCGAGGTCATCCGCGACGGCCAAATGCAAGAAATCAAGGCTCGCGAAATTGTTCCTGGTGACATTGTGAGTTTCTCGTCCCCGTCTTTCTTAGCCGATGACAACTAACCTGTCCATCTAGCTCATTCTCGAGGAAGGTTCCGTTGTTGCCGGTGAATGCCGATTGATCTGCGACTTCGATAACCCGGCTGGCTTCGAGGAATACAAGGAGATGGTCAGCGATCCCGAACAATACCACTCAAAGAACCACACCGACTCGGATGACGACGAGGAGCACCACATTGGTCACTCCATTGTCGCAACCGACCAGTCTGCCATCACCGGAGAGTCTCTGGCTGTCGACAAGTACATGGGCGATATCTGCTACTACACCACCGGTTGTAAGCGAGGAAAGGCCTATGCTGTCGTCACTGAATCTGCTCGTGGCTCTTTCGTCGGCAAGACCGCGTCTCTTGTCCAGGGTGCCACCGACCAAGGTCATTTCAAGGCCGTCATGGACTCCATCGGTACGGCTCTGCTCGTCTTGGTCGTCTTCTTCATTCTCGCTGCATGGATCGGTGGTTTCTTCCACAACATCCCCATCGCGACTCCTGAGAACAGCTCCGTCAACTTGCTCCACTACGCTCTTATTCTTCTCATCATCGGTGTTCCAGTCGGTTTGCCCGTCGTCACCACCACTACCTTGGCTGTCGGAGCTGCTTATCTCGCCAAACGAAAGGCTATTGTGCAGAAATTGACTGCCATCGAGTCGCTTGCTGTAAGTGCTCTTTCCCCTTCTTCTGTCGTTTCCCGCGCAGCTAACATAAATTAGGGTGTCGATGTGCTCTGCTCTGACAAGACTGGTACTTTGACCGCCAACCAACTGACCATCCGTGAGCCCTACGTTGCCGAGGGTGAAGATGTCAACTGGCTCATGGCTTCTGCTGCACTTGCTTCATCTCACAACTTGAAGGCCCTTGATCCCATCGACAAGATCACCATTCTGACCCTCAAGAGATACCCCAAGGCCCGTGAGATTCTGCAACAAGGCTGGAAGACCGAGAAATTCACCCCCTTCGACCCTGTTTCCAAGCGTATTACCACTGTCTGCACGCTCAAGGGCGAGAAGTGGTCTTTCTGCAAGGGTGCGCCAAAGGCTGTTCTGTCCATTGCCGAATGTGACGAAGCTACTGCCAAACATTACCGTGATACTGCGGCCGACTTTGCTCGTCGTGGTTTCCGATCTCTTGGTGTTGCCTCCAAGCGAGGTGACGAGCCTTGGAAGGTCATTGGCATGTTGCCCATGTTCGATCCCCCTCGTGAAGATACTGCCCACACCATCTTGGAAGCTCAAAACCTCGGTCTTAGTGTCAAAATGTTGACTGGTGACGCCATTGCCATTGCCAAGGAGACTTGCAAGCTTCTCGCCCTCGGTACCAAGGTCTACAATTCTCAGCGTCTCATTGCGGGCGGTGTTGCCGGTTCCACTCAGTACGATCTTGTTGAGAAGGCCGATGGTTTCGCAGAAGTGTTCCCCGAGCACAAGTACCAGGTCGTCGAGATGCTACAACAACGTGGCCATTTGACTGCCATGACTGGTGATGGTGTCAATGATGCTCCCTCTCTGAAGAAGTCCGACTGCGGTATCGCTGTCGAAGGTGCCACCGAAGCTGCCCAAGCCGCTGCCGATATAGTTTTCTTGGCTCCCGGTCTCAGCACAATTGTCGATGCCATCAAGGTCGCCCGTCAAATTTTCCAAAGAATGAAGGCCTACGTCCAATACCGTATCGCTCTTTGCTTGCACTTGGAGCTGTACTTGACCACTTCCATGATCATCATCAACGAAACTATCAGAACCGACTTGGTTGTCTTTTTGGCCCTGTTCGCTGATTTGGCCACCATCGCCGTTGCCTACGATAACGCTCACTATGAACAACGACCTGTCGAATGGCAATTGCCTAAGATCTGGGTCATTTCGGTTTTCCTTGGTATCCTTCTGGCCTTGTCCACCTGGATTATCCGAGGTTCTTTCTACTTGCCTTCTGGCGGTCTTGTTCAGAACTTTGGCAATGTCCAGCTTATGCTCTTCCTTCAAGTCTCATTGGTTGAAAACTGGCTCATCTTCGTCACTCGTGGAGGACAGACCTGGCCATCTTGGAAGCTCGTTGGCGCTATCTTCGGTGTCGACGTTCTATCCACTCTTTTCTGTGTTTTTGGCTGGCTGGCCGGTGGCAAGGACGAACTCTTCACTATTCCTACCGACAAGTTTACCCAGGACAACTACAGCCGCGATACTTCGATTGTCACAGTCGTCGTCATCTGGGGATACTCGATTGGTGTCACTATTGTGGTTGCTATCGTCTACTACGTTTTGACCAGCTTGTCGTGGATTGACAACCTCGGCCGTGCAACCCGCAGCCACGCCGATACCACCATGGAGAACATCATCTCCCACCTTAGCCGTGTCGCTCTCGAGCACGAGACTGATGTTCATGGCAAGTCGAAATGGGTGTTGGGCAGCAAGGCTACGGGAGAGGAGGAAGGTGAGCTTTAAACCAACCCCTTTTCCGGAGAATGATGACTAATTGTTTTGCAGAGGAATAGAAGTAGATTGTTGAGGTGCAGAGGATATGAAGATAATTTGCGTCTGGCACTGAAAATCGGGGTGAAGGGTGGTGTCGCACTGCACAGAAGATATTATCTTCTCTGTTAATTTCATAATCTGAGCTAATGGGTTCGTGCAAGCTACAAATGGGATTGTGTTGTGTGGAATGAACAAAACTCAATGGAATATCCATCCCAACCGGAACAAAACATGACATATGTATGCCTTCACCGGCACACAAACATTGAAGAAAAGAGACAAAAAACACCGGGAAACTGAAAAAGAACCAAGCAGGACGCGAACGAAAGGAGCAGGGGTCGAGATTTGAGGTTGTCGCCTCGCATTTGTCTCCAGAAGCCAGCCTCGTTCAGCCGTCCGTGTTGTTGCCAGCAGGCACTTCTCTCGATCGACTTTGTTTCTTGTTTGTAGCCTTGTCCACGAACTTGTTTGGGGCTCAGGAACCTGAAATTACTAGCAATACCTTTTTCTTTGTTACTTTTTCATTGTCGATATCGAACGCCATGCGATGCGTTGCGTTGCAATGCGAAGGCCCCATGTATGCAGAAACGGATAGATGCAGACCAAACCACAGAAAGAAAATCACAATCGTTTTACAAACGAATCTCATCTCAGCCCCGAGCCAGAGTTGGAAGAGACCGTGTGCATAGGTGAACAATGCGCACGGAGATGTAGAGTGTGATGAACGCAATGGGCACCGAAGGCATCATCACTCTGTCTGTGCCTGGAGGAGCTGGAGGAGCTTCACATAGAACCAATCGCATGATTGATGCCTGCGTAGCAGTATGCACATGCTCGCGCACTTGCTCATGCGTGTAGGCCCACCATGGAAGAATATACATACATACACACACACACGGGATCTCCAAAGCCTGGTGAACTATTCCTGAGCAGTCGTCAACGGGCCCGTTCGCGACGGAAGGGATGATCGCAAGGGTGGATGGAATAAGGGGCACGCAGCCTGGCGCCACCAGCGAAGCATCATCCAACCATGGGGCTTCGTAACCTGGACATACTTGTGTATATATTACCCATAGACAGTTCCGGTCATCCCGTCTGTTGGCTCCGCTCCTCTTCCGGGGACCGGGACCCGTTAGTGCCTGTGCCTGTGCCTGTGGCACTTCTCCTGCAGGGCCCGAAGCGCGGGCACATCTGACAGCTGTGGCAAAACACCAACATCTCGCGAACCGCGGTGAACATCCCGGAGTGGCGAAACGGAGCGGAGAGGGCACAATGCGAGCCAAGGATTGGCACACGCGGCTTTGCTCCTTTCTCATCTGTCAGATCACAACTCACTGGATGACGGCCACCGAGCAGCGCCAGAGACCTTTTCGACTCCCCGCAACTGCTAGGGGTCTCAAACCCCTTTCGTGGCTTTACTATATCGAGCCAGTGTCTGCAAGTCATCGCCCGCCTTGCCTGAAGTGGACCGTGGCAGAGCCCCCTTTGAGGCGTAAGGTTCAGCCTCGTGTGTTGTTGGTTTTGCAGCCTTGCAGCCTTGCACGAGGCACTCCGATGCCGGTTGAAGGCTAAACAAGCCAGTAACCCACCAATCAACCAAACACACATAACAAGACAGGAATGAGGGGGCGGCCTTGTTACCGCTTATTTTTTGGTAAATTAACATTGTTAATGCAGTGGTGGTTAGAAGTTTTGTGCTTTCCACGTGCACTTTGTGTTTATCGTTGTGTTGCACAATGTGGAATATCGATGCCAAAAGGCGTGGACCACGGACGTCAAAGACAGCTACCCTTGTGTTCATTGATCGATATTGCCATGTGGATGCCCAATCCCCGACGAAATGTCGCCATTCCTGGAGTTGATCTAGGGATCTGGTTTGGAGGACGTAATGCATTTGGCATTCTCAGCGTAAAGCTTGGGCCCTTGGCCTCGACTCCGGATGCATAATCAGAAGGTCAGTCTGAGGCTCGGGCGTGAGACCTGACCATAGTAGCATGCCATGCATATTTTCCACAGAGTTGTATCTCCAAAGGAGTGGCTTCAGCCTGGCGCCAGGGCCGCTCCACAGTCGCTACTACCAAGAAGGCGTTCCCGAACATGCTGAGTTGGACGACAACACACTTGAGCAAGCATGGAGTCATCGTAGCCAGACAATTTGGATTCTGTCCAAAGAGAACGTTTGCATTTAGCGTGTATGGGGCTGTGGAGTTCGCTCCTTCAAAGCTTAGCATGAATCTGTACTATCAAAAAGTAGCGTCTGGCTTGGATTTGCAGCCTCGCCCTCTCTGGGCCAGCTGAAGGATAGCGGTTCCATATAGGTTTCGGGAAAACTCCGCGTGGCATGATCGCCCACTTTGCACTGTTAGTTGGTTGGTCGGTCGGTTGGTTGGTTGGTTGGTTGGTAGAGGGGTTATTTCTGGATGGCCCTCCTCCACGACTGCATTCCCTGCTCTTTTCGTCCATCCTCATTGTAGTCGTATCCTGTTGAGGCCTCGAGAGAATTAGGAGATTAGAAGAGATACGGACCGGTCCGTCGTACGGTGAGACAGACAGAGGAGGTGTTTCTTGCGACGAAAGAGAAGAGAGTGTTCTCGAGGTCGACGCTGAAGAGGGTTCGCGGGATTGAAATAGCTGCTGAGCTGTGAACACGTTACATTAGCAGACGGATGGACGTGTCGAGGGATGCTTGACATCAAAAACTTCACTGATGACTCACTGAACCAAGCATGAACATCCAGTGAAGGTCTGAATCTCGCCAGTGACGATAAGTCCCGGTCCAACAAAAATTCGGGTATATGAGCAGAACTCTCCCACTCTTCAACCACAATCCAGAAGCACAATCCAGAAGCACAAGATCTGCAACCGAAAACCGGATTGTTGTAGCGGTTAACATTACTGTCTCTCATACTTGCGGTCCGATGGCTTCAATGTGGGAAACACAGTCGCCCCTGGTTCGATTCCAGGATCCGGTGAGATCAGTCCTCCTTTTGATCCCTTTTTTTTGTTAGTCTTGCCAGTGTTATCTTTGGAGTTACAGATGTCTTTTTTGGTGTCTGATCGCTTGCTGGCGCGTCGTGAAGGAATTTTTGCATGGTCGCGTCAGAGTGGTGGTGACCGGGTAGTCAGGCTCAGAATGAGGCAAATACTACCTAGTAGAGAAGGTGCAGTCTGCGTCAAGACACGCAACATCCACGGGTAGGAAAGGGGGATTCGGAGCGTTTTAGAGGGTAGATGTAAGTGTCGACAGAGTTCATAGGATCTGGTGGTCTTTGCGGTCGTAAAATGAAATTTGGACTTTGTTTATGAGCTTTTGTAAGCGTCTTCAACTCAGAATCGCGTATACATTGGGGGACTGATCCCAAGGACAAGACACTCAGCTTGGGCCCTAATTTCGAACTCCCCAGTCGCGGGTTATTGCAGCGGAGCAGTTAGACTCTTGGGTTTGTTTCCCAGACTCGTTGTGTCCTCCCCAAAAACCGTCCGTTAAGCTGCTAGTTTGACTGAATTGAAACATTTGCTTGCAAACTGTGTCCATAGAGGTGACCATTTTCGGACAAGCGGCACGTACATCGATCAGGGTTATCCCGCAGTCTGCCCCAGCCAGGCGCAGAGATGTGATGAAGAGGCTGTATCCGCTCCATGGCACGGCAGGGGTCATGCAGTCCTGTTCTTCCGGCTGTTGCGGAGCTGCACTAGGCGGTCACCAGGTCTCACAGGAGGTCACCAAATTCTGTGCGGGAAATACCTGGAAGGGTTGGCGGCCCGGTACATCATAGGTGCGGACAGGTACAGGCAAAAGCCATTCCATCTTTTTGATCCACCCACCCAAGAGGAAGACTGTCCAAAGGTCGCATGGATCCACGAGGCAGACGCCATCGCCAGCCTCCGCCAGCCTCCGTCAGCGCGGTCAGTAGGTCACGCCGGCCAGGCTTGCTGCTACTTCAGCAATATAGGTAACAGAGGGTTCAAGCAGCGTGTGCAGAACAAACCACGGTTTCGCCCTGACGGTTCGTCATTATGTAGCCCGCTGGGTCCGATGAAGAGCCATAAGCATAGTATTTTCTGCAAACATGAAATGTTGTGCGCAGGAGATATCTCAT
Source organism: Cladophialophora psammophila CBS 110553 (assembly GCF_000585535.1). Classification (NCBI taxonomy): domain Eukaryota; kingdom Fungi; phylum Ascomycota; class Eurotiomycetes; order Chaetothyriales; family Herpotrichiellaceae; genus Cladophialophora; species Cladophialophora psammophila. Next base: position 883,561 of record NW_006912924.1, read on the forward strand.
ACCATTACTCAGAAACCATGCAGCCACCGATAGTAATGCAGCAGTGCGCTTAGGGTAGGGTCAGGCTGGACGTCTAGGCCCAGCAACACCAGTCAGTGACGCACATAATCATCCCAAATCTGTGAGTGTGCGTAATTTGTAGCGGTCCTCCGCGTCTTCTCCACGCACCTTCATTCGAGAGAAATCACGAGTTTGAGGGTGACACGACCACGGGTCGTCCCGATTAATTCGATCGCTTCATGGCAGGATAAGGCAGGGACCGGGTTGGAGTCAACTAGTACACCGGTTTTGAAAGGGGCTGGGTTAATCATCACAGGAGTCTCGTCCGTCCCTGTAGGCCACTGGCCGCATCCGAAAATGGTTCCTTTCACCGCTCTTGTTTCTCTCGATGACCAAGAGCCAGGCCGCACGATCGCACCCATCCATATTTCAACTTCCGCACGATGAGATGATATCGTGTCTTCAATCGACTGAACGGTAACCATGAAAACGAGGTCTTAGCGCATGACCAGATTGATGGCCATGGTCAAAGCCAGCCTCGGCGCTTAGCCACACAACGACCTGTTTGGCGGCCAGAGCAACCCCCCCCCCCTCCCCACAAGATTTTGGCACCAAGAATGGCCCGTCGCATGATCTTACAGTAGAGACTGTGGAATGTTCTCGAGCCATTCGAAAGGAGTTGGTCGAGAGAAGAAACGCCATGGCGTCCTTGCCGATGCCGCTGCGGCCGCTCCCTGCTACCCGAAAGAAAAAAAAGGGTTGAAGCCCACCCACATCTCGTTTCGCTAGTAGTCACAGACTCACTGGTGACAGCCTCTTGTTTCTTTGGGGGAGGGTGTGCACTAATTCGCGTGAGGTGGCATGGCATGACAGCACAGACGGCGCACGATATCCTAAATAGAGATAGTAGGTGAAGTGTTGCCTTTGTTTCCTATGCGCTATCCCTGGCCAGCATAGGGATTGCGTTCACGGAAGGGCCGCCCGTGGCTAGTCGGCCAGGGATGTCATGGTTCCTTACTGTTGGGATTTTCTTCCTTCCAGGGCTGGTGGATAAGATCCGGATGACCCCATTACGCGAAAATACCCTGCAAGAAAGGGGCTGAAGAGATAGATCACGTCCTTGCTGTGATGGGGGGAGTTTCCCACTCAGATCGCCACGGGAAGCGGTTGAGCAACCCCAGCATCATGGTCCACTGGTAACGTGACGATGAGATGGACAATAGAACGCCTAGGAATCTCTTAGGCGACCTGAAATCTCCATCTCAACAAGGAGACCGTGGTGTAGTCAGCCCCGAGAGTGTCTGGAGGTGAAATGCGCCCCGTTGTGATTCAACCCTGTAGGCACCGGAGCCTGGGGAGATGCAGTAGCGTCCAAGCCCCTGAATGACCCAGGCAGGCTCTACTACCATTGCATCCTGCGCGTCGGCATAAACGTGGCCAACTGTTATCTCGTTGCAATAAAGCGGTGTGAATGATGTTCAAATGAAGACACATTGGCAGTGCATTCCTGAAATCCTTCTGGTTGGTTATTGTTCAAGGAGGAAGGTGAGGCCTGCAAAAATTAACGTTTCTCTCTTGGATATAAGTAACCCGGCCACAGTAGTAATTCCTTTAAACTTTCGGATTCACAGCCAGCTAGACACCCCTCCCAATATTGACTTTCTTCTGCAGCATCTGCCATGACTGACCACCTGGCGAACATGGGCGGCTGTGATTGGAAGGACCCACCGCAGGCTGTCGTAGCAACCGACGATGATCACTCTGAGGAGTGGTCTCGTGGTAGGTGGAGTTTTGTCCGGTCTCAGAGCTTTTGAGGTTAACAACCGACTGCAGTGTGCTCAAGGCGCTCTTCAGTTGAGACACGCAGCCTCGACGATGACGTCCTCCTAGCTGTTCGCGACACCAATGGCAACGACAAAAGCGACGGCGGCAGCGAGGAATCTTACGACAATGAGCCTCCTAATTATGCTGATTCAGCGGACCGAGACCTCCTTCGCCAGTGCTTTCCTGCTGGAACGGCCACACTGCCGGATCCAAGCTCGCAGGCATCTCTGTCCTTCAGAACTCAACCCTGTGAGGACATCAGGGTGAACGAGCCAGAACAGCCAGTGAACGAGCCAGAGCAGCCAGTGAACGAGCCAGAGCAGCCAGTGAACGAGCCAGAACAGCCAGTGAACGAGCCAGAACAGCCAGTGAACGAGTCAGAACAGCCAACTGGACTACAGGCGCGGACAGAGCCAAGGCTTGCCCGAGATGACGAAAGGAACCTCAAGCGCAAGGCGTCCACTGAGCTTGAGCGCACGCCCTCAAAATCAACAGAGGAGGTCCGTCGCCGTGGAGGATAAAGAAGGCACCCTGTATTGAGACGCGGTCAGTTGCTGTCCAATATGACGTTCAAGATCATTATTGCATGGAGAAACCACGATCAGAGAGAAGATTAATTCTGCAGAGTGGGCGTCATTGTCGAAAGCGATCATCAAGCGGAGCTGAGACTGCTTTCGGCACCCACCTTTGACTAAGGATGATACAAATTTCATCACCTGGGCCATGGATAGATAAAAAAGAAACAACGTCTACATACCAAGTTGTGTTCCAGAACTGTCATCCTGACGCATCTTGTCGCGCCTAGTGCCTCATTAGGTGATTATCAACGAAAGCATTTGTGATCCAGTGATAGCCATAACAAAGTCATTTTGAATTCTGTCCAAGGACTGGCCACAAGAATTTCTTTTCCACGGGTATTGATGCTGCCCGTGTATCTGGCTCTTCATCGTAGGTCAAAGTATCGACACCGAACTGGGTTGCTGCTGGCTCGTCTTCAAATCGCCGTTTCCTTGGTTCACGTGTTACAGGGCTGGCGCCGCTGCTCTCTTTCATCTTTATTTTTGTCTCTTCCTTCACCTTAGCTGCTCTTTTCTCGCTCAGTAAGCGCTGGATCTCGGAATGGCGGAACATCTTGATCTGATCATCTGTTAACGTCCTTTTCGCGCCGTCCTCATAATATCCCAGACCACGGTCGTCGTCGTGGTTTTCCTCGCCAATAATAGCCTCAGCAGCACGGCTGGATTCGGTGTGGTCCACGGGATTCTGCTGACAAGTTACCAGGTCTGGGATTGGTTGGCCGGAGAAATGGGCAGCGTGGAAGGCTCTCAGCCGTGCGATTTCCCGCTGCTGAATCATAACGGGCGATAGATAGACGTAATGTGAGACTCTGCGGCCGAGTGTCGTCGATGAGCAACGGAGGACGCGCCACTTTGCCCGGCTACACAGCGGCAGAGAGCACAGGATTCCCTCGGCAAGTCCTTTGTTGAGTATTCCAGGCTGGCGTGGCGCAGAAAGTGTGACCAAAACTGGCGACCTGGGACTTTCTCGCTTTGCTCGCAGCTGACAAAGCGCGGGCGCCAAGCATCTCGGAAAGCCATGTACGCAATTCGTCGCAGCTCTGCACCATCTCTTCGTTCCTGATGAGTAAACACTCATGTTGCCCTCAAGTCTTCTCCAATGGAAAAGAACCCTGGATCATCAATATGCGTCCACCGAAGGCCAGCTTGGGAAAAGGGAAAGTCAATTTGACATAGGTCGCTGTTCTCCTGGCTTGCTAAACGGCCCTCTGGGACAATGTTCGGAGGTCGTAACCCAATACAGATCTTTTCTCTCGGCCGTGCACTTGCGGGACACGCACTGAACATCCCACAAAGACGACAAATACTGTGATTACTCAGTGGAGCTTCATCAAGAGTGGAAGTGTCTGAAATGCGTGGCTTTTTGGAGGCATTCGAGACTGTACATGACAACGGAGGTAGAAGACAAGGATATAAACGACGGGATCTGTTCTTCCCTCGATCCTTAAGTCACTCCCAAAGACAGATCAGAAGCACACGATACAGCTAACAGCTCTTATCACATTATTCTCGAATCCCCCTTAAAATCCTACCGACAAAACTCCCAGCATGGCTACCGAGCTCATACTTCTGACTGGAGGCACAGGTCATGTTGGTTATCGTACGCTGATCGAGGCCCTTTCCAAAGGCTACCGAGTGCGGGCTGCGGTTCGATCTGAAAGCAAGGTTGCTGAGATCAAGGCTGCCAAATCCACCCAGCAGTACCTCGATAAGCTTTCGTTTGTCATAGTCCCCAACATCGAGAAGGACAGTGTCTTTGATGAAGCCGTCAAGGGTGTGGACTACATTGTCCACATCGCATCACCTCTGGCACGACCTTCTGATGACGACGAGGCCAATATCATTCAACCTGCTATCAGGGGCACGCTGAGCATCCTCCGCTCGGCTCTCAAAGAGCCCTCGATCAAACGAGTCGTTATCACCTCCTCTGTTGCGGCTGTCTCTCCACCCGAGCCGCGAGTGTATACCGCTGACAACGTTGAACCGGATCCCCGTGGGCCATATCCTCACACTTTCGCGGCATATGCGGCGAGCAAGAAGCTCGCCTACAACCGCACCAGAGACTTCATAGCCCAAGAAAATCCCCATTTTCGCGTGATCAATGTCATGCCGACCTTTGTCATTGGCAAGAACGAGCTTGCAACCACTCCAGCAGCCGTGAACTCTGGTTCAAATGCGCTTGCCTTTACTCCGCTGTTGGGAATGCACAATCTCAATGGAATGCCAGCAGCCACTTGCCATGTTGACGATGTCGCCTACGTCCATATTGCGTCCTTGGATCCTAAAATTCAAGGAAACCAAAACTTTGGGGTTAACTACGACGTGAACGGCATCAAATGGGATGATACCATCGACATCGTCAAGAACCATTTTCCTACAGCTGTGGAGAAAGGTGTGTTTCCTCTTGGTGGCAGTCAGACCTCACTGCCGATGCCATTTGACGCGAGTAAGACCGAGAACATCCTTGGCATCAAGTTCAAGGATTTCGAGGAGCAGGTTGTGAGCCTGGCTGGCCATTACATCGAGGTAGTTGCAAAGGCTTAACGCAAGCAGAGAGCGTCTCGGAGGATATAAATAGATGAAGGAAGCCCGTGGCAGATAGACTAGGATACTTGCAAAATCCACTTCTCCGTGAAGAGGATATATAGGTAATAGTCATTCGTATTTGACAGCTAGCCTCTGGTCCGAAGGTGACAAGGCTGGCAATCTAGCTCAGCCCTGGTGACCCCTCGGCGACTTTTGACTCCGAAGCCTAGCTTGCAGTTCAACAGAGGCCAAACATTTCCTCGAGTCAACTCAAGGTTTTCTACGTTCCGAGAACCTCGACGAGTTTTGAAAGGGATGGAGTTCATGTGACACTGACTTCGTGGATATAGAAACAAAGATTAGCCAACTTGCCAGGTCCATCCATCGCTTTGCTTCGGACGCTGCATCCGTTCGCATTGATCGTGACGCCACCAACGTATGTGCTTTCTCTGACATCACTCTCAATCTCGCAACTGGAAACATGCGATCAATCCATCACCGCCGAACCTCATCGGCTGCATGCCTCCCTCTCCACGCCGCGCTAGGTAAAGAATTAATTCATCTGCCTCGCGTATCTTTGAAGCAGCTACCTCACCTCCCTATCCCCCTCCCCATACTCCTTCTCGCCAAATGAGTCCGAATTCAGAAGATCACGGCTCCACGATCAACATGTCCGCCGCAGCGCGTGCAATGTTGGGCAAAGTCCACAAACTGGTGCCTCCTATGCTGGAGAGATTCCACAAGGGCCAGCTCGGCCGAGTCGCTGTCATCGGCGGCAGTGCAGACTACACGGGTGCACCATACTTCTCCGCCATGGCCTCTGCACGGCTCGGCTGTGATATGTCCTACGTCTTTTGCGAACCTTCGGCGGCACCCACAATCAAGTCATACTCGCCGAACCTGATGGTCTCGCCGATCCTGAGGTCCACGGCGTCTATATCGCAGGCACAGAAGGAACAGGAACCCTCAGGGGAAGAGCTGGCCAAACCTATATTAGATATGTTGCCTAGGTTGCATGTGCTGGTCATTGGGCCCGGGCTGGGAAGAGATATTGTAACGCAAAAGCAGGTCAAGGCTGTCATTGCCGCAGCGAGAAAGCATAATCCCCCTATCCCGATGGTGCTGGATGCAGACGCCCTCCTGCTAGTTCAGACAGATCCGGGTCTGATCAAGGGACACAAGGAATGCATTCTTACTCCTAATGTGGTTGAGTTCGGCCGTCTAGCTAAGTCGGTAGGGATGGATCAGAGCGGCGGGGATCCGGAGAAGGCATGCCAGGAACTTTCCAAGATACTCGGCGGAGTCTGCATCGTTCAGAAGGGCCCGGTCGACTACATATCACAAGGTATCGATACCACGGTCTCCGAGTTCCAAGGTGGCTTGAAGCGGTCTGGTGGACAGGGTGATACCCTGACGGGTTCGTTAGGCACATTACTGGCATGGCGAGAAGCTTATCATGAGAAGCTTTGGGACATTGGCGAGGAGATGAGTCGAGAGGAGACGCTCTTGTTGGCGGCGTTTGGTGGAAGTGCCATCACGAGAGAGTGTTCAAGGAGAGCTTTCGCGAAGAGACAGAGAAGTCTGCAGGCGAGTGACCTTACAGACGAGGTGCATGAATCGTTCCTGACTCTCATTGGGGAGCCTGGCCCTGTCCATCCGCCGAAACAAAATTTGTGAAGAGATTCTGATGGTCGCTCGAGGATGACTGAAATCAAGAACATGTCAATAGAAGTACAGCCAGAAACCCGCAGTAAATGTGGGGGCGCAAGAGGACAATGATACGACCATGCTTCACTGCCTGCGATCACTTGTGCATGCTCATGAGCCCTAACACAGCCACGTCATACTCGAGTGGCTCTACTTCCTATATACAATGCCACGGCCGGAAGCGCCCTAAGAACCATATTTGGCTACAGGTCGTAAACGGAACCTTTCTGTTTCTTGAATCTCTCTACCCGCTCTCGCTCCGCTTCCTTATTCTTCCCTTCATAGTATTTGGTCAACGCAGAGAGATCCGCTGTGCCCTGACCAGCAGACACATTCCAGGGTGAGCCGAAGTTGAATGACCTAGAAGCCCTGGTTAGTGATCTCGATAACGAAGCCGGGTCCATGTGCAAAATAGGGGTATTCATACTCTGGATTTCGAAGGGGAGGACCGGCAGGATCAGTCGGCGTCGCAGCAAACAGCTGCCTATCAGCGGCGGCCTGCTCCATCATGGTTGTATGTATAGCATCTTTTCTCAACAGCACCTCTCTGCCGGCATCGTATTTTCGCACAAGACGGCTGAGCGCATTATCTCCGGGAGAGCTGGCGATCGAGTAGATGAATATTGCGAAAGGTACGGAGCCTATGGCAATGTAGAATCCCCTCTGTTCCCCAGAGCAGTGTCAGTCTTTTGCATCGCCCACGTTGGAATTTCTGTAGGGGATTTCCTGTGCTCACGCCGAATCCTTCGTTCCCCGATCCACCTGCGACGTGGAGAGCGCTCTCCCCAGAATGATGGTGGTGTGCATCTCCGTGACCGTGGCCAGCTTCGTGTCCAGCAAATCTGCGTTGCGGACGTTGTTGGACTGCACGCCTCAAGGGACGAGCTGCAGCTCTCGCCCCTCGAGAGACAAAAGACATGATTGTGTATGCTGCAGCGACAACAACAAAAAGGTGTCACGAGGAACTGGTCTGCAATGTATTGTACTTTCATGTTCAAGCCGCCATCAAACTGCGGTTAAACGTCCAAGCTACAGGACGCCAAGAAGTCCGGGCCGTCTATTTTTCCGACCCTCACACTTCCAATCTCAACCTCCTACTACTTTCTACACCAATCGTGCTTTGACACGATCTTCTTTCCAGCAGCCAGCGTCCTATCAGTGCCCAGCATCTGGGGGGGCGAGGGCACTTTGGTTCATGCAGCTCTGTTGTTTATGTGGAGTTGCTCTGGACCTATTGTCGTCACCTTGGTCGGGCAGCAAGGTCCTATCCTGCACCACTTGATGCCCAGTCTTGCGAGAATTGCGGTTGATGCTGACCTTTCTTCCCAGGGCTAAGTGTTTATGACTCAAATGACCTTTTCTTTTGCTGTGCCCTTCTGAATTCTACATTCTGCACTTTGTTTTACGCTCTTTTCTGGTCCTGTATCAATAATGTACCAGTATTTGTTGTCTGTACATCACTGGGCGCCCTGAACAATCGGAAGAAAAAAGAATTCTATGTCATTGGTACTTGTGGTTTTGCTTCCTAAGATAGGTTGACCGTAAAAGTCCTGTTCTTTCTTCTATTTATTTCTCTCATTTCAGCACAATGTCGACGACTGCGTATCAGACAAATGCGAGGCCCCGAGGGCGGCCTGGGAGCTTCAGCGAGACTTCAGAGAAACACACACGGAGCCGAGCGTCGAGTTCGGCATCTGTAAAACTATCCAAGACACTGTCGCGGACTCTTGATGAAGTCTCTATCCCTAGGAACAGCCGGTCGAACTCACCGGCTATATATTTTCACCGTCAAAGGACGCTCGACTCAAAGTGGTCGGATCCAGCGTCCGCTTCTTCTAGACATTCCGCTGTCTCATTGAGATCAGACAAGAGTATCTCATCAAGAATGGAGGACGAGACATTTCACACACCAAGTTCGCCGACCAAGGTGAAACCACATATCATCCAAGCCCCTCATGACAGATCCGATGCATCTGTAGCAGATGTACGTCCTCTTTCACCTACAAAAATCTCGATGACCACTGTTCCGGAGAGAGGAGAGCTCGTTGGATCCTTCACAAGAGGTGCGGAGCTCCTGCAATCCTCGCAAGGTCTCGGTTCGAAAAGCCATTCGTCGAGATCACTTGCGTCGATGCAGCCAACGGTTTCCGAAGAGCCTGAGGATATCAATCCTACTCAAACCACACAATCATCCCCACAAATGTCCTTGTCACCCCCCTGCCCTACTGACGTTGAAGAGCCGCTGGCGAAGGGTTCGAAGTCGTCACTGCGCGAAGAAACCGTTCTTGCATCGCCTGGCATGTCAAAATCGTCTTTGTACGAACCTACAGCTGCATCGATGGGGACAGCGCCCATATCATATTTTCATGACCCTTTGGTTGCTCCAACTCCGCAGGGTCCGGTAGTTTTCATACAACCCACGTTTGGCCAGCATCTAGCGGAGTCGGCAGAGGGAGACATCCCTTTCGTGCCGAGCCCTACAATGACAACTGATGGGCCCTATCTTCATGCGTTCCCGCCTCACGCTCGCTCACCCCTAGCATCACCTCCTCTGTCACCCTTTCTTCAGCAGCCTACCGGTAGCCCGCCACCACAGGGGATTCCATTCCCACCCCCACATCCATACCAATACCCTCATCCATTCATAGCTAACCCTAATATGCAACTCGCATTCTATCCACCACCCTTCGCTTCCCCGTCTGTGCCGTTCCCATATCCGGATACAGTGTCTCGATCTGGCTCCGCAGCACCACCTGATGATGAGCGGACGAAATTGCTTGAGAAAGTCTCGAGTGTCCTGCCTGATATTAATCGCTTGCTGCACTACTATCAGGAAAGTCAAGGGCTTCTATCCGAGAAAGACCTTCTCGTTAAGCAAGCTGAGTCACAACATAACGAAGAGGTCACCAAGCTGAGAATTGAACTGAGCGCCTCCAAAGAAGAGTACGAACGCATTATAGGGGAGCAGGCTCGTGAAAATGTGAAGCTGAAGAGCGAGATCGTCGAACAGACCGAGAAGATCTTGCTCCTTGAGGGAAAATCTCAGGAGTTGGCTGAAGCAAACGAGGAGGTTGCCAATTTGAAGCTGAAATGCGAGTCTTTGGAGAGTGAGGTCGAGAACAGCCGTTCTATGAATGAGCAGCTGACTGCAGAGAAAGATGACCTGGAGAACCAACTCCAAGCTGTCAAGGACCAATTTAATGACGAACGGGCACAGTATGAACGGTCACAAACGGACTTGATACGAGCTCATGAAAAACAAATGGCGGAAAGAGAAGATGTTCATGCCAAGTTAGTGAGTGAACACAGGGCTGGCCTTTCAAAGCTTCAGCTTGATTTGGCAGGAATGATAACGAAGCATTCGCAACAGAGGAAAGATCTAGATTCCGCTCGAGCAATCATCTCCGAGCATGAACAGTCCTTGGCGGCCAGAGCCAAAGAGCTTGCTGATTCCGAGCGATCTCACAAGAGTGAATTGGAGGCGAGGAATCAGGTTGTAGAGGAGATGGCAGAGCAACACAAGCAGGCGATAGCGGTTCTGTCGCAGAAGTTGACTCAATCCATCGGAAGGCAGAAAGACGAACTGACGGCGTTGCGGGAAGGACACCAAAAAGAGATTGGACAATTACGAAAAGCAGCGGAAGGACGATTATCAGAGACGATCACCAGGCACAAGCAACGTGAGGTCCAGCTCCAAGGTGAGCTGGATGCCCTTCGGTCTGCGCTCGAAGAGCTTAAGGAGGACGTCGAAGAGCACCGTGATGCCAATGACAGCTTAAGGACCGAACTGGCGACGGTACAGAAGGCTCACCAAGCGCTCCAAACCACGCATGAGATGACCAGCAAGCATCATGCTGAATTGGAGGAAACTATGGTGTGTCTGAGAGATAAACAGGCTCAATGGCAACGAGAAAGTGAGCGAATGGAGCGCATTATACGAAGCCTTGGGCAGATCCGCGCCAGCAAAGGGAAGGGGGACGAGTTCTTGTGAGTGTGATCCGCTGCGCTTCTAACCAAGACCGTTCTCATTCTTCTCCAGGCACCGTGCCAGGTCTAGTTCGGGCGCACGCCGCTGACGGGGGAATGTAGTGTAAGTGCTTTCAACGAGCTAGCATTGTCGGTGGAGGAAATTTCGAAGCAACTCGTCCATGATCAGCCATATCCAGATCATGCTCTGGTGCAAATGGCTCAACTCAGTGGTCTTCCTGATATAACAGGCATGACGGCGGCAGCTCGGGGTCTTCGTTCCCTTCTCGTCCAGAACCAGATATTCCGAGTGCTGCAGCAGAGGATCTTTCAGCCATTCTTGTTCACATCATTACACGAGCAGTGTGACAGGTGCAACTTGGAGACGTGCCTGTCTAGGGTATCGACGATGATTAGTGTGAAGAGTGTCCACCGAGAAGCAATATGGAGAGCAATTGCTATGCGGTCACTCTATACCAGCCCCTATGGGCGCAAGGCCGCGAGCACAATCGCCACGTCTGTCAGCAAGGAGATTGTCGACAAGCTACAATCCATGACACTGGCCAAGCGTCTTCCAGTGTTAACGACAGCCGTCCGGTCAATTGCCAAGGCAGCAGTTGAGCTCTGGCGGCAAGTTCGGATAGAATGGGCGGCTATCCTTTCTAGCATGCCTCCTATGCTCAAGATGGAGGGAACATCGAGCTCAACTGATGCCATGCTCTGGATCCGACCGCATATCTTCCGGGAAGGACTTAGGAGTGTCGACGACGACGTCCCGGACGCCGGTTCACCGAAGAGATTGCCGACAGCACGCTGCACCTACCTTCAGGGGATTGCACTGTGTCATGACTCGCCAATAGTCCTTGCAAGGCGTCAGGAAGTGATGGCAGGCGACGGAGGACGGGGGTGAAGCAGGAGCTATTGTACAACAGAGACTTTGTACAGACCAGTCACTACACGGTCCCTAGGGAGGTCGGAATCTGATGTACATGGCCTGAAACGGATTGTAGTTCTTTTGCGGGCACCGTTGCCCGAGGCCCACCAGGACGCTCAATGCGAAAACCGTAGGTACTCGGGTAATAGCAGCTTGGGGGATGGGTTGGGGTGGTGCCGGCGATTGGATAGCTGCATGGCAAAAGGGAGAAGAGTCTGCCCATGATTCTGCCCCGGGCGAGCTAGATCCCTGTAGCGAAATCCAAAGGGCAGTGCTGACAGCTCACTGGTTTGGGGGCTCGTAAGGCTGATTTGGGGCTGTGCTTGCTGGCTGGTGGGCTGGCTGCTCCCTGAAGCTTCGCAGCGTCCCAGGCAGCGAGGGTGTCCATATGAAGATGGTTCCTTGCATCATACTGGATCCTCGATATCGTCATATCTCCTTTTCTCTCCATCCTTTCTCCGGTTGTTCTTCGATCCTGTGGTGGGGACAAGCAGGGTAGGACGGGCCAGCGTATGATACGATAGTAGCCACGGTTTGTTTATCCAGCAGCGGCAGCAAGAACACAACTGGCCCTGGGATGGAATAAGTTCACTGTTCAATAAACTTGCACTGAGCTCACCGGCTTGGGGGGGGGACCACATTGTGGCTTGTCAGGGCCTTGAGTGGAATGATATCGTGGGTCCTTGCAGCAACGATCCCTGTGCGAGCGGGCTTGGGTCGAATCAACCGTGGGCGCCTCGAGAAGTCTAATGCGGGAGCTGAAAAGGTACAAAGACAAGAGGACAAGAGCAGGTAGTGGCATGCAGACCTCCAACAGCGCGCGAGCATGGCATGGCTGTGCTGGCCATCCAGGGAAGGGCTGGTCGGATTTGGTGGGCTTCATCTCCATCTCCACCTTCACGCCCCCAAGAGTCGAGACGAGGGAATCGGGCAATTGCAGGCCTGCTTCCTCCGCCTGCGCGAGACGAGAAACCACCTCCACCACAACCACCTCTTCTACCACTTCCACGACTTTCCTCAATCGACCGCCTCTGCTCGCCTTTGGTCATAGCCTCACGCGGACTACTCTGGGTACTGCTGAGCTCCCATTTCTGACCCAGGTCACTCTTTTTCGACTGCGCGCCAACGCGCCGTTGTTCCCGGCCGACCTCCGATTGTATTCATCAGGCTGTCTCCTTCCTGGAGCAGTCAACGCTGGGTCGCGAACCATTTCTCTTGCACCAGCTCGAAATCTGCCCCTCGATCTGCCTGCCCACTGCGCTATCCCTCATTGCTCCTTGCTGGTGGCTCCTCCTCGAGCCCCTTCCACTGCCCTGTCCACCGTCCTCTACGCGACCAGTCACATCTCTCCAGATTTCTGTCCGACCACATCAGGAGACACAACGAGCGGGTGCCATAGTTTCTCGCGTCTCCTTCTCGAGCATTTCCCTCTTCCCTCTAGTGTCCTCTTCATTTCGACTCATCTCCTCTATTTACACCCTCTGGACATCCTGTGGTGCTTGCAACGAGCCGGATATCCACAGCCGTCACCAAGATCGACCGCAGGCGCAGTCTGCTGCGGCTCTCCGACCGGGGTAACTTCATCCTGGGGCCTTTGGTATCGTCCTCCTGGGCCGAACCCCTCTGCGTTCTCAGATACTTTGTGCTACATCACGATATCCTTCACAGCCTCACAACAGGCGGACCATCCGCCTACCATGCCTCCGACGCCCTGACCATCCTGGCCCTATCAGATCTTCCCCACTCGGGAATCGAGCAGAATAGGAGAGACACATCTGGCTTTCCTTTATCCTGCGCTGAAGATTCACGACAAAATGTCGCACTCTTACCCGAATCCATACAATGTCCAGAGGCCCGGACAGCATTCTCCGTTACTGACCACTCCAGCATTTCACCGACCGCGGCAGATACCAGCCCAGCAACACAGAGCAAATTCCTCTATGTCCAGGAGTCATCAGCATAATGCGAGTATAACGTCAAACCCGTCGCAAGGAACTCAGGAACTGGGAAGCGAACCGGATTTTGGGCTGGGTAACCCCCAGTACAATCTCCCGCCGGTGTCTAGTCCTGGATCTTTACAACCTTGGGCTGACATATACAATCTTGATGAAGACAACTCCTACCGCGAATCCTCCTTTGACGATTTCCTAACGACAGAAGAATCTTCCGAAAACCCCCTAAGCGAGCATACCACTCCCCAAGAACAAATTTGGGAGCAACAGTTCATATTGCAAGACGCCGCACAGCCTCGCATAGTTGATCCTTACGGGTCGAATGATTTCGAAGCCGCGCAAGGAGCTCCCGGAAGTTCAGATTTGCAAAGCTATTTTCACCACACCGAAGAGACACTGCCCAAATTCGTCTCTGGAGAAGAGCTAATGAGTTCCAAGAATTCCTCAATTGGGTCGTCTCTTCCCATTCCTCCGCGCCTGCCAACTCCCAATCAGCAACAAAATCAATCAATGGACCGCTCAGCCGCTTCCCACAAAAGAGGAGCCTCTCAAACTCTCAAAGTGGACACGACTTCGAGGCATACCCCTTCGTCCGATCACAAAGTAAATGCCTGGCAGGGCACATCATTCATACGGGCACCGAGCCCTGTGGTCATGGTATCTGACTATGAGACCTCTGGTGGCGTGAAGTCCGAGACATCACAGAGTCTAATGCCTACATCTGCCAAGCGTGGTCGTGAGAGCGAGTCTTCTGACGATGACGACGATGGTGATGGTCTTGAGGGATCAGGAACAAGGGATGTAGACGTGTCTCCGTCTCATCTGATGCCTCCAGACGCCAATGGTACAGATAATGTACGTTCGACTGCAACACAGCGTCACGGTCTTGAACCACAGTCGAGGAATGACGAAACGGTACCCTCGGCCAAAGAGCTTGAAGAGCAGCGCCAACTTGAGGAAAGAAATGCCGAGGTTCAAGAATGGCTTGCAACAAGCGAAGCTGGCAGTGGGCCTGAAGATGAATCAGGAGCAAACGTGTCTCGCCGGACGCCTCAAGGGCCAAGGCGGCGGGCCCATACCGCTGATGGCCGAGTGGATGCTCTCGGCCCTGTGTACTCAGACGAGCATATCCCTGGTCCTGGGGCTCTTGTTGATGTGGAAACAGACGACGAGTATTTTGACGACGACGTATCAACACAATCGTCGGCAATTGAAGAGTTCACAGAGCGGGCCATCGAGCAATATCGGCAAGACGGCTCACCGCGCCTTTCACCGCATGCTCTCGAGGGTCGCACATCGCCGGATAAATCTGCTTTCCCTCCGCTCGAAGATGAAACGCCAGCAGAACTACGGGACCCGTTGCCTACCCAGTTCATCAGGCGAGGCCCATGGCAGGATCCGGCTCGGGGCCCTGTTGTCAGCACAAGAGGTCAACCCAATACATCAAACGCAGCTGCATACAAGTTTAACGAGGAGGCAGCAAAGTGGGAGACCGCCTCGAGGGCTGCCACGTGGGGAACACGACGTCGGCTGAGCGAGAGTGAAATCAACTCCATTGTTGAAGGTAGTCAAATTCGACACCTGTCCCTTTCGAAAAGGGGGCGGGAACGAACGAGCAGCCTCTTCAACAAGGCTCGGGGCATGTTTCCCCGGCGCAGTAGCAGTAACATAAAAGAAGAGCCGTCGGCAGAGGACAAAGAGCCCGTCCCACGAGGTCATACCCACCGAAGCTCTGTCGGGAGCATCAAACCCCAGAGGATGCCGAGTTTTGGCAAGCCTAAGTCACCTTCGTTGAATACGGGCAGTGCCTTGCTTGCTATGACTGGTCACCTTGCAGCTGTCGGGCGTGGAAATTCAGTCGCCCAAGACTTTGATGCCTCCAAGTCAACACGCCCCTTACAGACGCTGAAGAAGCAGCGCAGCAAAAGTGACGTGACCAAGAACGCAAAGTCGTCAAACCTCGGGCTGGCAGATCTGTTGACCAAGCATGGCGGACCACCCATTCCGACTCTCGCATCCCCCATGCATGAGCGGGAACCGATCCTGGCCGCACAGATTATCGACAACGAAGACGCTCCTGCGGATGACGACGAGGACGAAACAGACGAGGTGGCTATTAGGATGGATCTTGAGATCCGCGCCGAGGACATTATGCCGACGATCGACGGATTCAGAGATCATGCGCGTAAACTCAATCCTCGGCTTGAGCCATATCTCATTGATCGCATTGGCCAAGAGCAGATTCGACGCTACAAAAAACTCGTTGAAACCAAGATCAAGCACACTCGTTCTGTCCAAGTTGCCCATAAATGCGCCTCGGGCAAGTTTTGCTTCGATCTGGGCGGCGACTCGATGCCTCTAGCGCCCCGGGTCAGCTCTAAGGATCCGGACACGACGCTGACCCAGTTTCAAATCAGTAACCCAGCAGATGATGAAGCCGATGAGTCCGGGTTCACGGACGGCATTGTCACGCCGGCATTGTTTCCCGTAGGGATCCCGCTGCCACCGGTTTCACGACTTCCGGCCGAATTTGAATGTAATCTCTGCTTCAAGGTGAAGAAGTTTCATAAACCGTCCGACTGGACAAAGCACGTGCACGAAGACATCCAGCCATTTTCCTGTACATTCCCCAACTGTTCCGAGTCGAAGTCGTTCAAGCGCAAAGCAGACTGGGTACGCCACGAGAATGAGCGGCACCGGCACTTGGAGTGGTGGCAGTGTTCGATTCAGGAGTGCAATCACATCTGTTACCGCAAAGACAACTTTGTCCAGCATCTGGTAAGGGAACACAAGATGACCGAGCCTAAGGTCAAGCGGGGTTCGGGTAGCAGCAAGAACAAGGCGATCAACGGTGGCATTCAAGAGGACAGTGAGGTTTGGCGCATGGTGGACAAGTGTCGCTCCGAAACCGACAAGAAGCCCCGGGATGAGCCCTGCCGCTTCTGTGGCAACGTCTGTTCGACATTCAAGAAACTGTCCGTGCATATGGGAAAGCATATGGAACAGATCGCCATGCCAGTACTGCAGCTCGTGAACATGAGGGAAGTCTCACCCGATACCATTGTCAGCCCGGTTGATCAGCCGCCGGTGATGGCGTCGTCGTTCGCAACCATTCCTGGGACGCTGAACCACGTTGATACGAGCAATCTATCACCATATCCCGCCAGTGCGACATCAGCCTATCAAAACTCCTCTGCAGGCCAGTCGCCGGCTTCGATGCATGGGCGTCCCCAAAATGCGGGCTACCAGCTCGACCGGGGATACTACAGCCCGCATGCGCTTACACCAACAGGCCCAGCCCAGATGATGACGGGTGGTTACGGTGCCACGGGGAAGTACGCTCATCAGTCTCCCATCTTCATGGGATCAGGTCAGATGGATACGCAGCACCCACACAGTCTATCGCCCCAGAACGCAATGGTGACGCCCCGATCTCAGCCGGTGGGCCAAGGGTACGAGAACGCATTCTACGACGCAGCAGGGGCCATGTATACGCAAGCACCGATGCAAAACATGTATGCGAGCGCGCACTCGCATTCGCACTCGATGCCGGGATACACCATGGGGCAATATGCCTCATCGATGCTGCCAAGTCAACCACGAGGAGGACATGTTAGTCCAATGGGCGTTGAGGGTCGATCTGGGCTAGGCCTCCAGACGGCGTTGCATGCACACACGCAGCAACAGTTCCTGTACGGGAACCCGGCAACTGGGGAAACAGGGCCGAACTTGCATTTTGCATGATTGACTGTAGAGACAGTCATCGGATTGAGTTTGGCAGAGTGAGGCGAGGACGCAAAGTAGGGGCCACGGCTGGAGGGCGGGAGGAGGCTACCCTTTGACCCGGACTGCTCTGGAGCAGAGCAAGTCGAGACTGTTTCGGACATAGTTTCAATCATGGTTTCGACAGGTAACGGATGTACTCTATAGATACCCCTATGATGTTCTGAGTCCCAGAGTTGGAATCTGGGTTATGATCGGGATGACAAGCGGGCAATGATTAATGCGATGATGGGACCAATTTGGACATTTTGATTTTGCGACTTGTCGTTGTTTTCTGGAACTTTTGAAGTTGTGAAGTTGTGAAGTTGTGAAGTGGTGGACTTTTCGGCAGATGTGTGTGGAGGGGGGGGGGGGATTTCGCTGCGACCTGTCAGCATGCATAATGAGTTCTTGGAAAGTGTGGTAATAACCAAAGTTACGAGCGGGAATTGGACGTAACGCCGAGGTTCGCGAAGCTCGTGTGCATAGCCGCCACTTGGGCTGGGTACCCAGTACTGCTCGGCCCCATCCCGAATCTACGTACGGGACCATAGATGGGTAGCTTCAGGGTTGGTCGGTAGTATTGTTGTATATATGTCGTGGGGAATGCATGGTACATATGTCGTGAATATTCTCTTCCCGGTTTTTTTGGTGCTGTGGGACGCATATGGCGTAGGTACCTAGGTACTTAAAGGTACTAGCTTCGCTGGGTAGTATTGCGTACCTCGTACGAGATGGTGTAACAAGTATTGCGAATACGCGCACCAAAGTCCTAGGCAGCAAGAGGCATCCACTAAACCTAGAGAAAACTAGGCCAAGGCACACTCACGTCTCCCACGGCGTGTGGTTGGCTGATAAATGACTGCGAACCATGAGCTCCCGTCAGACCGGTCAGTGTATTTGGTATGTACAAGTACAAGTACAAGTCTTGGTATGTAACAAGTAGTTTTGTATCGCTGGTCACGAGCCAGTCACGCACCCATCACCCGCCGCGCCCGGGTCTCTTCTCTCGGTTCTCTTCGTCATCGTTTCTCTTTCTCTCCCTCACCGTCTCATTCTTCTCCCAAAACTTCCCCCCCCCCCCCCCCACGCACACACCACACCAGACATACCAAGGACAACACACACACACATCTGTTCAACTGCAGCAACTTCTGCCTACTACACCGGTTACTCCTTGGTTGCTTGTCCTCATCAACTTTCCTCAATTGATTTGCTTCATTCCAGTCCAGGATGGCTCCTCTTCTCCTCCCGCCGTTCCGTTAGCAGCTGGGATCCCGGCCTCTTGGGCTCATCAGGCTCATCAAACCCTCCCTCGAGGGTGAGTCTCCTTCCATCGCTGCACAGCCCCCATCCATTACTCCCGCGTCCCAAGCCCAAGACCAACTCGGGTGTAAACTCTCTCCCTGCATCCTCTCATCGTCCCTTTTCCTTCCTCTCCTCTTGTCCACAGTACTCGTCTGCTCCTGCATCATATATTGATATGTGTTTCCCTCCCCCCAGGCATATGGAGATTTGGCCTCCATCAGCCGCCTCATTTTTTTGGTCAAGTCGATCCAAAAAGGACTAGGCTAGGCTGCCTCTCGACCCAACGCCTTGCTCACTTTGATTGGCTACGCCTACCTCAGTCATTTCTGAGCAACGCCATAGGCGTTTTGCAAGTCACATTCAAGCCAGGCTGTGTTCTCGAACCATCATTGAGGCTCTCTTGATCCTTGCCGGCTCTATTTTCCTCTTGCTTGTGTGGCCTCGCTTGCTCACTCGAGACTGGACCTCTTCTATACCCCGGGCCTTGTGCCGGTTGAGTCGAACCAAAGGGTAAGTATCCCCCCTCCCTCCCCCCCTGCCTGGTGGGCAAGGAATGGAAACTTTTGCCTCACTTTTCGGTCCCATTGCAATGAGTCGTCCGTGGGAGTCTTTCTGCCGAGGTCTGAGCTAACCTCCGGGTTCAGTTATATTGCGTCCCTCGACCACCTTCGCTCGCCATGTCGCAAGATCAAGCTCGACCGCGTCAGTCGGTTTCCAACCACGCGCGGCTGCCAAAACCCAATGTATATCCAGCACTGCCCCGCCGTCCTGTTGCCCCTGTGGTCTCTGACTCATTACACCAGACATTTGTCCCGGTATCAGATGAGGGCGGTGCATCTGCACCAGCACCTCCGTCTGCCCTGCACTCAGCCTACTCGACGGATTCTGTCTTGACAGGGCTGCAGGCCCCTTTATCCGCCATGTCTTCTCCAGGTGACCACATCCCTCGAAGCGTCTTCCCGCACCCTGATTCTCCGTTTCCGGGCTACGCTGTCTCTTTTGAACCCTATCCATTTCAACATCTGCAAGGCGACCCCAAGTATTCTCTTTCTTCTGGTTCATCGCTTCCTCGCTTTGTGGACTCTTCTTCTGTTGCCATCGACGGTGTATCCAGTCACCAAACCATTCCCGGACCATGGACACATCTGGCTGCCACTGAGGGACCGCCTTCTTTATTGCCTGGGACAATGAACTCTAACGAACCTGGAATGCCTCCTCGACATCCTACAACACCCATACATGATCGTACGTGCTCTTCTGCTAGTGGACAAAAATCTTTAGGAGACTCGGGTTATGGAACCAGGTCAATCATATCCCACCATGACGTCGACTCGGTGATGGGAGAGCAGACAGACATGGATCAACGGAACCTCAACACGACATCCTTACCTTTCTCCCTTCCAAACTCCTATTCCCTTTCTCAGTCCTCAAGCGTTACTCCTCGTGCCTTGAACCCGGCCCCGTCAGAATCAGGGCAGTCGGCGACTCACCGACCACCGCAGAGAAGTAGAGACCTGGAATGTTCGGAATGTGGCTACCAGGCCAAGACGAGGTCCGATCTGAAGTAAGTCGTGTACGTCACCTTGATGATATTGCAATGCTGACAAGGGTTGTCCCAGGAAACATTTCGCTCGCCATAAACGCGAGCACAAATGTCCCTTCCCTGACTGCGCTCAGAGCAGGAAAGGGTTTGCTACTAGTAATGACCTTGACAGGCATCTTAAAGCCGTGCATAAAATCAACAACCGGAAGAGCAGATCCTACAAGTGCTTTGCCATTGGTTGCAACAAAACGGAAAAGGAATGGCCTCGCTTGGACAACTTCAAGCAGCATCTCAAAAAGATGCACGGAGATCAGAATGTGGAGTCTCTGCTTCGATCGTGAGTATCTGTTAACTCGTTCACGTCCTTCGGACTGACTTCTTCTAGGTCCAACGAATGGTATGAAGAGCAACTTCTACAAGGACAGGCTGACGATACGGCCTCCCTTCCTGCCTCAATCCCGTCGCACTCGTCGAATTCGCTAATTTCCGGGCACGACCAATTCTCTGCCTCTGACAGCAACTATCCGGATCTGACCACACTCTTCAGCCCCAACATAGCTCAGATCACTCAAACGTCTCGCTCGCTAAGTTACAATGGTCAAATCATCGACCGAGATCTTGCCAGGCCCTTTGGCCCAGCTCACCCCATGCAGCAACACGATCAGCGTCGGCCCATAGCCACTGCGGCCAACGCTCGCAGTTTGCAGCAGCACCGGGCTCTTCCCAATCTGAACACACAAAACCTCTCATCCCCCATGGCATCCGTGCAGAGGGCATGGTCGCAGGCCGACTGCTCTCAATATCAGGATATGTCACAACTCTCTCCCGACTTCACCAATCAAAGAGTCAACTTCCAATTTTCGCCCCGTCCGTCTCGGGAACCCTACGCCATCGCTGCCGCTGCGATGAGAATGAATTCTGCATTCGGCTATGCACCGCCAAGGAGAGCAAAAAAGCCACATACAATCGCCGTCCCTGATCTTGACCCGAACCGAATGGCCGATTTTGCCTCAGCCCAGGGTGTGGCCCGTGTCCCGCCGGACCTTGGAGGCTCACAGGACGATCTTCTTGGCTATGTTGGAAGTAGTACCAACCCGGCCGCCACCGACAACGACTCAGGGCCTTCACCACACCAAGGCTACCAGATCAATATCATCCAACCCGACAATACTCCTGCAAGGTCTAAGCTCGCAAAGGCGATCGAAGAAGAGATCCGCTCCTTTTTAGAACAGCACCAGTCTAATGGGGCCAATCAATCACGTTCTGACGAGGAAATTCTGAACCACGAGGAAATAGTGAACCAGTTTCGATTGTCTTTACACAACAGCGATGCTATGACAAGTTATACGGCCTCTTCTGTTGGGCCGGTCTCTAGGGCTATTGATGCTCAACCTCCTGGTGGCATCCGATATCCTCCTTCAAAGCCGGCGCGTTTTCCGTGTCAGTATCCGGGATGCAAAAAGGTGAAGCAAAGGCAAAGTGATCTAAACAAGCACATGAAACGCCATTCGAGACCGTATGGCTGCGTCTTCGACGGGTGCAACAAGACTTTCGGCAGTAAAAACGACTGGAAAAGGCACGAGAAATCACAGCACGAGCAACAAGAGTGTTGGGTCTGTGACATTTGTTTTAAAGTCTTCTTTCACGAACCATCCAATTATATTCGGCATCTGCAACAGGCTCATTCAATTCTACGACTTGAAGAGCAAGCTCAGCACCGCCGACTCGCAAGCAATTATCAAGGCCGCTTTTGGTGTGGTTTCTGCAAAGAAGTCGTGGCTCACCCTAAAACTGATGTCGACGCTATCACGTACCGATTCGATCACATTGCGGATCACTTCACGAAAGACCACAAATCAAACAAGGACTGGGTTGAGCTCACCGGCGAGGGAAAGACGAAAGAAGTACGGTCTGAGGAGAGGAAGCGGAGCGAAAGCAGCGTAGAAGAAGAAGAAGAAGAAGAAGAAGAAGAAGAAGAAGAAGAAGAAGACGATGATGATGATGATGATGATGATGATGTCATGGATGCTTCACAGGCTCCTTCTGAGACTACTCAGTCTTCGGTTTCACAACACAGCCACTCCTCGCCGGTGCACCAAGCTTTCTCGCCGCACCCGGCCAGCCCTTCCACCACTCACCAGGGGTCATCAGGTGTGGGCAACATGCATGGCGCGATGGAAATGCCTCAGACACAAGACGTGCCAATGACAACCCAAAGTCATGACCAGGGCCAGGGCCAGGACCAAAACCAGGACTCCCGCTCTCATCGGCGTCACCATCTACGCCGTGCCACACTCATCGTCTGCTGCCAATGCGATTTACCCAATGCCTACGGGCTAAGCAACCGCTGTATGGATCCTGAATGTCACCAGAAGTTCTGCGCCAATTGCACCTTGGCTGCTCCCGAAGTCGTGGTTTGAATGGCCGGGCGGACTTTCTCCTCACCTGACCTGGCGCGCACTCGTTTCGCTCGCTTCTGACCCCCCTGTTGACGCCTATGACATTGAGACGAAGTCACCTTTTTTTTATTTTTTTTATTGGTCATTATACCCCTATTCATGGTAATGTTTGATGTCTACGAGCTAAGTTAGCCACATGTTGAAAGCTTGCTGTCGTTTGTCTGAGTCGGGTGACTCATGAGTCTATGGATGGAATGGACAAAGAAGTATTTCCCTTTTTATGCTATTCTTGTTTCCCACTTCTGTTTGGGCGGACTGCAACTGGGGAATTGGAATTGCACGGAATGGTGTTTTGGTCACCGAGTGCGTATACATCGGGGCATGTGCATTGGACAGTGATATAGGAATGTGTATTGGATCTGGTTCTGGATTTTGATGATCGGTGCCTATGTTGTTGCTCTTCATCGCCATTGCGATGTGGGGGGTGGGATCTTTGGATAGCATATGGAAAGACGGATGGAAATGTTCTAACGAAGCCCCAAGATATTACCATGTATGTACCAGTCACGCACACGCTTTGACAAAGAGGACGGTCTCCTTAGTAGTAGCGAATTCAGGAATCCATGAGCGATTCATTTATTTAGATTACAAGCGAGCACCTTCACCTTGACCTATTGGTTAATGAAATGTTCCGCCTCAGGCTCCATGCAATTTGATACTGACTGACCGTTTAAAAGAGAGAAAAAAAACAGCGTGCGTTGTACCAGTAGCTTGCGAGGTAGCTAGAGGCCCATCCACGCCGTCTTCGCGATACATTCCACCCCGGGTTTGCGCTTGCTTGGCTTGATGAGACCTAGGTACCGCAGCTCGGCCAGGGCGCGGTAGAACAGGGACAGTGCTTCTCTCTCCTTCTCGGCCTCCGCATCGCCTTTTCCGCTGGTGTCTTGGTCATCGGTCTCGTTCGCTTCGTCGTCGTTGGCGTCAACGTCAACGTCACGATCGTGATCGGCGATGCCGGCGTCGGCGTCAGACCGTGACCGTGCGCCGTGCAAGAGCGTGTCTCGAAACGCATCCCACAGATCCCGTACGTTGACCACCACGCCCGCTTCATTGAGCATGTTCAGCAGGAGGCTTGTGGGCGGGAGGCTCGCCTTATCCGACACGTCTCGATCCTCGCCGCCGCTCTGGGACACGCAGCATGTGCAGCCGAGGTAGTCCGCTGGACGGGCCAGGGCGCGCTCGACGCAGTGGCGAGGGCGCGGGTGGATGGTCTGGGAGAGCGGGGATTTCTGGCTCACGGTGTACGACTCGGCCATGAATTCGCGGAAGGGATTGAGGCCGTCGCAAGGTGATGATGAAGAAGGGGATGATGTTCGGCTTTGGAGGTATCGGCGCAAGAGTGTGATGAACTTTTCTGGTTCGGAAAGGTGGCTCGTCTCGGCATCGGCCCGGGCCTCTGAGTCTGAGTCTTGTGCGGAGGACCGCTGGAAGTCTTGTAGATCTTCCAGTTCCGGGGCGGACTCGCCGAGGAATTGGGTAATTGGCGTCCCAGGCGGTAAGCTTTGAAGTTTGTCTTCAATGGCCTCGAAGAGCTCTGATCTATCCAGACCAGGTAGAGACTGCAGGAGATGCATTTCACTCTCCCACGTCGTATATGCTTTCAGTTTGAGCCTCCGGTGGTAGATGTATCTTAGGGTGGAGATGGCACAGAGACTTGAACGCATTATGTCTTTGCCTGATCGGATTGCTAGGACAGCTGCCTTTTCAAGGTCGTCGTCGTAGGTGAGCAGGTGTCGGACCATCTCCCGCTGGGTCTGGTCGCCCTTTCCGAGCGCTTCGCAGTATGCTCTGAAGCTGGCAAGGTTGCGGGTGGCTTGACACAGTACCGGCGGCCACGGCGATGGCGTACCAGATTCGATGCACAGCATTGAGAGAGGATTTGCAAAAAAGTGAGACATGTAAGCGTACTTGATGGCCCGGGCAAATGTTTCCGGTGTGCTGCCCTGGTCTTCTGCCAGAGTGGCCAGCACGCGGACGACCGACGGACCAAGAAACACATCTGCATTTTGACCATGTTGTATTGTCGCGTACAGGGCAAAGAGCCGATCTTCCACATTCAGGTGTGAGCTTGTTTCAAAGATTTGAGCATCCAGAAGTGAAACAGTCAATCTTGACAGCCGAGACTCAAAGAGCTCGACGGTTGTCGATATGCCGATGAAAAGAATGATTGGGATCCTGTCTGACCAGGAGTGGAAAGTCGAGATCAGTTCGCAAAAGACAGTAGTGTCAAATGATTCGACATCCATGATGGATATC
This sequence comes from Cladophialophora psammophila CBS 110553, assembly GCF_000585535.1. NCBI lineage: Eukaryota > Fungi > Ascomycota > Eurotiomycetes > Chaetothyriales > Herpotrichiellaceae > Cladophialophora > Cladophialophora psammophila. The sequence goes on from NW_006912924.1 coordinate 908,376, forward strand.
ACCACTCGCTCGACGCTGTGGCGTTGGACATATCGGTGGAGCAATTCCAGATCGAAGGCCAGCGGGATCAGGGCTTTGTGCTCGTTCAGGAATTCTGTATACTCTTCAACTCCTCCTTGTCCAGATATCGCGGATCTGACGACGTTCTTCAACGCAATCTGAATGTTTGGGCAGTGACTCGGCTGCAAAGAGACTAGTAACTCTGGTTCCCCATGCGTTTTGTCTGGTACGGTGCACTTCCGTGCTTCATGGACGTCGTGGTGATGTTTTGTATTGGGACCCAAGGCAAGTAGCGCGGTCTTCAATCTCTTCCCGTTTCGGAGGTCATCTGCCTTCTGGGTGCGCCCATATCTTATGACCGGGCCAACAAATTCTTCGTCTACCACATTGACAATGCCATCGATTTTCTCCTGTTGCTCGGCCCATATTGTCTCAAATGCACTCTTTCGCCATGTGACAGCCTCTCGAGATTCTTGCCCACCCAGCACCCGTGGCCATGAGTACTCTTCTTGAGCACCGTTCGAGGGGGCTTTGTCCAACTTCCGCTTCTTCCGCGGACTCGGATCGATCTCTTCGTTCCCTTGTGTCGTCGGCGTGAAAATGTAGCAGCTCTGCCATATGTTAAGTGATATCCGGAGACGAGTCTGTCCTCAGCTCACCGTGTGCAGTTCGTCGTCCATCTGAGGCTTCCGGAATTAGTAGCCCTCCCGGTCTTGTTTATTAAAGCTCGCCTTTGAACGATTCACGCGAGACGCGCTTTTGTCATTTAAGGCGCGTCGTGGGGGGAATTCTTGGAATGAATTTTGTCTGACAGAATCAGTGGGCAATTGTTGGGCACGTTTGTCGTGGTCGTCTTGGTCAGACAGATACATAGTGTCTGTGCTTACCCCTGTCCAAGCCCTGTCCTACCCCCTTGCCCACCCGTCCTAAGGATTGAGTTCCTTAGCGCTTCAGGGCCAATGATGCGATGCCGACTATCACGGCGCGGGCTTCTCGAGTTGCAATAACCATGCAATATAATATGATTTTTGAAGACGGAGGATTTCTACGAGAGACGGTGCCCTGGCACAGCCTTGGTGGTCACGTTCCATGTAAGCTTGGCGAGGCTGTGGTGTGCAACGTGTTGACCATATATAGAAAAGAAGGGAAAGAGAGCAAAAGATTAGACTTGTGATTCGAAATAATATCGCTTGCAATCCCACCTCTTCTTCCTGAGATTCAATTTTTGTCCTTTGCCCTTTCGTGGTGATATACTTTGCTCCTACTCTTGGACTTTCCATCTCTCTTTGACTATTGGCTTCCCAACACGGGCTCACTCTTCATGACACATACACCAGGTTAAACGTGATGGACGAACATCCCTCTGTTGGACCATTTTCGAAGAACACAGGATTCCCATCAGCCGGGCAGGTGGCAAAGTCGCGCACGCCTATCACACAGTCGAGCGTGTTGGCGGCGGTGACACTGCAAACCAAGGCCGTGTAGTCTGCAGTGCCCGGTGGGAATAGGAAGACTTCAGTCAACTCAGTTGTGGAGGTGACGTAACTAAGGCTGCCATCCAAAACGGTAACCAGGTTACAATTGTTATTGAAGGTGAAGTTGACAGCGTCGGCCTCCGCCGGGACAAAGTCTAGCCTTTCTGTATTGCTTTGGTCGACGCTTGAGACATACTGGCCGTCATAGACCGTGCCGCTATCGCTACCGATGAGGATGAAGGTCGGTTGAGCTCCGCCGGGATTACAATTAGTTGGTATGACAGCGGGGGTTGTGGTGGTGGTGGTGGTGGTGGTGGTTGTCGTCGTAGTTGTAGGGATGGTGGTGGCTATTGCGGTTGTCGTCGTGATTATAGGGGTGGTGGTAGTTGTGATGGTAGTCGTGCTCGTAGAGAAAGTCGTAGACGACGTTGTAGGCGAGGCTGAAGTGGTTTTGGAAGTGGTTGTAGTTGGCTTAATCGTCTTGCGACTTGTAGCTGAAGAGGTCTCTGTTTCTGGCCAAGGAACCCAGGCTGGTGGACTTGGGAACGGAGCAGGGGCACCGGGCTTGGACGTACCAGGCTCACGCCCAGAAGGCCATGAAGCTTGGCCGGTGTCGGTAGAGCTGTAGGAATCGAGGTCTGCAGAAGGTGGAAAGATCCAAGAGCCGACGCTTGTCTGGGCGAGAGAAAAGCTGAGCAAGATTAAGAGGAAGAAGGGACCAGTAACGGAATGCATGATGTAAACGAGTGACAGAAGGAGAAACAGGACGAGTGACAGACGAGTCGGTCGAGTTGGCAATGTGTCGAATATTATCCCATTGTTATGTAGGTTCGAGAATGGAGAAAGAATTGAATAGATAGTATACTTGTAGAACAGATCGATGTATTCCATTTGCTTGATAGGAAACTCCCCCGCCGTGACTGTATCCCTGAATGGGGGGGATCAAAAGTGAAATGAAAGATCGGCTGCATAAGTTCATCACAATAGGGGGGATAGCCGCTTTCGTCTGTTCCCACTGGGCTTTCCTTCGAATCGTGACCGGCGTCTCTGACCTGGCTGACGAGTACTCATCCTACCCCTTGTTGATTGTGCGTATTAAAGAAAGAATGAGGCTAGGTTTTGACCATATTGTTCCTAGAGAAAATTGAAAAGTAGTTAGCGGCGGAGCTGAGGATTGGCCACTGGCTGCAACGGCGCGCCACGGGAACGATGATGCTATGCCCGAATTTTAAACGATGCGAGATTGCAGCAGCAGGACGACATTATCCAAATATACTGAGCCACCAGGGTAGAAAAGTGGTCGCAAGTCGAAAAGGCGTCAATGGTGGAATCGGTAGGTCTGCCGCAATGTTGGATCCTTTCATCGGTACTGCACGGGGTGGAGAGGTTCAGGAGTCAGGATGAAGGGTGAGTGTAGAGGTGAGCGAGGTGTTTTTAGAATTGAAAATAGGCACGGCCAAACACGGCCTGGCAAGGCTGAATGAGTGGCACGTGCACCCACGTGTCATCTTTATGTGCCGAGTGCCAAGGGCAACATGCCCTTCGCCCTGAGCAACAGCTATGTATCTCGTTTATGGACATGGAGAGATCAAATCGCCGCTCCATTTCCATTTGCGACTCTCGCATCACAGTCTATAGCACAGGCTAGAGCCAAGCCACTTTGAAATGAGGACCGAGTCCTCTTTCAAATCACCCTGTCTCACCCTTGCAACCGCGAGGCCATTGCTCAGCCTGATCTCGCGTCTGACACAAAGCGCCTTTCAGACCTGTCGCTAAAACGATCATAGACGATTGGTTAAAGGCTTTTGTCCCGTGTCTAGCTCCATTGATCCATTCGTGTATCGAGGGTGATGAATAGGCAACCAGGACATGCGCTTCGTCATTCATTGGAGGCCGTCGAGAGCATCTATGGTGTCAATGCGACTGACTTGCTCCTATGCCCTTTGGCGGAGATTCAAGACACGGATCTGAGACTATGGCAATTGCGACTATCGTGTACGCCACTTCTGACAGGCGTACACCATCCGACATACCATTTTGAGAAACTCGATGGGCAGCTCTCGCTTCTTTTGCCACATTCCGATGGCCTTGTCAAGGGGTCCTCGCGCCCAGTCGGCACTATTCTGTCCGATATATGTTCCAAGTCGGAAAATTTGCTCTCGCGCCTGCCGCAAGTCCCCCAGCGTAGTTTCTCGCTTCCTCTGAATAGCGGGTTGATGCGGAAGCAAGGCACTACCCTGTGGGATGGTATCAAGAATGGTAGATGGGCAGCGAAGTATATTGTGCCAGAAGCGCAATCCCACTTCCGGACACAAAGCTCAGAAGATGCTGAATCGGCTCTCAAACTAGTCACCACGTTGCAAGATTTCGCCTGGGACAATCTGTACGTGACTACACGTATTGACACCAATTCCTTAACTCTGGCAGCTGTTTTCGCAAATCAAGGCTCCCTCCCTGATCTGCGTCTGGCCCAGAATTCGCTCAAATATGTCAATCTGCTCTCCGAACTGTTTGACGAATATCAGAGCATGTGCGACGCCGCATCTTTCGGGATCCGAGCACCGTTTGAGGATGACTCGGACGAAGGCCGTGCATTGAAGGACGCCTTGTTTCCTCAGGGACGCGACGATCATGAACAGGGAATGGCGATCGTTAAGGTTTTTCTCTGGTCGGCTTGGCAGCGCTCTGTAATGCTTCATTTCTATTATGTGATTGGAGTTCAACTCGCCCATGGGTATTCATCTACCTGGAACACTCTCCTGGCTGTTCGAGGCCTCCATGAACTGGAGAATCTCTCCCGAGATGCATATCGCGGCAAGTGCACCGACTACCTGTGCAACTGGGCTTTTGAACTTCTAAGAACAAGTCGCACATCTGTTGGGCTTGATTTTCGCCGGATGATTTCCAGGTTCGATGCTCACTTCGGCGGACGGCATGGAAGGTGCATCAAGGACTCGATTCAAGCCTGTGAAGGTAGTCAGCCAGAGACTTGCCAGAGGTTTACTGCTGCAGAAGCCGCCGTGCAATCAGCACATTCATCTGACTGCAACAAGCGATGCTCGAGAATTATCTGGAACGCCTCTTCGTACCACGAGTGTCGGAAGCCCGCGGCTATTAGGGCAGTCAAGGACTCGGCATCCTTGGGCTACTCTCCTGTTTCTTCCCAGACGCTTGCAATTTCTCACGTCTGGAGCCATGGACAAGGCGGTCGTCCCGAGACTGGTATCAACACCTGTCTACACCGACGGTATTGCCGTTTGGCCTGTCAATTTGGGTGTGATACGTATTGGATTGACGCCGCATGTATTCCAAGTGAGACCACTCTACGACGGCAGGCCATCAACAGCATCAACGATATCTTCGCCGCGGCAAAGGTAACCCTGGTTATTGACATGGATGTCCAATCCGTCGACGTGACACTACCAAACCCTAGCATTGCAGAAATTGAGACCCTTGTCGCTACGCTATTGGTGAGTGATTGGACTGTCCGTGGCTGGACACTGCTTGAAGGCATCCGTGGCAGTGGTGCGATCTGGCTGCTTTGCAAGGACGACGGAGTCCTCAACCTTCGTCAAGCTCTCGTCATCTTACACGAGCGCGGTGCGGTCGACATTGCTGTTCTGCTGGGGAGCGCGCAACATCTGATCCCTCACTCAAATCCGGCGTCTAGGAAGACCGTCGAAGAAGCAGGTTATCTCCTCAGTCAACGCCACACATCCTGGCCTGAAGATGTTATCATTTGTTGGACTTTGCTAATCAAAGCGCGTGTGAGAAGACAGGCTGCTGATCTCTGGAAGAATGAGAAGCGAGTCAGAAGTGGATATATCTTGTCGAGCGCTCCACGTGTCGGCATGATCCAAGGTTTCAGTTGGGCACCCCAAACGCCGTACATTCGACCAGTCAGGAGATCTGTTAGGCTTGAAGACGGGAGGAGGCAAGAATACACAGTGAGATTTCCGTCATATGATGGAGAGGGTAGCCTGTTTGTCGATATCACAGAGGAGGGATTGCGCGGAAAATGGCGCGTTGTGAAGGTTGATCGCTCACTACTAGAAAATAATAGGGAGTTGTGCTGCGAGCTGACGCTCACCCCGGAGGCATGGGAGGATGACGAGATGGATCTTGAAAACGCTGAATTGATATATGCTCATCCGGACGACGCACTGGCTTGGCTTACAATCGAAGAGTTACTTGACCAGGGAGCCCAGGTAAGGCTTCTCAGAGCAGCGGCTGAAGATGGCGTGTCTCCGGCCGTCGGCAGCAGCCAGCGAGGGGGAAATTTTGGACTGGTTGCGGCGATTTGTGCCAGCTTCAACCGAGGGTTATCGTGGGAATGGAAGGGGGTATACTCCTGGCAAGAGAGTGAGAATTATCAAGGATGGGAAGTCGACGAGATGTTGATCATTTAGATGCTAATCTCTTTCCTTGTGCAAATTGGAAACCGCTCAGGCCGACGGCAAGGTTGAGATATGAACCGCCCTATTCTTCATAGCATGTAGAGTGGAATGTCCTCGCCTAGAACAAATGAAGTGAAAAGCAGAATGGCCAACGCCGTAAAGCCTGCGGGCTGGATGAATCTTCCGTGTCTGAAGGGGGGGGAAAAAAGGGGGAAATGGGCACAAGAGTGACGAGGCTGCGGAGCCCGGTTGATTTTCGGCAAAACTCGATCCCGTCTGGGCAACTTTTTCCTCGCCGCAGTCTATCAATCGAACATGCACCATCCTCGACTGTCTGACTATTGTGTAGTTGGACACCCGTGACTTTCCCTATGCGCGGCATCTGCCAGCTGTCTCGAAGATGGCACCAACAATTCTGTCTGTCTCCGAGCTTCGCGGGACATCAGCTCTGCCTGCAACATCTCCAACCGGTCCGCCAGTATCGCCAAACTGCTCGATCGCGCCCTCTTCCTCCTCACAGACCGGCCACCGCGCCTCTGGGACGGCCAGATATTCATGAGTTTGAACAGCAAGGCGAGGATGCGTCCACAAGACTTCCGGTCCGCGACCTTCTGGATGATGAAACGCATGCCCTGAAGGCAGAGCTGAATAAATTGGATCGCGAGCTCGCGGTCATGCGAGAAGGACCCTTCGGACCCAACAGCGAGTTCATGCGATCATTTTCTGTCGATGAGAGGGAGGAACTACTGAAAGCACTCGAAGAAGAGGGTGTCATGCCTCCCGAAGATCTGGATCTGATATCCGATGAAGATCTGGATGAGTTGGCAAAAGAGGAGGAGGGTAAGAAACAAGCCACGACGCCCAAGTCAGCCCTGAAGGTCACCCTTAGCATCCCCATAAGAGATAAGATCTATGTCAAGCGATTTAACGCGGCATTGGAATCCGCTCAACAGAAAGACGACGAGAAGGCCTATTTTGCATTGTGGAAGTGGTATCTACGTTGCCAACAACACGTTCTGAACTTTACCATGATACTGCCCGAGGATGTCTGGCATTTCCTCTGGAAGTCGCAGAGCACTGCTTATTACAGGCCCCGACACCTTCAGATGTTGGGCAAGGATATGATCAAAGCAGATGTGCCGCTCGAGGACAAAGAGTGGATTGAATATATCGATGCCCTGCAGGCTACGGGAAATATTGCCGCTGCGATCGAAGCATGGGAATCACAGAGGCCTCGGTTAGGTCTTGAAGACAATCTTGCTGAAATGTTCTGGGTCACCGGTGTCCGGCTTTATGTGCAACTTGGAAAGCCGCAGAAGGCGCAGCGGTTAGCATTCGAATGCTACGACCACACTACCATGATTGACCCAGAAGTTCTTGTCATGGTAATTGCTGCATGGGCCAAAAGTCAAAGCCCTTCTGCTGCGTCCAAGACATGGTTCTGCTACCTAGAGCTGCGCAAGAGGCTGGAGGGCAGGGAAGACCAGAAGACGACTTTGGATGTTTTGGGCCGAGTCAGTAGCGCCTTACTCGACGCCGGTCGTGTTGAACTTGCTCTTGCGGTCTTCAAAGATATGTTCATGCTTACAGCCAAGTCGCCGACCGACTCTCTAAGAGTCTTTAGAGAGCTCAGCAAGGAGGTAAGCCACCCTGAATCACCGACTGAGGACCTCGTCAATCAGATCGGGCTTTCTTCACTGGCCATATTTCCCCGGAGCTTTCACAACAAATATCTTTTCGCTGCTTGGATCAAGTGGCTCCTTGGTGAGGGGAGGACGGACGAGGCTGCTCTGGTGGTTGACCTCATGTATGAACGTGGGATCAGACCCGATGCTGGGCCTCTGAACGGCCTTGTAGCGGCTTGGTTTCGTCAAGGTTCGCCAACTGCCCGCCAAAAGGCCGAAGAGACTGCATGGGCCATGATACAATCCCGAATTGAACTGGTCCAAAAGCGGCTTTTAGAGACAAACGACACCACTGTAGATATCGCCTCCCAGATTGAGCCCCGACGGCCACCTTTTTTCCTCAAACGGGGTGCGCCAGCTGCAACCATTGAGACCTTTTCCATCTTGCTACAACACTACACTCGCCGATCAGATTTGGCAAATGCCAGTCATCTTACCGACGTCATGACCGGTTCGGCTCAGATCAAACCGAACTCATTCATAATGAACCATTGGCTTTATGCTTCACTTCGATCTGGCCAGATCGCAGATGTCTGGAGGAAATACTCGACATTGAGGCAATCCATCTCCCCTGACCTCGAGACGTTTGCGGCCCTTTGGGACACGGCCAAGAACTGTTATGCATTTCCTCACCGTCACCAAGGAGAGTTTCCCCCTGCGCGAATGCTCTTCGCGGAGATGCAAGAATGGTTTGGCGGACTCGACCTCAAGAAGAAATCGGCCGCCAAAGTTGACTTCTCTTCTGAACTGTACGAACAGATTATCCGCTGTTTCTGCCTCTCCTCTGACCCGCAAGGCACCCTCTGCGCGCTTCATGGTCTCCGCGGGTCTTTCGACATGTTGCCCCACGAGGAAGTCAGCCGGTTGATCATTATGCAGGTAGCTCGCTCCTTCGCATCCGACTTTGCACCACTCTCGGCCCGCGCTCGCGGCTTGCGGATGAAGAAGAACCTACAGTATCAAAGCGCGGTGAAGACCCTCACGGAGATTGTAGTCGCAATCAGCGATAAAATGGTGCAAGAGAGGGACGTCGACCCCGAGGCGGTGGAGCAGATTGAAAGCCAACCTGCAAGGGAACTTCGACTCGACGTGTTATCTGCGTTTCTGTGCCTCGTGATCGAGAAGAGAGCGAAAGGCGTGGCTGCGGCAGACGTGGCACAGGAGGTCCTTCGCGTTGCGGAGCAGATGAAGATGTCGTCAATCCCTCCCGAGGCGCTGGTGCGGCGTGATTGGAGCGACATTGAAGTTTCATTGTAACGACAACTTCAATATGATCGATCATTCTGCGCACGCTGGAGGAGTGAGTCGTGGGCTATAGAGAAAAGGGATGGTGCAATCAGATGATCTCCCATTGGATATACGCCGTTGTCCTGTTGAGACTGGTATTCATAAACTGTATCATAGCGCGTGTAGAGAACATGAGCCCAACTCCACCTGAATTCTTCCCCCTTCCCAACTCCCCAACGAACTAAAAAAGTAAAATAAAAAGAAAGGGTTCCTCTATGAGGGCCGAATGCGGAAAATGCTGGATTTCTTTCATGCTAGTGTCTGTTTCAGAGACTCCAACCCTGCCAAAAGGCCAGGAAAAGGGACGGGGACAGGAACGGGGGAATCAATATCGTACATGAAATGCCTGGGCTTAGATTTTCATTTCTTCCCTTTCTTCTTCTTGTGTTTGCCGCCACCACCACCTCCGCCGCCTGCTCCGCCGGTCGAGATCTCGGCGGCGGGCGGCTCGACTATGACACCGTCTTCATCGCTGCTTGCCGTAGCGGCTTTAGCGGTCATCTTTTCTGCAGTGGCCTGCCCAGAGGGGGCAGAAGAAGCAGAGGAAGTAGCAGGATTAGCTGCAGCAGCGGGCTTTTCAACAGCTGCCGCATCTGCCGCGACCTCACCGCCCATCAACTCCAGCCTGGCCGTCTCCCTCTGCTTCTCCCACCGCTCCTTCTCCTCCGGCAGCGTCTTCTTGATGGCGTCCAACTTGTCCCTCAAAATCTGGTTCTGCACCATCTCGTTGGCGCTCTGGAAGATGTGATGTCCCCACGTGCCCGGCGTGCCGTTCGGACCCCCGGATCCACTCAGGGCGTTTGCTTCGGCGACCACGTCCTTGATTTCGAGTTCGAGCTCCTGCTCCGCGCGCTGCAGTCGCTGGAATATTTCGTCACCCACCACGCCTCGCTGCAACAGCGCCGCCAACGCGGGCTTCCGCACCCGGACTTCCATTATTCGTCGAATGTCGTCGCACGCTCGAGCCAGGAGCGCGGCGCGCAGTACCGAATCAGGCACTTTTGTATTTCCATCGTCCTGCAGATGTAATAGGGAGAGGTAAATGTTGCGGGTCGTGTGAGCGGGGAAGTAGGGCGCGAGGCGCAGTTTCTTCTTGACTTGCCTTTGGCGGTAGAGGTGGGAGAAGGTGGCCATGCTGCCGATCAGGATGGAGAGGTAGGCGATAGGGATGAGGAGGGAGAGCGAGAGGAATCGCATCTTGGCTCCAATGTCGCGGGTTGGGCGCGGTGTACGCGAGTTTGAGCGGAGCTGGAAATCGAGGGCGGGCGCACTGGGATCCCCTTATATTGCGCTCATGAACGAAAGGTTGGCGAGTCTTTCTTCGCCTGGCAGGCCTCACAAGGTTCAGTTACCCGGTCGAGCGGAGGCAGAAGATGGTTTTAAGGGACTGCCGCGAGCTGGACGTAATCGATATTGGCAGTGTTCGAGGTTCGAGTTGGTAGAACACGCAGGTCATCTGCGAAGAGGACACTCGTGCAACTTGAAAACTAATTAGTTGGGCGAGGGACCCTTTTGGACCCTTATCGATAACGGGCGGACAATCTTGGCAAGTTTGTTCCATTGGACGAGTGCCACCCCTGAACACTCAGCCTCAGCCTCAGCCTTGATGGATGAGATGTCCAAAATCTCAATACGAAAATTCGATGCATAGACGAAATTATTTCAAGCTCTCTATTTCTTCAGCTCCTGCTCCCGTGTCGCCTTCTGAACTAGAGCCTGTGCACGACACTTGATATTGTCATAGGTCTCGTCACCCCTCGACCCAAACTTGACGATGTCGGAATGATCCTTATTTGGGGTTATCGCATCTTCATTCTCCTCGAAAAGTCCCAGAATGGCAGAAGTAAGCTAGATTGCCATTATAGGATTACCATCGCGGCGAACCTCCCTGACTAGGGTCCCTGTTAGTCTCCCAACGATCCAATTTTTCCAAAGAGCAATCGATGCTGAGAACGTACCTTCCTTGGGACAGTCTCTGTCTTTCGCGTCTCGATGAAAGTGTAAACTTGCTTCCCTTTGATCATGTCTAGAAAGGTGCGAGCTCATTGCGGAAATCGCCATCTCTGCCGCGTGCGCGATACAACAAGTTTCTAGTGCCTGGTGCCGGTTAAATGTAATTCGCGACGTTCAAATGATTAGAGATAAACCCTCGCAAGCACCAGGCATCCGTTGCTGAGAGAGAGAAAATGATAGGACTTTTATATCTTAACTTATTAGTTTAGTAACGGAAGAACAGTCGCCCTACCTACCTCTAGCGCAATTTTGATATTATATATCGTTACGTTGAGTCTCTCTGTCTGACGAAAGGGTTGGTGTCGCGAATGCGTCTTCTCATCAAAGATATTGGACTTGTAACCATAGATGGAAATACGGTAGTTGAGTATACTTGCGGGTAGAGAGTCCTTGAGCTATATTCGCGGTTTTGAAGACTTGCTGAGCTAACTTCCGAGCAGATGGTCTTGAGGGGTGTGGGTAGTAATAATGCTATAGATCGGGATTAACTTTGGTCTATGAGAGATGATCCAGTTTGATTACTTTCTTAGTAACGATGTTTTCTTCGGATCGAGGCTCGTATAACTGTGCTGCCCCAATGAACTTGATGTCGACGTCCATTGACGACTCATCATCATCATCATCATCATCATCATCATCATCACTGTCGCCAGATCAAACCTAGCGATCACTGCTCTGCATCACAGCTTGGAATCGTCCGGGGACTGGATCACGGAAGATGACCAACGCTGTTCTTGTCTTGCCGGTCTTGGAAAAGAGAGCTTTTGATTCCCGAGCGAGTGGTGTCTTTGATAGTGAATTTGGCGGTGGTCCTGTTAACACCCCCAGTAACCTTTTTTTTTTTTTTTTTTTTCATATGATATCAGTGATAACTTTGGAGATCGGGATCTGCTCTGCAGTGTCACATTGCGAACCCAGAATACGGCCACTCTGTCTGATTTTAAATGCCTGTCCACCCAGTTACCCGGGGACACTTTACGTGTTGTATGACTTCCACACACTCAGCAGGTGGTTCACTGGATGCTGGACGTTGCCATGGTTCCTATAATCCACCACGTAGTGCGTGTTCCGTCAAGCTTATTCGTTGGGCAATGGAGTGTCACTCCTAGTATTATAGGTGCAAGGCGGTATGCGATCGTAGCTGGACCCCGATTGTCGACGCTTCTTGCCCACTGAAATCAGTGGCAGCGCTTCCTCGATTTGGCTCACGATTTGCTGATATATGACCCTCGGCAAATTCTGTGTGGTTGTTGCACGTATGGACCTGTCTACCTTGAAACTGACTCGATTAGTCGGAAACAACTCGGGGTTATAGTAAACAGATATTCTTGCAGCATGGTAATCCCAGTAATCGGCATCAGCTCTCTCTCTATGGTGTCAGGAAAATTGGTTCGTAGAACGCGAGCCGCATAGACGAATTCCACATGCACTCTAACCTTTGGCTGCCGCCAATGCTAATGCAGCTTGTTCTCTGCGTTGAGTGTTCAGACGTCTTCGCTCAATCAGTAGGTCAATCTTCCGGCTCCATATCAAAAGGAACTTGTAAGTCGAATGGCTGTGGCGATCAAGATGGCCCCGTCACGCCCTCAATCGTTCCAACTCAATCTCAAGTCTTTCGATCATTAGGTCAAGCATTTTGAATGCTGTCGTTGATAGCATCTAGATGAGTTTGACTTGTTGCCATCGCATCTGAAGCATGGCGCAGCTTTTGTGTGATCGATGGACTTAAGTCAGGCGAGCCCAAAACGAGGCTCGCATTTTGGTCGGGCAAGAACCATGACTCGGGTGTATGATTCTTGGAAGGACAGTGAGTGCGTGTTGGAGCAAATTGATTGACTTCGGCCGTTACATCTTCGTTGATGTAGAGAGACCGGTCGATCTCATCTCTAGCTGTCACAACAGTCTCTGTTACATGCGAGCAGGCTGAAGCCGAGAAGGTGGGTTTGGCACATGGCTCGAAATTTATTTGAATTTTGATCATATTCTAAGTGTCGTCTCAGGCTGGTAGAAGAAGATACCTCAACATAAGTCGCGAAAGATGGAGGAGATCAGAGCACAGGGATTTGGACTGCAGGAGAGAAAGAGGAAGGCAGTGGTGGTTTAAAAAGGGGCTTCTGTTAATGTGGTGCCGAGCAATCTACCCAATGGCAGTTTGCGTAGCTGTTCTGACACAGCGAAAAGGGTTAGTTCCTGGCTCTGATATCCGAAAGAGGTAAAGCGAGTGACTATACAGCTTGCGGGACGTTGGGCAAGATGGCTTGATGGGTCAACTACCTAGATGTTTAACCTATCATTTCGCTTTAATCGAAGACACTTCTTTTGTTCTCAATGTTCGGATCATTCATAACGCCATAGGGATATCTGGAGAATGTGGTAATCACTCCGAATGCGAAAATATTCTAACACTGATAGAGTACTCTAGGCCAAATACACCACTTGTAGGTATTTCCATCCAATATACCGAGCACTCCACCCACAGCCAGACGCTTGGTCCGGAGTAGATGGAGGGCCCAACTTTCGAGAACCCAGGGTGCCCGTTCTTGGGACGCCTATGGTGCCTGCGGTGGAAGGGCGAACCGAACTCGACAAGTCCATGAGAGTAGCTTACAGCAAGGCTCCCATGGTACAGTAACAGGCATTCGTCAATTTCTGTTGATAACAATACCTTCGATCCCCCAGAGCGTTGGCACGTGATAAGGGCCAATGTATTCGGATCCCTGACCACCATCAGCGCCCTGCCCAGCTTGTTGCTGCCCCACATGCTCATGTTCGCGATGGCGTTGCTCCTGTCGAAGCCGATGCCCCAGTTGCTGTCGGCCGGACTCGCCTCCACGAGCACCCTCTTGCCCGTGCTCATCAACACGTTCTTGACCACCTCGTTTTGCGTAAACTTGCAGAGGTATCCGGTCACGACGATGTCCATGCACACCTTCCTCCACACGGCCTCGTCGAAGCCCCTGATCATCCTTCCCATCCTCATGTGCTCCGCGGGGTACGCCTCGAAGCTGTTTAGAATCCTGTCGGCGATCTCCATGTTGTTGAAGACGACGGCCTTGTAGTGCATCACGAACTGCTCCATGTTCGCGAACCTCTTTTCGTCGAACACGAAGGGCGTGTGGTACCACTGGCTTAGCTCCCCGTAGCTCTCCGTCGTCCTCCAGAGAAAGACGTACGAGTTCACGTTGCTCTCGGGCTGCGTCTCCATGATCGTGTTCATGATGAGACTCGGCTTCATGTGCCCATCTCGTCGGTCAAGGCGCCGAAGGTGACCGAGATCGCGACCGTGGCGACCCGCAGGGCCGACCTGCCGGCCAGCTTCCTCATCACGTCCGGGAGGATGATCGTGATGCCGACCTCCCTCGTGCTCGGGTCCACGGACACGAACTGCCCCACGCTCGTCGTCACGCCCGTCTCCGTCATCCTCCCCATGAACCCCTCGTACTTCAGGTTGAGGCTGTTGAACACGGGCCCGAACGCGAACTTGGGCAGCCCGATGCGCGCGAAGTTGACTCCGATCCTGCGCCCGGTCTTGTTCCCCGGCCTCGTCCCCATCGTGAGCACGCTCGGGTCGACGCCGTCGAGCACGCACATGTCCAAGGTCCACTGCGGGAGCAGCCACGTGCCAGCCGATCCTGCCATCACGGCGTCCATTTAGTACTTGGCCTCCTGCCCGGTCTGGTCGTAGTTCGGCTCCCCGACTCCGATGACGTACTCGGTCGGGTCGATGCTCGATAGGTAGGTGTTCTCAGTGGGCCCCGCCCCGCCCGACTTCTCCACCTCGACGTAGTACTCGTCCGGGTCTACCTGCGCGCTCCTGCTGTTGAACACCTACGCGATCGGCCTCTCAGTCCCGACCACCTGCGCGATCATCTTCCTCTGCTCGGGGGTCCAGTCGGGCTCCGTCTGCGGGCCGCCGATGGTCCTGCCCATGAGCATGTACCCGCCCTCGTTCCCGAGCTTGAGCTTGGGGCTGATCATGCTCTTGGCCGCCCAGGTTCCCTCCTCCCCAGAGTTGAACATCTTCGTGCGCTCGGCCTGGGTGACCAACGTGGCCTCGCTGGCCCTCTTCCTCGCGGCCTCCAGCTTCTCCTTGCCCATGAGCGGCTTCGGGTCCCCGGTGCTCTCCTCGGTCTTCTTCGGGTCCGGCGCCTCGCTCGTCTCCTTGCTCATGTTCTTGGACGTGTCCGTGGTCTCGGTCGTGGGCGCGGGTGTCTCCGAGTTCGGGACCGGGCTCCCGCTCTTGGCCTTGTTGGTGGACATCATGCTATTCGTGGTGATGATCGTGTTCGTGGTCAGGCTGACGATCACAGTCTTGTTCAGGTGCTCTATGCACGCCGTACTCCCGATCATCTGCGTGGTGGTGGGCCTGAACATGGTTTTGATCCTGATCAAGTTCTAGATCCCCTTCGGCGACTCCCTCGTAATCTCCTTCAACTGCTCGAGCGTGATCGTCTCCCCGTTGCAGTTCTCCTTCACGTAGTCCATTCCGACCGGCGTCAGGGCCCACGTAGGCGAGGCAAGAAAACCAGGATGAGACAGGCCCTCGCACGGAGCTTCCCCTGCATTTTGGTATCCGCCCACGGTCGACTAGTGTCGTATGTGGTCGCTCCTTTTTTTCCACTTCAATTCGTACACCGATAGCTATCACGCTGTACGGGCTCCAGCACCCGCAATATTGACGTCTGGATGGAGTTCTTGCAGCACGGTCCGCAGGTTTTGCCCAATCAGTAGAGCCTGTTCGCATCAGTTGTCTTTGTCCGAGAGTAGGAGATAGTGCCACGGCCGAAGGGCGTCGTTCAGGTCCATGGTTCTCGAGGGTAAAGCCTATTCCGGGTGTGTCCGCGCGGTCCCTACCCCGTGTCTCATTCACGTCAACGCTTCTTCGACTATCTGACGCAGGGAGATCCACATCGTCCTGTGCTCATTCCTGGGGTGGAAACACTTGCTGAGTATGCATCGTCTCGGCATAGTCACTAGTACGAGGGCGGGGGTGTAAAGCTCTCAGAGTTCGAGTGGTCATATTCACTCGTTTTTGATGGAGCCAATATGACATTCGACTGAAATGGTCCGGAGCAGATGGAGGGAGCGAGGAGATGATTAAGGAGCAACCACGAGGCCCACATATAGTGAAGAATCTGCTGGACGAAAGGTTTGTGATAACTAGATCACCGATCTTCGCCCCACGTTGTTGGAGTTGACTTCATGCTCTTATGCTCCAATTGGCCAGGGACGAGCGGAGGAGCTGGATTCTGGCGTGCTTAGGACAGGTATGCGGATGGCGATCCAACCTCCCTTGGCTCGCTCGCTGGAATGTTGCGAGTTGCTGGTTCTCGACTGGGGTGGTCGTGAATGCGGTATTGTCGGATTGGCGCTCAACCCACGCATAGTCCACCACTACCTGGCTACTTGTGATCAATTCGTTGGTGGGCGATAGGACAGAGTAGACAACGATGGCATGGTATGGGACTGGCGCGTGGGGCCTGTCTTCTTGATTGACTCGAAATGAACTGCGGTGAAGCAAGGTGCATTGGGCGTCGTCTATGACTGTTAATGGCTGGGACATTCCAGGGCAGGGTTTGAATTGACGGTCCAATCACTGCTTTCACTCTCTCTTGGGGCCGTAAATCTTTCTTTGTTTTTCGTCGTTTCCTCGCTGGGCTAGTTATTTTGATCCCTATCGCGGGCTCCTATTCCGCAGGGGGTGGGTGGGCGTATAAGTTTATTTAGGAATGTGTTTTCGTAGAGAATAACTAGTCCGTCGCCGCAAAATTCATTGTGCTCGGCTGTCCAGGCACGTGAAGTCAACAAGTTCAGCTTCTTACAAGCCACAAAGGGGACTCAGGCACCTCTCCGTTCCCGTCTGATAAGGTTGTAATACGGTGGATGCAAGTGACATTTGTATGGCCTCTCGTGCTTGTCCATGTACTTTCTCCAAGCCTTGACCTTTGTGAACGTTTGATAAAAGTGGCTCGTAGGGAGGGAGAAGATTGATAGAGAGCCACATGTTGTAGGCCGGATGCTGGCGACCCTTAACTACTGGTTTTCTCGCCAGCAAACGCCGTACAGGCAGAGACTGGATATTGTCTGACTTTAATGCAGAGGAGCCTCGGGCCTTGGGAGGAGGCTCCTTAGTCGGACCTCCCCCAGAGCTTGTTAACCAGACATCATCTAACTTTAATTGTAGAGGAGCCTCAGGTATAGGCGCACTCTGTGAGGGGACGCGCCTAGTAGTCGCGCTTGTGCTCAAAGAGCGGGGCTAAGCTGCTCGATCTCTTCCTTCTCAAATTGATTGACTCCTAGCTCCAATGGTTTGGATTGGCTGCGAGTCTTCCTTGGTGTTCTCCGTTCGTGATGCGTAACACAAGCGGGAGACCCGGCACGCACAGCGCGGAAGTCGGCACGTAGGCTGTGAGGAAAACACGGATGTCGAGTCTTCCAAGCCCTCTGAAACTGGTTTCGAGATTCGCGATCAGCATCACCCCTGGCATGATGTGTAAGGTTATCCTTAGTGTTCTTTCGTCTGTGGGATTGCTGTTGCACCTGGGGAAACCAGCGTCCTAGCACCATCCTTTAGTGCGGTGTCTTCGTTAGCAAAGTCATCCGATCTATATTCATCGGACTCACGGCCAGTTCTGGCCCATAGGTCTCAACTCCTATGACGTGGCTCTTGAATAGCATCGTTCTCTGCCCGCTGCTCGGGGTCCCAACTGCCCGCGGCTTGGAGACGGGTGTGAAAAGGCGGTTTGGCATTTCGTGTTGTTCTGCCTTGTTGTGTCGGGTCTAGGAAGAGGACTAAACCAGCAATCTCCGTCAGGTAAAGACCAAAGCCATGCTATCAGGAGAGAGCACGTCGCATACGCTGCGAGACAGTGTGCCACCAGCCCTCACAATAGGGGGGACTCTTTCCGCGACAATATCTGGGATGTCTAAGGGCCCGGGTCATATTTGTTGTCCTCGGCCACCGGACACAACCCCATGTTACTCAGTAGATCATTTTCGGAGAGGCGCCCGCATACCTCGTAGTGGTCGTCGGCAATCGGCTCGACGGCGATGTGCTCTCCCGCGAGAACATGGTCGAAGATTTCCAGTCGAACATCTTTGGGAGAATTGGAAAAGGTTTTGGGCTCTTGAGTGTTTGGCATGTTTGAAAGAAGATGTGCGAGGTCCCAGTGAAATGTCTTGTGCGTCCCAGATGAATTCCTCGCTCAAGGTCGCAGCCTAGGATCTCCTGGATTTCCTTCCGGCCCAGTATATCTTTCCAGTAGTATCACTCCCAAGGGCACAACGAAACATCTCGGGATTATCGTTGTTTAGAGAGAGGTAAATGTCCGATAATATGTTGAAAGGATTGGTCATGTCAAGGGATATGAAGCATGAGAGGCCTCTGTGGTTGTCGTTGGGGAGTCAGCGCTGGCATCAATAGAGCATACATTTGAGTTTGGATACAATATCGTAGTGCGACGTATAGTCTCCAGCACCTTTTTAGACTCTGGTATAATCACCCCGAGACCAGCCTTGAGGTAGAAATGGAATATATATACAGGAGAGTCACGCGTTTGATAAAAGCAGGTTTCGCGTTGCGGCATCCGCGCGAGTTGGGTAAGTTTAGCGCGGCATTTGGAAAAATACCGCCAGGTGGCCATCTTGATCCTCTTTACTCAGGTGGACACTCAAGTCAGGGCAGTGGACGTGTTGGTCGATTGCTGAGCATTGCCTGGGGAGAAGCACGGCAGATGTGTCGAGGGCATACTGCACAAACATGCAAGCAGCAGTACTGTAAGTCCTGAGATCTTATACAGAGGCTTTCGGACGAGGATAATCTTATAGCTGTCGATGTCGCCGTCCACATAGCTGTCCATACCGAATCCTTCGTATTCGAGGCGCACTGTTGGTGTCTCGCAACTCTGACAACCCGGCTCCACGTATGGAGAAATTTTGTAATCATGGAAAGGTCGTCCACAATCTCTCTCTAGGGGAAGTCGAACCCTGTAGTGTAAGAATGCAACACCCTCATCACCACCGCTACCTCTGATGTCGCCTCCTACTGCTGTAGAGATGACGAAAAGCTCATTCATCTCGCCACTGCTTGAGACGTCGGGTTGCTTGCAGCTCCCGCGTTGCTGGGCGTCGGTTTCTGGGTATCGTCTGCTACAGAAATGTCGTTTGTCTTGGGGTAAGGATTTGGCTCGCTCACCCCGCGCTTGCTGATTATAGTCAAGACACCCTCTGTCTGAAGGAAAGGACAACTGCCACCAGACTTAGAGGCCGGGAGGCTGTAGTTGTAGTGCTCTCCATCATCCATACAATCCCAAGAAGGCTTTTGCTCGTCGCACCTGGCTTTTCTGGTCCCATAGTAATCGCATGCAAGCTGCGCTCGATGCGACTTCTGGCGCGGGTCCTGCAAGTGCCATCGAAGGGGTTGCTGAAAGGTGCCCTTACCATTGAAAGGGACCGATGCTAACTGTTTAGGTTGTCCATCGAAGCAATCCTGAGGATGCAGGAGTTCTAGCGTGATTGTCGAAGTCATCTTGATAGTTGATTGAAGTTCCTTTGGTCAGTCCAGGCGCGTACAGAGCAGCTATGCTGCGAGCTCCTGCTATGAAGGCTGATGACCGTCCTACTGCGTGGAAATAGCAGTGACGAGCGCACTTGGTCTCGGTAGCCCTCGTATATCGGTAGCTATCTTTGGGTATACACACACACATATATATATATATATATATAGGTTGGGATCGCGCTTGAGAAGTTCAGGAGCTGCTGGAGCAATGACCCACACAGACCGAGTATATGAGGTTATCTCCTTGACAGTGTATATTAGGCCCTCTTTTGTGGAGATCATCTGAGTGAGCTGTGGATTTCAAGGCATCCATACGATGGATAAGCTGGAGTAGCGGTAGAAGAGGTTATATCGTTCGACTTGGAAAGAGGGACGGGTTGCCTGTGCTGCAGCTCAAGTTATTGATTGCAGAGAGCGTCAACTGTGTCGCGTAGCTCCAAGGTGAGATTTAGACTGATGACCGTCTGGTATTGAGGGGACTTCAAGCAAAACGTGTTATCACAAACGCAGGATTCGCTCTCTGAGAGTCAATGGTCGCCATAGTTGTCGATCATTTTGAGGGAGCAGCCGGCAGGGTTGACGCTCAGAGAGATCTTGGCTTCCTCCTGAGTTGCATCTGCTCGAGAAGGAGTTCTCAAGGAGGAACTCAGGAGTACTAGCACCCCACGCCACGAGAAGGCGCCTCTCCTGCGAAGGATGTTGGTGTGATGCGGTGTTGACAGAACGGTTTGACCAGTCGACGCGCCGCAGACTCGAGGAATGGGAGGTTGTGGTGGGTTGTGTAGGGAAATCCGTTTGGGCATAGTTCCTCGCCAGGCGCGCTGTCGCTTTTAACGGCTGCTTACTCGGATATACGCGGTATAGTGAGACCGCCTCAACGCGTCAAGCGATTAGGTGTTTGGTGGCACCGCTCTTAGACGCGCTCCCCCTTAGAGATCTGGGAAAGTAGGTAAAGCTGCGTACCTTGACTTGGACTGAACGTGGTTTCGTGGACTTTTGCCCCTTTGCGTCTGCGGCAACTCTGCTCGGTAAACACTGCGGCCCTCTCTTTTTTTTTTCTCTCGCACGTTCAGTGACTTTGCAATGTGGCACATGATTAGGATTGAGCATGTCGCTAAACCCTGGCTTTCATCCGCGAGCTAGAACCCTCCTCGTTCTCGCCATCCTGAGCGCGAAGTCTCAGAACCAGTTTGCTGTCACTACGTACGTAGCGGTGAGTACGCAAATTGCATGCTGACGGGGG
This sequence comes from Cladophialophora psammophila CBS 110553, assembly GCF_000585535.1. Lineage (NCBI taxonomy): Eukaryota > Fungi > Ascomycota > Eurotiomycetes > Chaetothyriales > Herpotrichiellaceae > Cladophialophora > Cladophialophora psammophila. The sequence continues at coordinate 929,033 of NW_006912924.1, forward strand.
TTGAGCCTTGGACCGAGTACCAGACCACTGGAAAAAGTCCACGGATGGCGGTTGTGGATGGTGCTCCTTCATCAACGATGCCAGTACGCCTGTGATTGTTGACGGAAACAAGCAGCAGAATGATGTCTATTCGATTACACTCGCCTTCATTGTCCGAGGACCAGATGTAACGCCAAAGCTGTGCCGCGGCCCGCCCCTGACCGTAGAAAGTGAGTGCGGCAATATTGAAAGACGGGTGGGTTCGAGTGTCGCCATACATTATTTCGCGGATGCGGGCGAGCCTGCAGCTTATTCGTGGTCGCACGGCCATCTCGAAACGACCTGCAGTCTTCGGTAGTGTATGAGCAGATCGCAACGTGGCATGCTAGTTGACAGCTTCACGCAAGGTGCGGGAGGGTCACTGACCATCCCTTACCGATCATATTGATCCAATTTACGCCGAGCCTGTGCCTTGTCCATCCTGATGGACATAAAAGGTCGATATGTCTGTCTCTCTTACTGTCGGAAGGAAGACTTCAAACAAGAGCCACTCCAATCAATGGAGCTGACATGAGGGAGACTTTCATATTCTCAACAACTGGTGTCTACCATCTGCCACATTTGCCTAATAAACACTCAGATGAGGGTGTGCATGGATTAACCCAAGAGATCCATATACATCTTAGCTATCAACGGCCTATTTTGCCCTCGACCATTTCCCATCTTGCTCTCCTCTGGTAACCACAGTCCGTATTGTAACAGAGCACTTCAAGGCATCGGCGTGCACGTGCAACAACGCACAGAGGCCTGTCCAGCAGATCGGGAATCGAGAACGCGTTTCTGGTTGATACTGACAAGACAACACCAACACCACCCAGAGGGGCAGCGGCTAGAGCTACGAACACCTAGCACAGCGGCAGCATCGAGGAACAGGACAGGACTAATAAAACACTCAAGAATAGGCTGACGGCGACGGCATCAAAACCATTCAATTCATGATACTCTGCTCAAACTGTAAAGAATGGCACACTGCCAGCACTGTAAACTGTTCCGCACCCCCCTCTCTGCCAGCCCATTTTGGTTTGACATGTGACTAGACAACTTTTCCTCCCTGCCACCGCTCTACCAGCCCAGCACAACCCATCACAGCACAGCCACTTTGCCTTGTTACAGTATGAGAAATATCATAAGCACGAAGGCAACGGTCTGCAAGCGGCTTCTCGCGTCATTTTTCCTCGAATCATTGAAAAAGATGGCGGGAGAGATGGTATGGTTTCCTTGGAAGCTTGCGATAAAGATGAAACTTTACTGTGTGAAAACCTTTTGGTTTCCATGCCCGCTCCATAACGTCGCAAGACAGATCCCGAATGAGGCGTTAGACAAGTTAAAGTTTAACTAACGTCTTACGGAGGCCGACAGGACCTAGGAACAAGTAGTGCGAATATACAACCTGAGTTAGCGCTTACCCCTTTACACGAGGTACTCCTTGATTAAAGCTTAAACTAAGTAGCTTCGTTATTATGAATGGCTATATCTTTGTCACTCTGCTGAGATTTCTATTCCAGGCCCTCGCAATGATCATACTTCTTACACGAGCGTACTAACTGCGTTGGAAGACCTCGGACTGGTGTGTAAGGACCGCTGCATTGTATATGTCTAACTCTCTTAGCCTACTTGTCCCGCGTCATATAGCTGTCAAATTTTCGCAGATACAATCCTACGAACAACTATGGGCATGTTTATAAGATGTTTGTTTCACCATAGCACACTACTTTACGCTGTCGCTCTTTGGCTTAACGCGTTCGCGGTGACTACTACGGCTCTGCCATCAAGCCTTCGAAGATATGGATCACGGGTTGAAACTATTGGAAGAGGCTCAACAGCATCAGTCTATTTGTGCGAAGCATCTGAAACTGAGATATTTGCAGTCAAAGTCTTTGATGCGTGGGATCCGAAAGAACACAGCACCCTCGAAGACTACCGGAAGGAGATCCTGCGACAGCACTCTATAACGAAGAGGGTTAGCGACCACGACAGCATTGTTCAGGTGTTCGATCTCAAAGAGAAAGATGAAATATGGTTTGAAGTAATGGAATATTACCCTCAGAGTGTCTTCGCCGCTGTTGCTCAAGGAAACTCATCTGAGGTTGAGTCAGAATGCTTGTTCAAACAGCTCATAGGCGCTGTAGCACATGTACATCAGCATGGATTCGCCCACAGAGACTTGAAACTCGAGAACCTTATGATGGATTCTCATGGCAAGCTGAAACTGCTGGACTTCGGTCGAGCCGTTCTGGCATACGACTTCCTCGAACAAAAAGTTCTGCTACATTATGGTATGTTCGTGAACTAATTTCTACGGTTGAGAGAACTGCTAAACTCCGGCAGATATTATCGGTTCAGATCCGTACATGGCCCCTGAGGGTTTTAGAAGCTTAAAATACGATCCGAGAATTGCAGACATATGGTCTCTCGCTATGGTCTATTACGCCATGACGTTGAGACAGCTACCATGGGAGAGACCTCATGTATCAGATGAGGATTCCAGAGTATTCGTAAGCTCGCAAACTTCATCCGTGAGTAGAGTGTCAATTCTGTGAATTTAGGCTGGTGTACTGAAGTCTACTGACCACTGAGTCAGACATTTTTCGACCGTCTTCCTTCAAAGGCGGTCGCCATTGTGTCTAAGATGTTGGATATAGACCCTCGAAAGCGAGCTTCGTTGAATGACATATATGCCGACAGCTGAGTTCAGAAGATCCATTGTTTGTACGAGTCGAACAGATAGTGACATGGAGATGATCTGACGGGCTGCATAATCACCCCATGGACCAGCTTTTTGTGTGTAAACACTCCGCCCCTGGAACCGAAGTGAAATGCACTCGAGGCGAGCAGAGTGTGTACATATCAAGGTCTATGTTGTCCATCCGATAAGTTTGCTCAATTCTGTATTGAAAGAGAAGATTGAAATTGACCACCAGCTTCCATCAAGTCGAAACATGAGGCTACTATTACGGGTTATGACAGAGGTTAGGCTTGAGTACCGCCGGACACACTTTTCGGGTAGCAGAAGTTCACAGTAGACTATGTGGTCAGTTGTGAAGACGCAAACCTTGCCGTCTGACAAGCTTGTTTTGGTACGAGCTTTCCCAGATTACCTGGGTCGACCCTTTCGGCATCAGATGTACGAGCTCGGAAGATCTTGGCCGTGACTAATACTAATACTTGAAAGATATTATGATACGATGTCGAGAAATTGGGCCGGCATGACGAGGAATTGGTCATCTCGCGAGATAGGGTGAATGAAATGCAGAGTTTGGCTGTGATTTTCTGATTGTGCTCCTGTTTCACGGAATGCAAGGGGTTGAAACGCTCCTGAATCTCTCAGCCTCGCGACAGACGGCATACACAGGGCGGCAACGCTTTTCTCGAAACAGGTTAGTGCCGCTTAGTATTAAGCTCTGTTTGGCCGGGCCGAAGCTGCAAATTCCAACTTGTAAACTTTGATAAGTCTTACTATTCTTACTATTCAGCCAACCGCTCAACAGCTCCATAATATAAGACAACGAGTCTCAAGAATGGCTCGTACCGTGCTGATCACTGGCTGCTCTGACGGTGGCCTTGGAGCTGCCCTCGCCATCGCCTTTTACAAGAATGGCGATCGCGTCATTGCAACCGCAAGAAACCCCGCCAAAATGGCCTCTCTCAAGGCCATGGGTATCGAGACTCTGCAGCTTGACGTCCTCTCGGAGGACTCCATCAAAACAGCAGTCCAAGCTACTTCCCAATTGACGAACAATTCCCTCGACATCCTGGTCAACAATGCCGGACAAGGCTACAGCACTCCACTTCTGGATGCCTCGATATCTGAAGTTTCCAAGCTGTTTGAAATAAATACTCTCTCCGCTCTCCGCATGAGCCAACTGTTCTTTCCTCTTCTCCGCAACGCCAAGGACGGCGCCTTGCTTGTGAACAACACTTCTTGCGCAGGCATCATGCCTGTGCCTCTTCAAGGCCCCTACAGTGCCACCAAGGCTGCCCTGGCTTCTTTATCTGAAGTGCTACGGCAGGAGCTACAACCCTTCAACATTAAAGTCATCGACCTGAAGACCGGGGCTGTACGGTCGAACTTTTTCGCCAATGCTTCATCGTCAGGAGGCTCTTCGGAGGGTAGTTTGACACTACCCGAAGACTCGCTCTATCTGCCTGGCAAAGAACCGGTCGAGAAGTTTATGCGGACGGACATCAATATTACTGAAATGCCAGCAGATGAGTGGGCCACGAAAGTTGTTCGAGACTTATCGAAACGGCATCCTCCCATCCACGTATGGCGAGGAGGAAATGCGTTACAAGTATGGCTGTGTTCTTTTTTGCCCGTGGGGACGCTTGATGCAGTACTGAAGAAGATGACGGGATTAGATGTCGTTGAACGTTACTACCGAGGCTCCAAGGCGCAGAAGACGAAATAGATGAACGATGGAAACGGCTGGATTTCTTCCCTCGTCGACATACCTCTCTGTCTTTCTCGGACAATCGATATACATTCTTCTCGCGAAGACCCAGGTTCAATCCTCTAGATTAGTACCAGAAAATGGTTGGGTATGACCCCATGCGGATAACCCTAGGGAAAGGAGACAAAAAGCTTGAGAAATACCCTCAACACTATTAATGGGATGGGCGATCACCAACGATAATCCGCACATATAGAGAAAGATTTATTTAGAAGCAGTGGGAAAATTTACGAAAGTGTCCACTTGCTGCAAGAAGCAAAACGAAGGGCAGTCTCAAGAGCATCGCAGTCGCCAATGTCCGAATTGCGCACATCCACCTTCATTTAGATATTCTGGGAGACACTAATTTGGCCTTAAGTGTATTTTTGCCGATAGTTGTGACATGGTGAGATGGGTACTTAGTATTGTTGACTTGCTGCGGTGGAAAAATGTGGCCGCTCTAAGACAATCGATAATTCAGCCTCACTCAGCCTCGTCCATCGGCATACCTTCCTCATCCCTCGCAGCCGAAACTTTTTTGACTGCGGCGACTCAATTTCAAGAGTTCCAGTGCGTAAATTTCCCCAAGTACGTCCGAAATGGCGCCCTCGCAGCTTAAGCAGTTAAAGGCATCTCTGCATGAGAGCGGTGTCCTTGGTTCTCAAAAGTCAAAGAAACAGAGAAAATCGAACTCCAAAGATGCGCAAAAGCGAGCACAGCGCAATGCCGCTCTCGAGGGCATTCGAGAACGATTCAATCCCTTCGAGGTCAAGGCACCTGCCCGAAAGGCAAAGTATGAATTTGTCAATGCAAAGAATACCAAACCCACAGTCGGCCGGCCGGGCGTCACACGTGGCCTGGGTGAAGAGCGGCGGCGAGAGACATTATTGAAAGAGATACAAAGTCGCAACAAGGTGGGCGGACTGCTCGATCGACGGTTCGGAGAGAATGACCCCACGATGACCCCCGAGCAAAGAGCAGCCGAAAGGTTTGCACGTCAGAATGAGCGGAAGATGAAGAAAAATTCCATGTTCAATCTTGAGGATGACAGCGAGGAGGGAATGACGCTTACACATGGCGGAAGATCACTTGACTTTGGGGATGGTGCCGAAGATGACTTTGATGATGATAACGTGAAGGACTTGCAAAATGCAGACGGAGATTTTGATCAGGATGATAGACCTCGGAAAAGGCTGCGCCTCGCCGAAACCGACGATGTCGATGACGAAGAGGAGGATGGAGAAGGTCATCCGCAGAGGAAGAAGACCAAGAATGAGGTAATGAAAGAAATCATCGCAAAGTCCAAAATGTACAAAGCCGAGCGTCAAGCTGCCAAGGCTGATGACGACGATCTTCGAGCGGAGCTGGACAAAGGCATGGCCGATTTCTATGAAGCGCTTCGAGGGCAAAAAGTCCCGGACAAGGAACGTCTGCCAGTATCAAGTGCGGTTGTAGAGCCGCACATGGATCCTTCTCGTGCTGCAATGTTGGCAGGAAAGAGCAGGGAAGAAGCCGAGAAGGAGTACGAAGCCAATCTCAGACAGCTGAAATTGGAGACTCGCTCAAAACCGAGTGTACGGACCAAAACTGACGAAGAGAAAGCCGCCCAGGAGGCAGCTAGACTCGAAGAGCTCGAGCGCAAGAGGATACGCAGAATGAAGGGCGAAGCAGAGAGCTCCGAGGATGACGAAGATGACGAGCCAGGGCCAGACGAAGATGTTGATGTCGACGACGCGGAAGCATTTGGCCTGTCCGCTCCCGACCTCGATACTACTTCTAAGAAGGAACTCGATGTTGAAGATGAAGACGAATTCCTTCTTGATGACGACTTAATCGCTTCGGACTCGGAACCTGAGATGGCCAGCGAACAAAATTCTGAAGAATCTGGATCCGAAAGCGACGTTCAAGACGACGGCGATGACGATTTCATCAACGGGCTGGTCTTGCCACAGGAGGTACAGAGCGCAACAAAGACAGCGACTAAGACTCCAACCAGCAGCAACCTCGCTTACACTTTCCCCTGTCCCCAGTCACACGAAGAATTCTTGGAAGTGGTTAAGGACTCCGAGGTCGCAGACTTGCCAACGATCGTGCAAAGAATTCGTGCACTCTACCACAAAGGTCTCGCCGAGGGCAATCAAGAAAAGCTTGACACTTTCGCTGGTGTACTAACCCAGCATATTGCGTTTCTGGGGAACACCGACAATGTCACATTTCCTGTTCTCGAAAGCCTCCTTCGACACTTACATTCAATGGCAAAATCATCGCCGGAAGCCGTCGGCGCGGCTTTCCGCACACATCTCCAAAACATTGCTGACGAGAGGCCGCTTCAGTTGTCTCCTGGAGATCTTGTCATCTTGACCGGTGTCTCGACTATCTTCCCGACCTCAGATCATTTCCACTCTGTAGTCACGCCCGCAATGCTCACCGTTGGACGGTATCTTGGGCAGAGCTCGATACAATCTCTTCGCGACCTCAGTACTGGGTCTTATTGCTGTTCGCTTGCACTTCGATACCAGCGACTTGCAAAAAGATATGTTCCAGAAGTGATCGCGTACGTTACCAATGCTTTGGCTACCCTTTCACCGACACCACTACCGGAACAAGTCGATGTCGGCCACCCGTTGGACGTTCCCATCAGATTGCCAGCCACACCCCTGCGGGTAAAATTGACCTCTGCGATTGTACCAGAGAAGCTATCATTCAAAGACTTCATCATGGGTCAAAATGATGACAACGAGCCTACACAAGGCCTTGCTCTTCTTAACATTTTCATCCGTCTAACGGTGCAAGCCGCCTCACTCTGGAGCCAAAAGTCCTCATTTCCCGAATTTATCCAGCCTTTCGTCCACGCCCTCAGCTACTTCGAACATCAAGGCAAAACGCTCCCTTTGCGAACTCTCAAACTAAGCAGCACCGCGCTCTCTACCCTTCGCACCCTCCAGTCCGCATCGGTCAAATTACGGGTTCCCCTTCTCTTACACAACCACCGCCCACTCGCGATAAAATCCTCCTTACCTTCCTTCATCGAGAACTACAACCCCGACCGACACTATGACCCAGACCGCCATCGCGCTGAGCTCTCTAAATTGAAAGCTGAGCATAAGAAGGAGAGGAAGGGAGCAATGAGAGAGTTGCGGAAAGATGCCAATTTCATCGCGCGACAGCAGTTGCAAGAGAAGAAGAGGAGAGATGAAGAGTATGAAAAGAAATATAAGAGGTTGGTAGCGGAGATCCAGGGGGAGGAAGGACATGAAGCGAAAGCTTATGAGAGGGAGAGAAGGAAGAGAAAGGGAAAATTCTAGGGACTCAGTAGTAGCTAGGATATCGGGATGTTATCGTATCGCCCGACCCATCGCATGAAAACATGTCACGATTTTTGATGGACCTTATTTTTTTTTGGCTTTCTCCGTCAAGTTGTTCGCAGCTGCGATCTTCGGTTACAATTGCCGGGAAGCTTCTATTGAAATTTTGATCAGCTTAGTGTTGAACTTGACGCAAGGTCTACTCGTGATTCTTGAATCATATGTACCCTGTTCGCCTGGTCTTCAACTGTGGGCTGAAGAACGTCTCCCGAGAGCCTTGCAAAGTACAATTTAGAATGTGGGGTTTCCCAGCCAGTCGTCAAATGTTCCACGCATTCATTACCTCGACACTCGGATTCAGATGAACGAGTCCGTGCTGTCTCGGTAATTTATCAAAAGAACGCGTCGATGCATTCATGAACGAGCTGAATCAACATTCAGCAAGTCATTCTACCAATGGGGGCCACTGTGACTGTCTAAGCACGGATTTACGCTGTACAAGCTCGAGAATGCTCGAGGGCGAAGCCACCACTCTGCCAGAAACAACTAACAGTATCAGCACAGGGGAGGGCGCCGCTGCTGCTAAACACAAACATAAACTTTCAGAAAAGGTCATCTCTCCAGTCTAACGGTGAATGGCTTTCAGTTTTCAAATAGCCAGCAACCTACCAAGGAAGATCACCTTACCAGACCGTGTCGCCTACATATTCCGTCCACAAGCTCACCAGCTACTAAAACTTTATGACAATCATTCATCAATAGGTATGGATCATTGTGCTAAGCTGGACGCAGGGAGCCGGATTGGAAGGATTACTCTTTGGCAGCATCTCATCCCGGCAAAGGACTGGTGGTCGGAATGCGAGCCACTCCCCTCCTTCCTATTAATGGCATTCAATGTTCCAAGAAAGGTAATAAAAACAACAAACTCGAGCTACGGACTCCCCTCGAGATGAATCGCGGGTTAGAGGAATCAACGGGGTTGTGGACAGTCCATCCTGACGATTTGGACTGATGGCTCTTTCCCTCGTATTTCGGGCTGAAGTCTTCCTCAAATCCGACACAATATACAGTTCTCACTTGAATCTCAAGACTTCATTGCCGATGGCAAGCTATGGGGAGTACAATGCGGCGGGGCGGTGGGCGACAGGGAAAACAGCCGGACGGATATCCTGAGTCGAACACGGGAGATGTTAGCAGTGCAATTGGGTCGAACCAGACAAGCAACAACTCTCTGGTTGTCCACAATGTTCCCCGTCCAGATAATTCTCTTCGTTACATCACTATCCTGCGATTTCCCAATCTCAACAACAGTATTGATCAGAGCAACCCGTCGAGCGGCACTCTGGCAGAAGAAGAAGAAGGACATGACCTATCTCTGAAAGATCTCGAAGAAGACGATTGCCTTCGTACTCCGTCGGTCGTGGGCTTCTTTGATTCTTCCCTCTCCAAGACTTGAGTGCGGTATTTCTGAAGTATTCATTGATGCACCCGTGCTTCTAGTATTCCTGTTCATTACCTCTTGCTAACTCGAAATAGTCATCATGCTTTGCGGTTTTGTCCTTGGACTTCTATCGATATATTGGGAGTCGTTTTCAGAGTGCGCGAGAGCCTTCGCTCTGCCACCATTGCCGTGGTCGACTCCGATGCAACTTTACCTCCTTACGAGACCGTTGAGCTGATTTTTGGTCGTTTCGATCGAGCAGCAATCACGCACGGGCGTGCCTTAGAGATATCCGCTGGGCTATGAGTTCCTGGATCCTGCCATATTCAGCCGTGACCCTGTTGCAGTACGCTTGGCAGTCCATGAAGAGTGATACCTACGAGCAATCATCGTCAACAACAATGCTATGGCACTACTGAGACAAGCCGTCAAAACGGAAATACATCCTACGACCCTTTTGGTGTAGGTGCCGTTGTTGTCAATCAGGCCAGAGATATCGAAGCCTCCAACCAGTATATTACACCTGTGCTCACTCGTCTCGCCTCGATATTAGCTTTGCCTTTGGCTGCAACTGGACGCAATCTGTTCTCAAAAACAGTTCTCTGCCACAAAGCATATTTTTATGTTCCATAAGCTTTAGCGCATGGTGTTGCCTTCAGTATCTTCAACTTGCGGCCTTTTGGTGAGTCCAAATCCCTCCCGAACTGCATCAAACACGGTGATCATTAACATCCTCCTTAGATCCTCTGACGTGCGATTCCCGCCATGAGCATTGGTCTCATCTACCTCATAATCTTTGCTTCCTTCTCTTTCGACTTCTTCATCCCGACGCATATGAAACTTGTCCTCGAGGAGTCCTCCGACCCTCATCCACCGTTGAAATTCATCCACTTGGTCACCTGGCGCTACTTCTCGACGATCATAGCTTACTTCTGTCTCTCGCTCTGCTATAGTCTCGTTGGCCTAGCCTTTCACTTCCCTTTATCACGCAAGCCGCCGCCTGGTCAGAACGCCTGGTTGGAAACTGACGTCGCAAATAACACAAATCATTTCGGCCACGCCACTTTCGTCGTCTATTGGATGATGAATTGGCTAGGTATGGTCTTGCGTGCGAAAATATTGCAATGATCTTCGGTCAACCCTTGAACAGCGCTGTGGCTCATCTTCTGGATGGCGTCACCGACGCATCAACAGGGTTTTACGCGTTGGATCTGGCTCCGGGGTTCTTCAAGTGGAGATACGCGTGGCGATCGAGGCAGGTTGTATATGCAAGCCGGACGCTGTTGTTCGACACCCATGATAGACTTGGGTTACATGTTGGTATTCTGGGTGCTTGGATCGGTCTTGGGAAAGTCCTATTTCCGGTTTGTTGCTGGATTATGAGGTCGACAGGGGCGAAGAGAAGAAGGAATGGCTTCACTGAGCTGGATGTACTAGATGATAGCGGTGTTGGCATGATCAAATCGGTATTGGAGGCATACGCTCTTTTGGCGATGACTACATATTATGTCAGATTACTCCGTACATGGATATTTGTATAGATGCAAAAAGAAAATCCTTGCGATAAGACCAAATATGAAAAAGAAAAGTGATCCTGGCGAGACTTGAACTCGCGACTTTCGCATTGCTCGAAAGAGTCATACTGGATGCGACGGGAGCATACAATATAAGAACGACACGCTAACCACTGCGTCACAGGCTAGAAAATAGTTAGCGTTGAGCGCCAACTCTGTGCAGCGGTGGTGGTGGTAATAAACTCACATCAAAGTGTCCATAAAGTGAAGCCATTTTCGGGACAATTTCAAGTCAAAATCTAGGGGGGTTAATTACATGAACATTTTATATTTGGCACGTGACCATAAGGCTAAATTCCCATTTCCATATTCCCTTACCGCGTTCTTGCCGCGTTCTCTCTCATCTTCGACTAGGCAGTCTCTTCCCCAGCGTGGGCGGTTGAGCCTTGAATGATCCAGGGCCCCGACGGTAAGAAGCACTCAGACAGAGACCTTTATTTCCCCCTCCATCTCTATCTTCTTTCCTGGGTAGGGCCTTGGAAACTTTTGCAAACGCAGCTCAAGTGATTCGTTACAGCGGACAATTTTTGCGTAGGATATTGACCTTGCGCAGATCTACCTCGCGGCCGCACTGCGTCAAAGCTGCGTAACTCGCGAAATCGGGTCCCAGGATGGGCTCACAGACCGGCCCTGAGGCCGCGAGCGATGAGGACGACTACATGAACATGACCTTCGAAGACGACACAACCTCTAAGAGGGGCGAGACCCTGACCCAGCGGAAAAGGCGGCTTGCTCGAGAAGCCGAAATCAAAGGCCGACCAAAGTCCAAGGCCGAAGTCGCGCAGGAAGAGCGAAAGAAGCGGGAGTCGGCACTGAATACCACCACGCTGGACACAAGCAACAAGGGTTTTAAAATGATGGCTGCATTGGGCTACAAACCGGGGAGTGCTTTGGGCGCATCTAGAGCAGCCACAGATGGCGAAAAAGACGATCGCCTCCTCGAACCTATCGGTCTGGAAATACGAGATTCCCGTTCTGGAATCGGAGCCGACGCAGAAAAGAAGCGCAAATTCAGAGAAGAGGTGGAAGCACAGCAAGAAGCGGGCAAGAAGAGAAAGGTCGAGGCCGGCGAGTTCCGGGAAAGGCAGCAGAAAGAACGAGAAGAGAAGAAGATGGAAGTTCAAATATGGGCGGCGATGAAGGTTTGCGAAAGGCTGGACGAGGAGGATGAGGGAGAAAAGTCCCTCGATCAGAAAACTGACACTGCAGAGCCAAGAAGGCCCAGGCCGTTGAAGAGCATCAACGTCTTATGGCGCAGCCTCGTCAAGCAGAGAGCCATTAATGAACGCGATCGAAGGATGAGGTATGACCTCCACCAGTCTCTGTCGAGACGGCCTGATTACATCGATCCTGATGAAGAAAAGGAGGACCGGATGGCATTAGGGAGGAAGGCGGAAGTGGAGGAGGTGGACGTTGATCTTGACGAGGAAGACGAAGAACTTAATGAATTCGAGGCCCTCGAGGTGCCGGAGAAGTTGTCAAAGCTCGTGGCATATCTTCGAGAAAGGTGGAACTATTGTTTTTGGTGCAAATACAGGTACCCAGATGAGAAAATGGAAGGGTGCCCCGGGACGACGGAGGTAGATCATGATTGAAGTTGAGCGGCCTAGTATTGTGACAATTGTAAGAATCAGTACTTCTTCCTTCATTGGGCATTACTCTGTGTTGTTTTTCTGTACCACGGGCGTAGACAGTGCATCATTCTCATAGTGGGAAGATTCGCCGAACATGACCCGAACGAGGGACTTCAGCCTTGTTCAGCCTTGTCTCGTCATGATCTGCTTCTTGTTTCCTCTTTTCCATCTTCCTTGTCGATGTATTATCAGCCATGTCCTTCCTGAGCTCGAACCGCTTTTTGTTAACTGCCCTAATCCTAGGCTTGGGAACAGCATGCTTTACAGTCCCAGTTTTGCTCAAACAAGTCAAAGACGCAGCAAGAGCGCCACCACCAGACCCTCCACCCCCGGCCAAGCGTCTCCAGAAGGATTCTGAGAACTCGCTGAAGCTCGACACTCTACGCACACTCGCAGACGGATATAGTTATGATCTACGCACCTCGGCCATCAAGATCGTTGCCAGCCGAACCGTCAGATCTCGCACAAGGGAACTATTATTGCGCGATCTGGCCAGCAACGACCATAATCGCCGCGAGAATGCCATTAACGCTTTACACATGCTTCTCACTCACCCGGCGCTCAACGATTCGATATCCGGTCAATTTCGAGACGCTAAGGCCATCACGGCGGTTGTTCGTGGCTTGATTAATGTGCTTCCCCAGCATAATATTCACATCAACCAAGAGGGTAAAAAAGAGACGGCCATCGCGGCAGAGAAGAAGAAAACGCCGCCACAGTCACCCATCCGTCCCAGTCGCCGGCCCTCTCAAGAAGCTCAGTTGCTCGAAATCTTCACCAATGTGCTCCACAGCCTTTCGCGGCGCGACATACATTACACAGAAGTCATGGATACCGCCTTGCACGCGGGCTTGGTCACCAAGTGGTTAGCAAATTACCCTTTCCCCTGTGCTTTGCCAGAGAACTCGGAGTTCAACTTCAGAAGATGCGATGTGGCGAGATTGTTTGATCGTACGGCTTGGCTTTCTGACGACCCTCTCATGGGGGACGTCATCCTCGAGGTGATGCAGTATCCTCCAGCGAGGAGACAGATGCGTGAAATCGGGTTGAGTGCAAGCAGTTACAAAGAGAATATGGACATGGGGCGCAGTGATCGGGACTCGTGGAACGCGAGATGGGGTTCGTCGGGCTGGGCCGACGGCGACGCAGATGCCGACGAAGACAACGATGTAAGAATGGTCAATGGCGAAGACACTGCAGGGCTGATTCTCGGCAACGCCGCCGCTCCTCAGGACAACATCACGCTCTGGGACGAACCTGCACGATCGACCATTACTAGGGCTGGCGCTAGACTGAGGTCCGCCGAGAGGAGCCAGGAAGAGGAGCATTTGCGAAGGCGACACAGGGAAGCGATCGTCGTTGCCGAGCGGGGGACGCCGCTGAGCAGGGAAAATATCTTGCAAAGGGAGAATAGCGAGATCTTGCAACCCATGAATGGGGTCAGCGAGGTCGAAGGGGAGTTGAACGGGCTGTTGAATCTGTCTGAAAGCTCTGCGGACGCCCAGCCGGAGGACCAGGAGGCCGGCCCTGATCCACCTCCCTGCTCTGACACAACCAACGTCGTGGATCTGACTCCTGAACATGAGGAACAAGTGGCAAAGGAGCAGACGACGGTGGAAGAGGGCGAGGATGAGGACAAGGACAAGGACGAAGAGGAGATGAGCCGTGCTCAGAGGAGGCACCGTGAGATCGAGCAATTGATCGAGGAAGACCCAGAGATACAAGGCATGAGCGAGGTGCTGTGCCAGCCGACTGGTTCGGATGAGGCAGCAGCCATGGACACGATTCCAGCCACCGCTGGCTCTCCAGTGGTGGAGGATGACGGTACCGAAAAGGAAGAAGGCTCGCAGTGACAGTACGAATAATGGGGCGCAGCAAAACGAAACATTGTACCACTATTGACACAATGTACTTTGATTTTGCATAGCGAGGTGATGAGGGCTTCAGAGGCAATGCTGGGCAAAGATGGATAATGCACACGGGGCGAGGGAGCACATTGGGTTTCTGTTCAAATACGGCGTTCATCTTCCTCTCCTAATGATTCACGTCAAGAGCCGTCCTTTTCATTTTGCAGCTTTTGACTTTTGGGGTCATGCAGAGACGCTTGGATCCATCGCATCCTCGCAGTTCCCTTTCTTTTCATCGACATCCGCCATCTGCCGTGAGCCCATGCATTTCGGATGAAAAAAGAAGTCCATCACGACGCCCCACCATATCGGCCGTGCGAGAAAAAAGAATCTCCCGTGAAGCCCACGACTCTTCCACCCGCTGCTCTCTCCCTCTCTCTGGCATTCGCCGTCTACTTCAACGGAATGAACCGCGAAGAGTGTGTAGCACCGATACCGGGTCTACCGTGCTTGACGGGCTTGTAACTGATTGAGAACTCGCCCAAGTAGTGGCCGACCATCTCGGGCTTGATTTCCACCTGGTTGAACTCCTTGCCGCTGTAGATGCCGATGACGCTGCCGATCATCTCGGGGACGATGATCATGTCTCGCAGATGGGTCTTGACCAGGTCGGGCTTCTCGTTGGGTTTGGCGTTCTGCTTGGCCTTGCGCAGTTTCTTGATCAGGCCCATGGGGCGGCGCTTCAGGCCGCGGTTGAATCGGCGGCGTGCGCGGGCATGGAGGATTGTGAGGAGCTCGTTGGAGGGGATGTCGAGCAGTCTAGCATGCGAGATTGTGTGTTAGCCTTCCATTTCGTTTTCCACTTTCCCTTGTCTATCTGGAACTTTTGGAGGACGGGAGATGGAGGTTCGAAGAGTTGAACAAAACGTACTGGTCGAGATCAATGCCTCTGTAGGAAAACTTTCTGAATGTTCTCTTCTTCTTGAGCTCAGCGGCCTCCTCGGCATTCTGTAACCATGAGATTAATTAGAAGACGCCCAAACACATCCCACTGGGATCGTAGCAAGATCGATCAAAAGACATACGTAGTCGGTGTCGGCCATGATTGCGTTCCGGAGGACTGCGCAGGTTCGCTTTTCGATCTGACCGTCGAAAGCGAAGAGGGCAAAATGAGGTTGTGCAGTTGGCGGTGATGCAGGACGATTGCAGACAATAGCGCGGGTGCCAAGTTGAAGGTTCTCAGGAAAATTTAGGGCAAAGTGCACCACGTGACTTGAATTCTTGGCATCATTTCTGTGTGGCATACGCCCTCCTCCATCAAGGAATTCAGTCTTCAGGGCTACGGCACTTTCACGTTTTATGGGATATTGGAAGACATCATGTGGAATTTGAATGAACTCGGATCAATTGGAGGTATCGAAGGTTGCTTTTTTCTAACCTAGCAAGGAAACAAGTCAAAGTCTTGCGGTAGCGATGTCCCGCCTTCGCATTGCTCGCCGTTATGGCATTGGTTGACTTGGCCTTGCGTAAATAGGTCGTGCACCCAAAAGTGGTCAATAGTGCCGTCTGTTAGCGCCATTGTCACTCCCATCTCCGACCACGTATGCCTTGTAATTCGGTCGTAGATTCTCTGTAGTCAATTCTCATAGCCTCTGTTGTGATTTGTCGCTTAGTCGAACAGACCAAAGCCCATATCCTCGTCGGACTCTTCCTTCTCCTCTTCTTTTTCGGCAGGCTTCTCTTCCTCAGCAGCAGCGGCACCGCCAGCCGCAGCGCCACCGGCAGCAGGAGCAGCAGCGCCACCAGCACCGCCAGTCGGGACAGAGGCGAGTTTTGTTGAGCCCTCCGCAATGAGCTATAGCGTTGTCAGTATCCTCTCCAAGATCCCAGTAGAAACAAACCACTGTACCTCATTGATGTCCTTGCCCTTCAACTCTTCGAGCAATTTGGAGAGACGTTCTTCATCGGCGTCAATTCCGACAGAGGAGAGGACACCCTTGATGTCGTCTTCAGAGGGGTCGCTGTTGCCGGCGAGGCCAAGGAGGAGGTATGCTGCAAGGTGCTTCATTTTGAATTTGTTTCTTCCCGCAGAATATTAGTGTGCGACATGTTTCGAGGCCTTCCCTGACTTACGGAGAATGGAAAATTGGCGAACAAGAGAGACAATCGATTTAACCGCTGACTTGGGCGGAGACTGGCACTTCGAGTTCTGGTAATTGTTCGTTCGTGGGAAGTCGCAGAGAAATCGTCAATTGCCTGGAGGTTGTGTGTGTGGTCTGCGAAATTCAAGACCCAGATTTTATTAGGCAAGTTAGCCGGGTCCGGATGCAGACCAGTCGCGTGTCAAGCTGCAAGCATCAAACAAATGGCAACTAAGAAGTGGCCACCTGGAGGCGGGGACGTGGATCGACTTCACCTATTTCTTTCACTCACTCCTCTGCCTTCCTCTTTCCCTCCTCCGTGTCACTCGTCAGCCGCACTCGTCTTAAGAGCTTGCATCAGGTACTTTCTTTCTGTCCATATGAATACCCTTTCACAGTGATTGCGCCGGCCGGCCGCGGGCCAACACGAGAATCATGCATAAAATCCCGGCCTCGAACCTTCTGACTTGACCACCTTCCAAGTTTCTCTGACTCACTGCTCAGCCTCCCATCATGAGTCTCTTCAGCGACATCGTCAACTCAATCGGCAGCGACAAGTCTCCAGCACCACCAAAGCCGCCAGCGAGACCGCTCAGCGCAAATGCACATCGGCCAAGTCTCGACGTCAGCAAGCCTGGGTTCCGGCCCGGTTTGCCGACAGGCCCCTCGCCGCTGAATGGCACAAAGCGGAAGGCCGACGACAGCTCTGCAAAACCGCCTGAGAAGCACATTAGGCCGAATCCTACACCCGGTTTAACCAGTACTATTATCCCGAGACGCCCTGTTGCCCCTCCTCTCAACGCTCCCAAACCGTCCAATGAAAAATTTCTTCCTTTGCCCAGACCGAAGCTCGACGCTCAGGTGACCTCACCCAAACCTGGTTCTGCGCCAACCACTCCAACCACCGCAACAGCCAAAGGTCCAGCCAGGGGTTCATACGCAGATCTGATGGCTCGAGCAAAACAAGCGCAAGTGGACAGAACACAACAAAGCCAAGTTGGGTTGATCAAGCACCAGGCAACAAATCGAGAGAAGCCGTCGAGATTGGCTGAGAGAAGACGTCAAGAAGAGGCAAAGTCAAAGGTTGTGAACGAGAAATCCAGCGGTGGCCGTCTGGCAACTGGCGGTAAAAGGCAGGATAAATCTCGAAGCGTTAGTCCCGCGAAAAAGACGGATCAGCCAAAAGTACCCAAAGTCGCTCGGCCGCCATTACATGCTCCCCCGTCATCTGCCTACAAAGGCACTATGGGTACTGCTTCTGGTCGGTCCAAACCGGCAGCAAAGCGCGGTTCGAGTTACAATGAATACCTCGGCACCGACGAGGAGGACGTCTCGGATGACATGGACGGATATGGAGAGGACGAAGAAGATTATGCCTCTGATGTGTCGTCTGATATGGAAGCTGGAGCGTTTGAGGTGGACGAAGAGGAGCAGAGAGCTCTCAGGACTGCGAAGGAAGAGGATGCCCGAGAGTTGGCTTTGGAAACTCAATTGAAGCGAGAGAAAGAGGAGCGGCGTCGGAAGCTTATGAACCTTGCAGGGAAGAAGAGGTGAGGAGGAGACAGGAAACCCTATGAAATTTTTGACTTGCGACATGATATTGGAACTTACCTAGCCTTATTGACAACTTAGCATTGGTGTTGGCGGAGTTCTGCATTACAGGAAGACACACGTGTGGCTAGCTACCACTGTATTCAATGGAGATTATATGGTTTACGATATGCAAGCACGGCAGCGGGCGTTTCCACCAGCAGCTTCTTTGGAATTCCCGTTGTGTGTTTGTCTCTGGAGGGACGCAAGGCTGATATGGCCATCTTCATCCGATACTGTGACACACGAAAAGAACCTTGGCTCGAGCAAGGCGCTCAATCGCATCCTTTATTCAAAAGCGATCGATTACAGGTTATCAATACTCTAGCTTACTCTAGTCAGACACCAAACTCTCAACGTCAACACCTTCCACACGATAAAACCCGAGCGACTTCAACATGGGCTTGTCGTGGAACCTGTACAGGTACACAGGTTCCGACCCTTCGGCAGCGGTGTGCTGGTACTTGTTCCAGGCGGGCACGCAGAACGTGTCGCCCTGCTTCCAGTGGAATTTCTGCCCGTCGATCTCGCTGTATCCCTCGCCCTGGACGACATGGTAGACGGACGACGCCGTCTCCCTCACGGCGGGCGATGTGCACCCGGCATTTAAGCGTTCGGCAGAACCGCCGAGGATTTTAGAGACTGTTATGGCCCAGCGGTGTTAGTTGCTCGGTGGTCTCCTGCTTGTTGGTGCAACAAGAGGGAGGATGGTGAAGGACTGGAAAAGCGACGCGAGTTTTCTTTGGGGGGAATGTCTTCCTTACCTGGTCTTCCATCCTCCTTCAAATAGTCCTCCTCGGCCCAATCCCCCTTCTTCTCATCGAGCTTCTTCTGCATCGCCTTCCAAGGAAACACAATCGGGCTCGTGTTCGAGTCCACGTCCGCGGCGGGATACCGCGGCTGGTTAAAATGCTCGACAAAGTGCACGGGGAAATGGACGAAGTTTGGCAGATCCAGGCCGTCGAGCCAGATCATCGGGCCCGACCCGTCCTTGCCGTGGTCATGCCAGTTCCAGGTCGGCGTGAGGATGACGTCGCCGCGCTGCATGGTGATGCGTTTGCCGTGCACCGCGGTGAAGCCGCCCTGGCCCTCGATGATGAAGCGCATGGCGAAGGCCGTGTGTCGGTGCGCGCGGGCGGTTTCATTGGGCATCACCAGCTGCAGACCCGCGTAGAGCGTGTCTGTGGTGAAGGGTGCATCTGGAGAGTCAGAGGGTGGTTAGCCATAGCATTCTTTTATCCCCCCCTTGTGATTACAAAGTGCCCTGCTTGACGGAAAAGAGAAGTATACCTCTGGCGGGATTGACCAACATCAGCACCCGCCTCTCGGCTTGCTGCTCCGTGACTATTTCTCCGGCCCGGAGGAGGCTCGGTCTGACCTCGTCGTATCGCCAAATGAACGGGACACACTTTGGGTTTGGCTCTGGAGGGTTCAATCGTGCCATCTGTGTCCAGAGGGGCTTGGTGTTGACTTTGAGAGCATTCTCAACCAACTCCTCTGCCAGGTCCGCCTTCTCGCCCCATACCGGAGGAATGGTCTCTGTTACCGTTCCAGTTGTAGTGGCCATCTTTCGCTGAAAAGGAAGTTTGTGTAGGGAATACAGTATATTGGTAATATGAGATTCTGGGTAATGCTGGAGACTATGCTTTGGGGCGATGAAGACTGACTTATGGCGTTGTCATTCAAGATGAAAGGCTAACAAACTACTTAATAAAGGTAAGCATCACAAATGCCGAGACCGAATCAGTACGCATCGTCGGTTCGCTGGGAAAGTCGTTCACCGACTGAAGATGGCGACGGAGGAGTGTGATGGAGTGGAGATGCGACGCCCCCCCCCCCCCAAGGACGTTTCCGATATACACCCGGACGGAAATGCTCCGCCAATATCTTCCCACCGCAATTGCCATGGTCGTGACGGTGACAAGAATACTACGGATGTTGACTTAAACTTCCCGCCCACTGCGGTACGATCACGGTGGGTTAAAATCGGTAGTTGAACGCGCTGTCTCAGTCGAGTCCGACCAACTCGGGACGCCAGGCGCGACGTGATTTGTACAAAGTCTCAGGCTTTAGAGCAACTTCTCTCCGTTCACTTGGACTGGCCCGGATTCAAGCCAACAAAGACACGTCCTTCCCCCCCCCCCCGATTTTACTGACGGCAACCAAACTCAGATTCTTCAAAACATGGTCGAGGTACTCTCCGGCGTAGCGGTCAATGGCGAGACTAGACCGGTCCATGGAGTTACACCAGTGAAAGAAGATTTCATCAAAATTCCAGAGGTGAGTAGGCATTTGTGGTTGCCCCACTGAAAGGGATTGTTTTGTCTGGTGTCTCACACTTTGAACAGGTCGCCTCGTATCCAACTGGAAGTCTTGACTTTCTCGTCAAGCTGCAAAAGGAAGAGCAAAAGCGGCACAAGGCAATGAGGACTTCCAATCTGCTTAACCAGGACAACTTTTCCCGGGTCCGGCTAAATGCCATCATTGTCGGTGCCGGTCTCGGGGGATTGGCTGCTGCCATCAGCCTTGCTCGCAAGGGCCATAAGGTCACAGTCTTTGAGCAGGCTCCGGAACTGGGTGAGGTATGATTTGCATCTTTGATTTCCCTATTCCTGGTGATCGGAGGCTGAATTGTTGCTCTAGGTCGGTGCCGGCATCCAAATCCCATCCAATTCAAGTCGATTGCTTCTCAAATGGGGCCTGAAACCCTTTTTGGCATCCAAGATCGTGGAGCCAGAGGACATCAAATTTCGGCGATGGGAGAACGGCGCCGTCATTGCACTCACTAAGCTCGTTCCCGAGTTTCAGGACAACTTCGATGCGCCGTACTATGTCGTGCACCGTGCACACTTCCATGATGCCATGCATCAACTGGCATTGCAACTGGGCGTCGAGGTCCGAATCAACTCCAAGGTCATCGACTACGATGTAGACGCACCTTCGATAACCACAGAACACGGAGATACTTTCACTGCGGAGCTCATCATCTGTTCAGACGGTGTAAAATCAGTCGGACGAACCAAAGTGCTGGGTGGCGTGGACCAGCCGCCTCTGAGAACAGGATTTGCGGCTTATCGCGCGACGGTAGATGTGGAGGATATGAAAGTGCACCCGGAGCTCGTTGAGCTGTTGGCAAAGCCAGGTCTGAATCTGTGGATTGGAGATATGCGACATGTCATGACCTACACGATTGCTGGAGGCAAATCCTTCAACATGGTCCTGTCGCATCCAGACCGCACAGACCCGGCTACATGGAACCAACACAGCCCGGAAAAGATCATGTCTGATATGCGGGCTCACTTCGAGGGCTGGGATCCTCGCCTGACCAAGATCATCAACATGATCCGGTCCACGCTCAAGTGGCCGCTCGTCAGCGGCTCGGCCCTCAGTCGATGGGTCGCGCCTTCGAGCAAGCTCACGATAATGGGAGACGCTGCCCACGCCATGGTCCCATATATGTCTGAAGGCGCCGCCATGGCCGTCGAAGACGCCGCGGCTCTTGCAGAAGCGATCGACCTGGTCGGCTGCGTCAAAGAACTCCCCGAAGCCCTGCAGGTGTGGGAAGCGGTGCGCATCAAACGGACAAGTCAGATGCAGGAAGCAAGTCTGATCAATGGCAAACTGTGGCACTTTGCCGACGGCCCGCTGCAGAGGGCTCGAGACGAGGCGATGAGGCCCGAGGTTGAAGGGAAACAGTTCGTGTCGAGCCCGAACCAGTGGAGCGATCCGACGACGCAGCGCTGGTGCTATGGCTACGACGCCGAATGGGAAGTCAAGCAGGCTTGGGAAAATAGACCTTCAAAAGCCCAGCTGGTGAATGGGGATGTGAAGGGGCTTTAGAAACAGAGTATCAGGTATTTCTTTTTGGCTGAGACGGAGTCGGGTTATCCCTGGTATCCATATTTGGGACAGCGTTTCTCTTCCGATGCTTCTAGACCTTTGCAGTGACATCGGTATCTGCCCATGGAGTTTGAGCGAAAGATGCATGCCTGAACACGAGGGGACATCCCTTGCATGCCCTTAGCGAGATTGTCTTGTGTAACTAACATTCAGGGGTCAGGTTTGAGTTGGTTCTACTTGGCCCTGCGCCCTCAGGCCATCTGATTGGCCCACTGGGATTCAGCCTCATTGCGGTCAAGGCTGCATCGAGCGCTTCCAGGATGAATGAGCCCCTGAGCTGCCCTGGGCAAGACTCGCCACCTCGCCGTGGCTTGGCAGCTGTACCAAGAAAAGCTGTCACCGACATTCATTATCATTAATACAGTACAAGAGTCTCATTACCGGTTGTTATGCTGATTCTCATGATTTCTTGTTCTCATTATCCCTACCAATGGCGCTAGCATCTCACCCAGCCTCCGAGGTCGCCGGCAAAGAGGAGACCAGGGACCTTGACACGACCGGTCTCTGCCTTCTTTCTCTTGATGGCGGCGGGGTGAGAGGGTTGTCGAGCCTGTTCATTCTCAAAGGGCTCATGACAAGGCTGAATTTCGAGCGACAAGCTGTTGGACTGGCAAGAGTGAAACCTTGCGACATATTTGATCTCATTGGTGGTACCAGCACTGGAGGGTGAGGATTTGACCTAGGGTCCAGGAAGTTTTCCACACCATCGAAGCTAACTCGATCTCGCAGAATCATTGCCATAATGCTAGGACGACTTGAAATGGATGTGGACGAATGTATCAAAGCATATACAGCAATGATGAAAAAGGTCTTCAAGAACAAGAGGAGTGCGTTCTTTGTGTCTATCACGGGCAACGTGAAAGCCAGATTCTCTTCGAAGACGCTTGAGACGGCAATCAAAGAGGTCTTAAGGAGCAAAGGGTTCAAGGAAGACGACCTGCTCTTGGATGAGGCAAATCCAGAAGCCACCGGAAAGTGCAAAGTGTGAGCATTCAATCACTCCTTCGAGTTTTTGTCTTAGAACTAATGTCGTGGTCAGCTTCGTCTGTGCCAAATCCCAGGAGGGAAATCACATTAGACGGCTGAAGAGCTATAACGTCCAAGGAAGGCAGGAGGAAGACAACCCCAAGATCTGGGAAGCGGCTCTTGCCACTTCGGCTGCACCGTCTTTCTTCGACCCGGTGCAGATCGGTGCATGCAGCTACGTCGATGGTGCCCTTGGCGCCAACAACCCAGTGAACCAGGTCGAAGAAGAGGCAGCGGACATCTGGTGCGAGGAAACAGGTCGACTACAGCCGATTGTAAAGTGCTTCATTTCCATCGGCACGGGCCATGCAGATTTCACGACCATCAAGAACAGCTCACTGAGGTCTGTGGCACACAGTATTGAGAAAGTCGCCACCGAAACCAAAAAGGCAGACAGCGAATTCACCGGCAGATGGAGAGAGCATCTGGACACCCGCTATTTCCGTTTTAACGTCGAGGAAGGCCTGCACAGTGTACGCCTGGCCGAGTATAAGCAACAGGCGGTCATCGACGCAGGAACTCGACTCTATATGGATGGCCATGGAGTGAAGCGCAAGGTGCGAACATGCGTCCAGAATCTGAGACAAAAACGATGTATGTGAGTAGCGATTTAGGGGTGTCCGAAGCATGGAGTTGATCTTCTTCCCTAGATGAGCCGGATCGAGCGTTTTGCCTTGAGCAGACGAAGCTTGAAGAACAGCGGGAGAAGGCCGAGCAACGAGACCGAGATCGTCCAAAAATGCTGGGCACCACGAGCGAAATATGTCCGTGATAATCACCCCCTCCACCAACCCACACATGTCTTGAGCGCAAACTGACTAGGTGTAGCGGAACTGGTCGAGAGAGGCGACGCCAATCGACGAAAAGCCCCCAGCACCGTCGGCAAGGAGGATCTCCTCAGCGCGCAAGAAGACTTCACCCGCGCTCTGAGGGGGATGAACTCGCAGAACCCGCTACCCAAGGCCAAGGAGTTTGCCCGAATCTACCAAAAGCTGATGTCCACCTCCCTGAGACTCAGCCATCTGCTCGCCTTCACGGAGAACGAGCGGATGGCATACGTGCGCGAGGCCGAAAAGCACGGGACCTTCGCCATGGAGCATGCCATCAGGTCACAGAACGACCAGCGCGTCTCGCAAATGAGGTTCTACATGTCCTGCGTGCACGCCAGAGAAGTCTGCCTGATGTCGGAAATCGGCAATGTGCCGGCCGACGCGCTGCTATCGAGGCGCGATCGAGCGTTGGAAGAGATCTCGGTCTCCCTGAGCGAACTTCAGAGTTTTGAAGACATGGACATGGCTGTGTACGAGGTTATGGCGCGGGAATATAGCCAGGCTTTATCGCGTGGAACGCGGGTGTAAGGGTTGGGCTGGGCTGGCCATCAGGGGAAGCCTTTGGGTTTTGCATTGTTTGTTTGGTAACGATTCATCCGTTCGGAGCTGATGTATTTGTATTCATTCATGATCGCCTAGCATCTATGTCAAGGAAATGCCGACGTCGGAAAAACAGCAGCTGTGCGTAAGGCTCCTTAGTACTCCGTGCCCGAGCTACCACACAAGGCAAAAACACTTCATTTCTAACGCCCTCTTTTTTGTTTTTTGTTTTTTTTTACACAGCCCGTGAAATTCCAAAGCCCACTTACGCATCGCTGTTCCGAAGTCGATTGTCCTCCGCTTGCTTGCATTTTTATGTCGTCCCATGCGCCTCTCTTGGCCCCCCGAGCCGAACCACCTTGTCTGTCGCCCATCCGTCCCGGGTCATAACAGGCTAGCCCCCCGACAACACGAAAAGTCTCGATGTTTCGTCAGTCGCATATATATCGTCGTCGTGCAAATCCAACTCCGGTGTTCAGTTTCCTTTTTTTTTGGGCATTCCCTTCCCGGTCTAGTCAACGCATGTGCGTAGAAACCAGGCTCGGCTCCAGCGGATGCGGGTACGCTGGTGCAACGTGGATTGTCGAGACCGAGTCGTCCGGGTAGATGTCGTCCTGCCTGTTGTAGAACGGGTGACTAGAGACCTCGGAGCCGCCACCTAGCGGGCGCAGCGGCTGGTTCATGGAGCCGTTGTTGTAGCCGTAGTTGGGCGGCGGGGCGCCGTAGTGTCCGTGACCAAAGCGCTGCGCGCGCTTCAGCTGTCTGTATTTCTTGAACCACAGCGTCGCCACTATTAGGAGGATCAGCGCGAAGCCGCCCACCACGCCCAGTACGATGTACGTTGTGGTGTTGGATGAGGAAGAAGAGGATGAGGACGAGCCTGAAGGAGACGATGTGGACGCGCCGTCGCCTGTGGGATTGCTCGAGAGGACGTCTGAGTTCGAGCCCGTTGACGCAGCACCGCCTCCGTTGTTCGAGCCCGCCGTTGTGGGATTACTGCCGGCCGGCGTCGTCTCTGCCACATTGTTTGCAGGCAGAGCGGTATACCCCAGAGATGTGCAATAACCGCCGTAGATAGACACTGCGGCAGCAATGTTCACCGATGTATCGCCCACGGTGCACGACTCCTGGATGCACGACGTGAGGAAACTTTCGGCCGCAGCCTGCAGGTCACCGCGACAATAGCAGCTGTCCAATGCGCCGAACATGTTCGTCGAAAAGACGCATTGGTCGATCGAGCAGCCGATCGCTGAGCCCAAAACGTCGGTCGTGCAGCCGTATTCGACCGTGAAGCACGACTGCACGCATGTCTGCTGCTCCTGGAAGGCCGTGAGGGTGTAGATTTCCTGCGGCTTTGGATTGTTCGTTTGCGCCACCGCGACGGATTGGAAAAGCAGAGAGCATAGACATGCTAGGTATAGTAGATGCCGGTCCATCGAAAAAGGAAACTCAAGTAAGGCAGCTGTGTTCTTCCCGCAATGGTACAAAGTCAGTTCCCTTGACCGCGACTTACGACTGAAGCATCAATGAAAGATAGAGAGATGTCTGGCGCATTCCAGCCCGGCTGTGGGAAGATAACAGCACTGAAAGGCTGGGGGAGGCTCAACAGCAGTGCTCTCGCTAAGGCGGGTTCTGGACCCCTCCTCGCTCTCCTTCATCATGCAGAATTAGGGGGCTCCATACCAGGTACAGGTTTGGAACTTTGGAGCAAGGCCGCCACGGTCAGGTGGCATTTCTGGCAGCGAAACACCTGGCCCTGAAGCTCGTATAGCGCTCATCCTGTTACAAGGGAAAGCCCAGTAGTCCCGGGAGAAGCTTGGCTGACACATGGGGAGGATGGTCAAAGGTCAGGCTCGGCAGGGCAGATGAGATCAGAAGATGATGCTGTGTTCAGGGGGGGGGGGGAACAGAATTGGGACGAGGCTAGACCCGGAGAGGCAAGCAAGCACAGGGGTCTCGTATTGCTTGAACGACACACGCGCCGGGCTTGTGCCTGTCAAGGCTCCATGATATTTGCTCTGCCAATGGTTCCTGTCTCGGCGTGAAAGTCTAAATGCGATCAGTCTGCCCCTTCGAGTATCGACGGGCTGCTAGCGTGTGACGAACGATGCACGCGAGGCACGCGAGGCTGGTTATATTGATTTCCAAGGCTTGGCGCTCCCGGCCATCCCGATTCTCAGCCTTGCGCCATACTTTCCCAGTAGGCACATTTAGATGCGCGTGACAAGTGAAGCTTCACAGCGTCCCACGATGTGTGTTCGCATAGCAGTAGAGTAGTGATTGGAGAGAAAAGGCGCGTGCACACACACAAAAATACCCAAAAAATCCTGCCTCATATAAAATGGCAAAAACTTACCACAGAACAGTCAACCTCTGGTCTGTGATAAGCGAAACTCGCCCCTTTCAGGGTTGGTTTTTCTCGGCCGGTTATCCTACACATTCTATACAGTTGAAATCCGATCGGGGCGGGAGTTGAATCGGGGTCTTGCTGCCTGCTAACCCGAGGTTAGTTCGACCTGACAAGTCCTAGATTATGTCGTTAGAGGAGGGCAGTTCGAATCATTCGGAATCGAGGTCCTGATGCCTGCTAACCCGCTGTTAGTTCGACCTGACAGGACCTGGATTGCATGGTGTGGAATTGGTGGTTCAGTTCGGATTCGATATTCGCCCTTGTTGTGGTAAGGGGGTCTTTGTGTGACAGGGAATCAGCACAATAAAAATATATAGGACATAATTTTTTTTTCTTTGTTTCGACCCGCTTGGGTTGGAGGAGGTCATGTGCTGCTCTGATAACAATTGAGGCTCGCTTGGCGGCTTTGCTTCACTCAGGGAGTCTGAGGACCACTCTGCCTCCAATCTCGAACCGGGCAAGCTTCTCCATAATATCGTTTATCTCGTCAAATTCGAACACAGCGATTTCAGGCTTCACCTCTCCCTTGACCGCCATCTCTAGCAGTTCATCCATCTCCTGGGCCGTACCAACGGAAGAGCCCACAATGGTAAGACCTGCGCAGTACGTTAGGACGCTGGACCATTGGACTTTGGGATTTGGGAATGCTGGTCAAGAACTCACTTCTCACAACCATCATGAACGGCGAGATTGGCAAGCCCAATCCCGATCTGGGCAGCCCGATACACACCAGGGTCCCAAGATTTCGGAGCAGCTTCAACGCCTGATCATATGCAGCGTCGCTTCCAACGGTGACGATGACAGCATGGGCTCCGAATCCATTCGTCAGACGCTTGACTTCTCCTTCAACCTGTCACAGTGATAAGTACAGTCCTCTAGGATTCATGGAGAAGCATCCTCACGGAGTCAGTCTTGAAATCGAGGAAAACGCTTGCCCCAAGCTTCATGCACATTTCCTTCTTTGAGTCTCCGGTGTCGATGGCAATCACCTTATACCCGCGTTTGGCGGCTATCTGGACGCCACTGCAGAAGATTACTCGGGATGCTCAAGCCTGATCACTAGATAAACAAGGACTTACAGATGCCCTAAGCCTCCTCCCGCACCGGGGAATACAACCCAGTCTCCTGGCCGCAGTCTTGCTTTCGCGAGGGCAGAATACATAGTCAAACCCGCTGTTCGTTGCAAGGTCAGACGAGGTAGCTGGGAGCTGGGCTAGTCCAACCTACCACAAAGCAAGGGAGCAGCAATTTCAGACTTCAACCCTGCCGGGATCCTAGTGGCATGCTTCACAGGGGTAACGATGTACTCTTCCCTGAGTCAGTCAGGGAACCTCTCAAAGGAAGCGTGAGATGATTTGTTACGTTGGAAAGTGCCCCTTGTGTTCTACCAGCAAGTCAAGTCAGTCATGGCAGAGCCATCAGCTATACCCCCATGCTAGCGAAGGACTTACCCGCCCAGAGTTGACCTGGTTTGGACATGCCGTGGGATTATTGGCACATATCTCGCAGGAGTCGCATGTGCTGTACTGCCATCTTTCCACGGGCGAGGTCCGCGAGTCAGTGAGAGTCCTGTTGCATTGAGATTTCCAAAGAGCGTGAGATGGACTGACTTGATTCCTACCCTGGAATTCATCATCTCCTCCGGAACATTAGGCCCAACTGGAAAATCGTCAACGTCGATGATCCGATGGACCTGGGGGGCGCTCACGCTGAATCACGTATCCTACACCTTCGTGGCCAGCAATGTCGGTGCTCATCGGGGTTTCGCCATATATGCTGTGAACATCCGAATGGCTTTGTGAAATTTCATAAAGCCAGGTCAGTCTGCCGCAGCTCTTGACCAAAAGACGAGAGAATGCCGCCCGCTCACCAGAAGCCGGAATATTCCAGTTTCACAAGCACTTCACCTTCTTTCGGAGATGGCACCTCGATATCGTTCCTGATCTGGAGCCGAGCACCAGGTTGGGGCTTTTCGAGCCATGCAGCGATCTGCGTCTTGGGTATGGTGGTTGACATTCTAGGTCCCACAACCTTCCACACTCTCTTCTTTTTGTTGTTTGTGATCTGATAGACTTGGAACGCAAAGGCGAAAAGGGGGGCACGAACTAGGAAACACGCCGAAATATACGTCCCTGCCCGCTTCCCAGTCTCTTATCGCTAGCTGGACTTGAAAAGACCCACGAAGATGGCTCGCCGGAATTGCTGCCCTACTCTCATTCAGCCTTGCCTTTGCCAAGAATAGATCTCCTGTGTGGGCAATTTTGTGGGCTGTGGGGGACGCGAAAAAATGGTGGGCAGCGCAGCGGCTGTTCTCGCTTGTCCGACAGTTACCCGTCACCAGTTTCTCCGCTCTCCTCCCGACTTTTATCTCCAGGATTAGCAACGCCCAACGGAGTCTGGAAGTTACGGAGAAGTCTTGTCTGGGTCCGGGGTTATGAAGCTCGGAGACAAGAAATTTCTGCATTGGGCGGCGGAAGGGGACGACGAAGGACGCAGAAGATCTTTGTGCCTTCCCATGTTGCTTTAGATTGATGTCATTTGACTCGTCAGACACAACATGCCAAACCCCCTGAGGACGCCTTTGTATCTCCCAGCCTTGTGGGCCTCAGCGGAGACCCCGTGTAGAGGAATTCTTCTCTGTGTATCTATGCAAAACACCGTTGCGCAAAGCCCTCTCCAAAATCTTCTCTCTCGTTGTTACTCGCTATACCTATGTTTGCATGTAGGTATTGTGTCCTTCTACTGCCACTCAGAACGCATCCCCGTGATGCGTCGTCCTTGCCGACTCGAAATGTTGAGCGCTCCACTTTCTCATTTGCTCGCCCTTGAAGTAGACCAACGCCATGAGCAGATGCGCAACGAGGAGAATCACGGCCATCACAGCAAACGGAACTGTATAGCCAGCACTCGTATTCCACGGCACAATGGCGTAGCTGATGCCGAACGCTGCCAGATTCTTCATCCCATTGTCGATGACCATGACAGTATCCATTTTTGCTTCGTACACGTCGAGGAGATAGGCGAAGGAGATGCTGAGGGACGAAATGAAGCAGAAGCTGACTGAAATAAGTGTGGTTGTCAGCGTTTCAAGTCCCGAAAGGTGCCTTTTGCGGAGAAGCCAGGTACATACCGAAGCACGACCCAAATAGAGGCGCAACCCAATGGCATTTCTCCTGAGTGCAAATGCCAAAAAGAAGCGAACCACCAATCCCGACCACTCCAGTCACTATGAGAAGTGGCAAACGGCGCTCCGGCTTTGGCTTTCGTCCTTCTTTCCGCGTCAGTCGGGTGAAGAGTCGATCTGCCAGCACGCCGCAGAACAGCATTGCCAGCCAGGTGCCAATCAAAGGCGCGATGAAGGTCAAGCCAGAATTCCCGACTGAGAACGGATACACCGTTAGGTAGGTGATGGATTGAGTAGTCTGTCTGCTGTTAGGTTTGTGGGCCACACCTGAAGCGAGGAGAAATACCAGGGTGTAGCTAGTGACTAGCAGCGTGAGAGAAAAGAATGCCGTGTTGAGAATGATGACTGGGTGTCCAAAATACGGAAGTATGGTGGCGAGTCCATGGGCGACGCTATGATAGGCGTAAGCTAACAAGCTCATTACTTCAGGCTTTTGAATACCACCAGACCTATGCTCCTTCGGTGGCCCTCCTCCACTGACAGGCCAAAATCGCAACTCATCCTTCCATGACCTCGTTAACGTAGTTGTTTCCCTTCTACATCGTGTATACTGAGTTTCTGGCAGTAGAAATATCATCAAAACTGCAGCACCGAACGTGATAATGGCTAGAATCCATTCGATCCAGCGCCAGCCGAGAGCCCTGGTACTATAGTTTAGCATATACGCCGGGGGACGATGTGAGTACACAGACTGGTTCTGAATGATAAAAGCTCCAATCAGCGGCCCGCCAGAAAACCCGCTGGCCTGCAAGATGCCGATCCATGTCATAGCTTTCGCTCTGTCCTTGAAATGGAAGACATCGCCAACCAGCTGAGGTGCCAGTGTTTCTGGAGGCGCATAGAACATTGAAGCCAGGGTCCTAGCAGCGACAAGACTGCCGAACGATGTTGTGCGCGCTGCCCAACAATCCATGCAGGCGGCCGCTAGGGAGCCGAGGATAAAGACGAGTCTGATACCGTATCTGTTACCCAGGGGCACCCATAGGAAGGAAGAGACGCCGTAAGCCAAGAGAGGGCCGCCCACAAGGTAAGTTGAAGTGTCAAACGAAGAATGAAACTCCACTGGGATGATTTGAAGGGCGGGCGCGATGATGATCATGTTTGACGTCCCCAGCAAAATCCAGAGGCCGACAACGAGGAGGATAGTGAGCTTCCGTGAAGTGCTCCATGATAGAGGATCGTGAGGATCGAGAGGATCGAGCGGATCGATAAGTGCGTCTGGACGCGACTCCTGGCTCTTGTTTTCGACCTCCGCCGAGCTGTTCTCAACATGCATGTCGAGCGATTTACTGGCAGCGAGCATTGTGAATTACCAGAAGATGACTCTGAGTGAAGGACTCGCGCGGCTAGGATTATTTGAAGATGCCCCTTTCTAGCAGTTCCACAATAACAGCCAGAGGTTATCACCCGTCAAGCCTTGGCTGGGAAGAGGATATAGTTGTGGTTTGTAAGGCATCCTCTCTCCATCCCAGGGGAAAGTTCGGACTGGTTACACATCCTCGTATGTACACATACCCCTTTCCCCGACCTGATCTGGAGGATGGTTTGTCGGGCGGAGATAGGAGCTTGGCACACAAGGCTGGAGTTAGGGTTGGTCTAGATGTTGGTGCAACCGTTTTCCGCTCAAACAGCATGTAAGATCCGACAAACGCCCTTTAACATTTCGTAAGGATTGCTGACTGGCCACTTAGGATGTACCCAGGAACCCGTCGAACAGGCGGATTCAGGAATGGGATTTCTCTGCCTTGACCAGGAACCCAGTCACTCGTTGTCTGCACGGCTGAGCTATCTTTCAAATTTTAAACAGTCGCTTAGCATTACCCGAGTAGATCTCACGGACTGCCCCCTCCTTGAACAACTTTTTGAGCTCATCGTCCATTCGCGTAGCCATTCCTGTCAGTGCTGATGCTGGCGTGTAGGGATAGTCGCTGCCATACAGCAATCTCGACGCGTCCGTCATGCGCAGGAGCCCGTGAATCTGGTCGGGGAACGGGAATCCAGCCAAGTCGAAGTAAAACCTTGAATTAAATAATTCCTTGACGTGCGATGAGTCCATAGCCATTTCGCCGCCTAAAATCCGCGTTGCAAAAGACGAGAACCTCTCAACCAGGGGCGGCAGTGCACCGCCACAGTGAGAAACGAGATATGTAATATCTGGATAGCGTGCCACAGTGCCAGAGAGAATCAAATTGACCACCGCCCGTGTGGTGTCAAAGAAGAATTCAAGCATTGGTGCAGGATACTGAGAGAGAGGCCTTTCAGCTTCTGGCAGAGTCTGCGAGTGGCATGTGGTCGGATGCATGAATACTATTGCTTTCCTTTCGTTCAGCTTCGCGAAAACTTTGTCAAGGCGGGCATCACCCAAATAATACCCGTGAGCATTTGTCATAAGAGCGAATCCCACCGCGCCTAGGCTATCTAGAGCGCGATCAATCTCCTCAACAGATCCAGCAACATCTGGAAGCGGTAGGGATGCGAAAAAGGCGAACTTGTTGGGATGCAACCGACAGATACGGGCGACTTCGTCATTCGACTCTCGAGTAATCGTTCGGCCCAATACATCGTCGTCTGGCTTGAGGTGTGTCCCTGGGGATGTAATGCTGAGTATGGATTTGGAGATGCCCAACTTGTTCATCAGATCGATGTGCGCCTCCGGCGTCCATGCCTTGAACGTGAATGAGCTCGCGCATCTTTGGTGGAGAGCAGGTGACCTACAGGGATGGCAGGCATACCGTCTGGCCGATCAAACCCGTACTCGCGACAGAAATGCCGCCACACCCCAGGCACAACGTGGGTGTGAGTGTCGATTCGCTCCATTGTATGCCCGCTGCCCAGAATGGGACCGATTGAGATGGAATTTTGGATTAAAGTTTACTTGTTCAGTGTTCAAGGAAGTATAGGGAATCCTGCAACGAATGGTCCAAGAGGGATGTTAATATGTTCTCCAATCCAGCAACTGTTTCGTGATATCAACAGGATATGAATGCAACCTCTGGCAAGAAAAAGGGGGTGTGCATCGGAAACGGAGAACCGAGACCTCTTAAAGCCGATTGGGAGCTGAATTGGCACGGTTACGCTCGGAGTTGGAATCAGCAGGCTGAGCACCAAGCTTCCCGACGACGATCGAGAATAGATATGAAAGAGGCTTTGGATGTCCGCTTCTTGCGAACCTGGAGCAAACTCTTGTCACAGCTCAACAATCTAATCCCCATGAAATGGCCGCGCCTCCGACAGTGGAGGTATATGTCCTACCGACTGGGTACCTCTGGCTACCCGATCGCTGGATCTTTGCGGATGGGGACTTGAAAGTCCGCCATTTGTCTCCAGATTATAGTTTTCTCATTCGACATTCTTCGGGTCAGAATCTATTGTTTGATCTCGGTATGCGCAGGGTCAGTCTTTGTCCAGGATTTGGTGGTTAGGATGCTCCAAAGAACGTGCTAATAATTCTCAATGGCAGGACTTGGACAATAATCCGAGGGTGATCAGGGAAGATTATAGCGCGATTGAGCCCTTTGTTCCCAAGGATGCGCACGATCTGCTCTTAGGTGGACCAGTGAAGCCAGAGCTCGTTGATATGGTGGTGTTGAGTCACATGCATTTCGACCATACCGGGGATGTTCGGCACTTTCCTCGATCTAAAATAATCGTCGGACCAGGAACGCGAGACTGCATCCATCCAGGATATCCGGCCAGTGATGCTTCGCCCTTCGACGGGTCGGTTCTCGCTCACCAGGGATTCACTGAGCTGGAAAGATCGCAGTACAGCAGACTGAGGGATGGTTCTGTGCCGTCTTCCTTCAGCTTCGACGAAGGGGTAGATATCTTTGGCGATGGATCTTTCTTTGTACTGGATGCACCAGGCCATATGCCTGGTCATCAAATGGCACTAGCACGGACTGGCGAGGATGAATGGGTTGCTATGGGAGGCGACTGCTGTCACCACAGGGATTTGCTTGAACACCCATCTCGCGACATCAGCATTGATGTGGGACCAAACGGTCAGCCTGGGTTTCACAAAGATCCGGTCAGCACAAGGGAAACGATCCACAAAACCCGGGCGTTACACTCAAATTCGAGTGTCTTTGTGGTACTTGCCCATGATGCTCAGATCGATGGCATAGTCCCGGTGTACCCAGAGAAGCTGAACGGGTGGCGTCAAAAAGGCCTGAAGACAGCAGTCCGGAAGCAAACTTTGACGTTGGAGGAGGTCAAAACGAGATACAAGTAGTCATTCGGACACAATCCACCAAATTACTATGTCACAGCTGTCGTTCACAAGAATCATCGTTGGTGACGGTGGATGTACACCCTGCCATATCACTGGCGATGGCTAGTTGCCGGCTGAATACCAATTGGCACGGCGACCGAAGAACATAGCACGCAAATGGCACGCCAATCAATGAAAATGGTGTCAGCGAGATGTGTAGAGAGCGACGAGGACCGCAGATACTAGATAGGGAGCTCATAGGAGGTGGTGTTAAATTTGACCTGTCAGACCAGTAATTTATAGGCGATTCAGGTTGTTGACCAGCGAGCTGACTCGTCAGACAGAATTAATTTACTCAACCGCACAATCGGGTATAAATCGGAGAGGCCTTGGCGTGAAGCTGTTCAAGTTGGTAATCCCGAGGTCGCAGAGAGCGGGATACGGCGGTTGTTCAATCAACGTACCTCGTATGAGACAGAATATTCGAAGATTCAGGTGCCCGTGTTGAGAGAATACGGTGCTGCAGATTGCACCTGTGGGTAGCGAAAGGCAAGTGGGAGCAGTCGAGAAAGTCTTGCTATCAAACTCCACAAACATACAAAAGACAGCTTTCTTCCCCGATATACCCCTTCTGCTGGCACGGCCGCAGCCCAGATACGCTTTTGCCTCTGCTGATACTGCTGCAACACACGTGACGAATCATACCACATTCCCTGGATGAAGGGCTACCAGGGAGGGGACAAAATGCCGGATGCCCAAGTCCGGAAGCCCGAACTACAGGATCAGGACCAAACGACACCACCGCCTTCATACAAACGGCGGCGGATAGCTCTAGCTTGCACATCCTGCAGGAATCGCAAATCACGTTGCAACGGCGCTAGGCCTTCTTGCAGCCTCTGCGTCGAACTCGGTTTCGAATGCATATATCAACAGCCCGCTGCGGGCAATGCCAGGCCTCCTCAGCTGCAGCCAGGCTATGATGAGCGGTTGCGGGCTATCGAGGACACGCTCAGGCTCCTCGTGAACCGAAACCACGCTCCGTCGGATAGTCCTGATCAGCTGAACCCACCAAGCCACGAGCAAAATCGGCCAACTCAAGAAGCCAACACCTCTGTCCAAGAGCCAAGACAGGCGCCGAACGATGATGAAGACGTTGCCATCCTCGACGAAGATGAATCTCTGCAGCAAAATGCGGAGGACTCTGTTGATGGCATGGCGGCCATCACGGACCCGGAAGAAACTGAGTCGAGGTTTTTTGGTCCATCCTCGAACATAGCCTTGCTCCGCCATATATCCGATGCTACTTCAGCTACATTGAGAGCAATAGGGCAGTCTCGACATTCGGAAAGTGGAATAAATCAGCCCATCGTCTCGAGACTAGCCTCTCCAGTCACCACGACCCTCTCAGAGACGAGCCCCATCGCTCGACACCACATCAACATTCGGTCCCTCCCTCCCGAAGCGCGCGCTCTGCACCTCATCAGGCTTTTCTTCTCGGATACCGGAATGCTGTTTCCCTACATTCACGAGCAGGACATTCTACGTACTTACTCGGCGGCGCGGCGAAATCGCTTTAGTGCCGTGAGCCGTTCCTGGCTATGCCTCGTAAACGCCATATTTGCTTTTGCAACCTACATCAGCGCTAAGCCTAACCAGTCGGCTGAAAAGAATGCCGCCGAATCAGAGATATTCATAGAAAGGGCACATGCTTTGTCGGCAGAGATAGAGATGAAATCAGCCAGCTTAGAGACGGGTAAGTGCTTTGGAACAATTAGTCCCTCTTAGGCCGAGGCCAAACTACATTTGCGATACCGCAATGCTGGATAATGTCACTGATTGGCGGCAGTTCAATGCTTGCTCTTGATGGCACAATATCGTCAAGGCACTCAACGATCTGACCAGGCCTGGAACCTGCATGGCCTCGCAGTCCGTGCAGCCATCCAGCTGGGACTACACTCGCAGACGGCTTCTTCTGGACTGAACCTGGTCGAAGCTGAGATTCGCAAGCGGACATGGTTTGGCTGTATGATCCTGGACAGGTGAGTATACAGCCATCAAAGCGGACCGGATACAACGTCTCACCGGCTCTAGGACACTAAGCATGACCTTTGGTCGCCCTTGCATGATGCCTAACTCCATTGTGAAACTAGACCTTCCGTTGAATCAAAACTTGGAGCGATTGACAATGCTGGGAAACTCTGCAACGTCAATGAGCAGCTTGGACCCGCCAGACACAGTTTGCCTTTTCACGGCAACCATGTAAGTTTTCCCCGCGCCTTGTCAATGGGCGGTTTAACTGACCGCTGCCAGACAACTGTACTATATATTAGGAGATATAATCCGCGAACTCTATGGAGGCAATGTGGACGTTGATCCAGGGCTGACCGTCCCAACAATGCTGGAAAGGACTGTCGTTCTCGAACAGAAACTAGCAGCCTGGAAGCACAACCTATTTCCTCAGCTGCAACGAAGGCCATGGGATACTCTCGATCCTGATACCGTCTCAGTCTCCGCCTGGGATCCCGTTTTCGACAGACTGAGCGTCATCATTACGCTCAGGTATCTCAATACGCGGATCTTACTACACAGACCCATCTTGAGTGCCTTCTTACGTCAAAGAGCTCGTTTGAAGGGATCTGGAGAACCAGTCGAGCAGGAAGATCCCTTCTTTAATGACCTCGGCGAACGAAGCGTCAAAATTTGCCAGCAAGCCGCCATGGAAATTGTCGAGATTGTCCACAAGACGAGCAAGCCGCCTGCATTACTCGGGGCGTGGTGGTTCACGGCCTACTACAGTAAGCACTTTGCTTTTGAACACTTACCCGAGATGACTGCTGACCAAATCTATGAAGCATTCAATGCGGCTCTCGTGATATTCAGTTGCATTTTGCTAGAGACTACCCCGTTGAACGTACGGACTACAAATGGTCCACAGGTACCCCCCGCCGACTCTTTGGATGAAACCAAAATGGTCGAAATGATTACGCGACTTCGGCGGGCAATAGAGACGCTTCAGCGGTTCGGCGAGGGCACCAAATCCGCAAAGAGAATTAGGAAGACTCTTTTGAAGCTGGTGCAGATATGCATGACACTTGTGCAGTTCAATCCGGAACACGGTCCAGCCATCTTGTCTGCCTTGTCCTCTGGTCAGCAAAGCGAGACGGCCCAATTGAGTAGCCAGAGCAACAGCCTCTCTTTGCAATCTCAAGGAGGAATGGATGGGAGCATGGCGACGAACGGTCTCCTGCCGACCATGGGCCAAGACGACCCGTTCGCAGCCTTTGACATGAGCATGCACCAATATTGGACGGACAACAGTCTCGACCTGTTTGCAGACCTTGTCGGTGTTGAGCCAGGTTTGACGGCAATGATGGCCGGCTGAAATAGAGACACACCCAGCCTGTGGCCGGGGAAATAGGAGGTAGTATTAGATTGAACGTTTAACCACCTCTCGAGGATGGAGCCTTCGGGCATTATCTTGACTGCTTGGAATTGGACAAGAGGCACCGCAATCTTGGCCGACAAATTCCGTCTCATTATCGTCCATTTCGCCTGTGAGCGAGTCAGCTTGGGCCCTTGGACACGCCATTCCGTTCTTTCCCCGTTCTTCCCTCCACTTCAGTTACTTACCTCCGGACAGCAAACCCCACATGGCTATCTTATTGGTAATATCAACGACGCATCAACCTCGACAAACATCTTGCCTAGGGACCAGATCAACAGTTTTGTGTTTCAACAATATCCTCTTCAAGTAGAACGAAGCCGCCCAAGATGAAATTGCCGTGGACCAGACTCATCCGCTTCGTCGCCACCGACGGCCGCCTACTGCGCGGCGAACCGATCCTCCCCAGCGAGGAATTCGACCTGGGCAACGTCACGGAAGCCGACCAGTTGAAGGCCAAAGTCATCGTGGGGGACGACATCTTCGACACGACGGGCAAGACGAAAGTGACGGATGAGGTCGTCACGGTGAAGAAGATCCTTGGTCCGTTGGCGCGAGAGGAGGTGCCGATTCTGAGATGTGTCGGCTTGAATTATGCAAAGCACAGTAAGTTCGATACATATATCTCACCGCCCGGATGTCGACCGGCTCGCTATGGGGTTCATGCCATCATCAATTGCCAATGGAAGTGAGTGATGTTGACATGGAGGGACCATAATACAGTCAAGGAAGCCGGGCGACAACCGCCGCCGTTCCCCTTCATTTTCTTCAAGCCGAACACCACAGTCCAGGACCATGATGCTCCGGTGGTGATACCAAAACTCGCCCAGGACGACCAGGCGGATTACGAAGGAGAACTGGTAAGATTCCACACGCCACACCGCCCCGACCTCTCTGGGATGTGTCACAAGCTGAACATTTCTTGTCTCCTCTTCAAGTGTATCGTCATGGGCCGCGACGCGAAAGACGTCCCCGTTGAACAAGCCTTGGACTACGTGGGCGGGTACACAGCCGGCAACGACGTCTCGTCGCGTAAACTCCAGCGCGACCCGGAACTCGCCGGTCGCGTCCCTCAATGGGGCTTCTCCAAGGGTTTCGATACATATGCTCCCCTGGGCCCGTGTCTCGTGGCCCCCGAACTCATCGGGAACCCTGCAGAGCTGCACCTGAAGACGATCATCGACGGCGAGACGCGGCAGAGCGAAAGCGTGTCTGATTTGCTCTTTGATTGCGCATATATCATCTCCTATCTGAGTCAGGGAACGACCCTGCAAAAGGGCAGTGTCATCATGACGGGGACACCAGGAGGTCAGTTGCTCTACTCTCGCGCGCGGCGTGATGCGAACAGGATTCCTATTCTCAATCTCTAATCCCCTCTCCCTCCCTCCCTCCCTCCCTCCTTCCCTCAATCGTACGTTCATTATTCTCGATATACTGACCCCGGCCGGTGTGGACGCACAGGTGTCGGTTTCGGCATGAAGCCCCCGCGATTTCTCACCCCGGGCACGAAGATGGAGGTGTCGATATCGAAGATCGGCACGCTGCGGAACACGGTCCAGTTTGCCTAGGGCCCTGGGTGTTGTTGTCCTCTAGTGTCGTCGGGGGTTTGTTTGTTTTGCATGCATACATACAGACATACAGTGCAGAAAGCCCTCCATCCCGTAGGACAAAAGACAAGCGCGTACGCTATTAGATCGGCTTGCATAGATACAAAACAAGGCCGGACTGAACTGTTGGAGCCGATTTTAAACCGAGCTTTCATGGCCGAGCTGAGCTGGCTCTTCTATACTAAGAGTACTGCGGCAAGCCCAAGGACTCTTGAGAACTTGCACCGTGCACCGGCGGCCGTTGGCTGGGGCTCATGGCCTTCCTCATTCGCACACTCTGCAATCGAACTTGCAGCTCCTTTTTCGTCTCCTCCGTGACTCCTCCCTCGACAACGCCCATGGCGGTCTCGATCTCGGCCTGTTCCTGCTCCAACAGCCTCCACCGAATCGCCTCTTCCTCCCAGAAGAACAGCATGCCGACGACCTTGCGCTGCGCCGCGACGCTGATGAAGGCCAGCTGGTGTGCGAATTTCGGAGTGATCCTCGTGGTGTCGATGCCGAGCGGGGCGCTGGGGTCGATGATGCCATTCTTGACCAGTTCCTTGTGAATGCGCGCGGAAATTTTGTTGTTTGCTGGTTTTCGATTATTCAGTGTTTCGTTAGCCGTGTAGATCCAATGCGGATACGTGGTTTGATTGATGTCGGCCCCTTACGAGTTATGCCTGCCATCAGCGCGCTTCCGGCGTCCAGTGTCATGGGCGACCTTTGTGCGGCCTCGGCCCTTGTGACCTGATGCGTCCACAACGTATCCTTCTCGTCCATAGTGAGATCAGCATCCCGCTCAGGGTTGTCGTTGGCGAAGTTCGGAAAGGCATTGGTCATGAATCGGTTGAAGGAGAAGCCCATCTGGCCAGATGGTTTGCGATACATCTCGACTCCTGACTGCGAGTATTTGGATCGAGGCGGCAGATGGCATCAGTGGGCAATCACTGGCATTATGTACAGAAGTGACAATGAATAGTGTTTGTGCCATACTAGCCAGCCCAGCTAAGGATTCTAGAACGCGCCCCGGTGTTGTACAGGTGTGAGGATCATGTGGTTCGATCGCTGCTCGATGATGGTAGGCTGCACAGCCTATTTCTAGGCGTTACACTGCCCCGCATCCGCATGGTGAGGGAGTCGCGAAGGTCGCATTTTCGCTAAGTAAGCCGGGAGGTTCGTTTGCGCGACATTTCTTTCTGGAGGAGTCTCCGAGCGGACTGGATAAGCGAGGATCGTAGGTAGAAGGCAGAGTATCAACTAGTCACCTGGCATTGGAAGTCGCCCGAGCTCGAAGCAACACTCATCAACAGGATTGAGGATCATGAAGCCCGTCTTGTCAGGGTGTGTGACACCACGAACGGAAACATGCAGCTGTTTTGGTGGCGGGGTTGAGCGTCGAGGCGTTTGTTAGTTCGCTTAGGGACCGACAAGGTGTTGATGCGCCCTGTGCGCCCTGTGCGCCCTAAACAAGCCCGACAAGCCAAGCCTAGTGGCCCGCACAACTGCGGTTTCACTGCGCTCTGCAAATGACATGACGCTTCCACTTCTTCACCTTTCGCCTTGCCTTCACGTGCTAGTCTTGTGTCAAAGGAAATGCCCTTTGCGGACCCTGCAAATCTGTCTGCTTATCTGACGGACGATTCGGTGCCCCGCGATGCACCCGCCCAGACAGCTCATCGTCAAATTGCAAAGATTGAAAAGGGTGGGACACCATTGCTGACCAGGATAGGATTCAAAGGTTTGAACAAGCCCGGCTATCCTAGCGTACTGTACTTCAACGTCTGCCAGCGTTATCAGTTCACCGCCAGAATGCCACGATCAACAGATCGTCCCCCCCTTGTCCCCTTCGACCATGATGTCAGGAACAAAACTCGACAGGCACCTGTGGGCACCAAAAGGAGGACTGCGAGAAGGGGAAGAGGAAAAGGACAAGCGAACGCCATGCCGGACCATGTCCGGCCTTCCAATCATGCTCTTCCGCCATGCTGCTTCTCTAATGTTACTTGTTACTTCAGAAGAAATGCCTCCACTCCATCGGCGCTGAATTTGACGTCACATGCAGAGGCTTGGTTCCAAAATCCCCCCCTCTTCGGCGTGGGCAGTTTCAGGCTGGTGGGCTCGCTTGAGCAAAATGTACAAAGAGGGAAACACCTCACGCGACACCATTCCAGCAAAACCTCGCACCCGAAATTTCCAGCACTGAGCCCAATATACTTCTTGCACTGCGTCACTTGAAGATGTAGACATGCCTTTTCTTCCATTTGGTGCATGATTATGCTGGCTGACATGCCAGATTTACAACATTCCTCGCCGGCCAAAGAATTCAATGTGGTCACTAGTGCAGTACCGACGGATCGGAAAGCAGGTCGAGCACGAATGGCAAGAGAAGGCTCAAAAACAAGGTCACAACGAGAAAAAGAGTGCTTTCCGAGATGCTGAGGCTGGGTCAGAACAGAGGATACTGAGGGGGTCCAGCGGTCCACTGGAAGAGGAGTCCTCCGAGGAACGGCCAGAATCGGTGGGCGGCAGCGTCGGTGGGAGTGGGAAGATCGTCGTCGATACGACAGGCGACGATGACCCTATTGATCCTCACAACTGGCCGCTACTCGCAAGGTGCAAGAATATTGCCATCCTATGTCTCCTTATATTCTCCCAGGGCTGGGCGAGCGCCGCAGACTCGATGGCGAACTCGCGAGTCAGTCAAGACTACGGCGTGAGCAGGGTGGCGGCCAATCTCTCTCAAGCCCTGTATCTTTTGGGCATTGGATCCGGATGCCTCTTCTGTGGTCCTCTCTCCGAGACTGTCGGAAGGAACCCAACTTACCTTGGAGCGACCGTCTGTTATCTATGCTTTGTGCTTGGTACGGCGTTGACTTCGAACTTGGGGGGGCGGATTGTTTGCCGATACTTTGTTGGCGTCTTTGCCAGCGCCGTCCTGGGTATCAATGGCGCCAGTGTGAGCGATCAGTTTCGCCCCGTCAAGCGGGCGTTCGCATTTCCTGTCATAGCGTGGGCAAACGTTGCTGGTAGGTGCTCTTCTCTCGGTACCTCTGTTCACTGTCTGGCTAACTAGGATGCAAAGCTCCCATGCTCGCACCGGTCGCAGGCGGATGGTTGGTACAAGATCGCAGCCTCAGTTGGCATTGGACTGACTGGGTCACACTTATCATTTCCGGCATCGCCTTCATCATCGCCTTCCTCTTTCTCCCCGAGACCTACCTGCCGATTCTGCTGGACTGGAAAGCCAGACATCTTCGTCGTGTTTCCGGATTGTCCGTGTACGTATCCAACCACGCTGAGAAGGAATCGCTCCTCAAGCGTCTACGCGAGACCCTCCCTATGCCGGTCATCTATTTCTCAAGCGAACCTGTCGTTGCGGTGCTGGGTGGCTACCTGATCCTCGTCTACATCCTCATGTTCACTTTCTTATCTGGGTTTGACTACATTTTCAAAAAGACCTACGGGCTGTCCGACGGGCTGACGGGGTCTTGCTTCGCATCCATTGCCGCTGGATCTACATTCTTTACCCTGTTTGCGCCAGCTCTTTTCCACTTTTCACGCGTCCACACTCACTACGTGAGGCAAGCCTGGATCAAGCCCGAATACAGGCTGTGGCCGGCCATCGTCACGGCGCCGTTGATGCCCATCTCCTTGTTCTGGCTGGGCTGGACCAATTACCCCAGTATCTCACTGTGGTCGGGCCTGGCGGCTTGTTTCTGTTTTGGCATCGTGGCGACGGCCGTGTACGTCAGCAGCTACGAGTACATTGTCGACAGCTACACGAAACACAGCGCCGTCGCGCTGGCCAGTATCACGATGGCGCGATATCTCATTGCGGGGACGATGGTCATGGCCGCGAGGCCCATGTACACGGGGATAGGGGTACACTGGACCATGACTCTGCTGGGGTGTATTGGCTTGCTCCTGGCGCCTGCTCCCTTGTTCTTCAGGCGGTATGGGAAGAAATTGAGGGCGAAGAGCGCATACGCGGCGTCATGATGATAACAATATTGGACATGATTCTTATGTTTACCGTTTCCCTCTACCGATATTAATTCATTCTCATGTCCGTACCAGAGCCCTGAACACTTGTCGCTTTGGATTCCGATATAAGCAAGCAAGCACGTGAATCAGGCAGACGCAGTTTAACCATGTGGTTATGGTTGCTCACCAGCATAGCCTCCTTATAGGTAACTCCATGGCCCAAATGCAGCGACTCATTCTCTAGGCCCTCTGCTGCCGGGGAAATCCCCAGATCGACCGAGTGGAAACACGGATCTCAAAAGGGATAAGGACTGTTTTTAAAATTGTTTGAATGCGTTCCCTCGCACGAGGTAGGTCCTCATTGATAACAGAGATTTGCACCTTGTCCTTGTCCTTGCCACATTATCGGCGCCGAATCAGGATCTCGGTCATGATTCTCGCGAGCTTTGCTGTGTTGTGCTATATGTGACGGACGCGCCGTGCCTAATCCACCAGCCTTGTTTTTGTCTTCACTGTCATTGCCATTCTTGTTATGGTACATGAAGGTGTTGCTGTTGCTATGCCTGCTCATCGCTTGACCTCGGGCAGCTGATGTATATATCCCCAAATACATTGTTGTTACAAAATATAAATCCGCTCCGTCCCCACAACCACCACCGCCATGAGCAGTGGAGCACCAATACCGAACCTAAACGAGACATTCATTCACTTTCTTCGCTTCATCTGTATCGGTTGCTGTTGCTGTTGCTGCTGCTGACAATCGACAGCCGATAGCTGCAAACAGAAGCTAAGAGGAGCCCGTCGCAGATCCGCCCTTCCGACCCGCCTCAGCAGCGCGCTCGCTGCCCTTTTCGAATGAACCGCCCGACGCTTGGCCGCCCTTGGATGCGATATCGCGCTGCAACAGCCAGATACGAACCGTCAGCAACCACCGCTCTTCTCTCTACAAGTACACGCAGCACACAGGGAGAGAATTTGTTGAGGGGGCAACCACGGGAGTGAGTAATGGCGAGGGAAGAATAGCTGCCTTGCTTGGCTTGCTTGATTGCTGGCTTACCTGCTTGTCAGGGTCCATGCTGGCAAAGCCGCTGTTGTGACTGGCCTGGCCGCCCTTGGGAGGCGATCTCCTGGACCTCTTCCTTGGGACGGCTGGCGAAGTTTCCGGGGTTGGCGATGTCGGTCAATTTGTGATGTAGGTTTTGTGCTGTGATGGCGTGAAAACTCGC
The DNA here is from genome assembly GCF_000585535.1 of Cladophialophora psammophila CBS 110553. Taxonomy (NCBI): domain Eukaryota; kingdom Fungi; phylum Ascomycota; class Eurotiomycetes; order Chaetothyriales; family Herpotrichiellaceae; genus Cladophialophora; species Cladophialophora psammophila. Next base: position 973,375 of record NW_006912924.1, read on the forward strand.
AAAAATGATGTCTCTGTTGTGGTGGTCTTTGTGAAGAAACCGAAGATGAAGTAAGTGAGAAACAAGCAGCCCCCTTTATAGAATAGAGTGTTGCTGATGCTGCCCCTACAGAGGCCTGACGTCATGACTTGGTTCCTGGGTCACTTTATGTCATGGAACTACTTCATTGCATATGAATTCCAACTGGGGAAAACATGAAGTTAAGCTGAAAGCCTTTTAGGATGGGGAATCATGGGCCTCTAGCATCACGATCGAGCCTCGGGACACATTCCCGCCCATCCAGCGGCTGTATATTTGAGGTGGAGCTTGCCGAGCCCGCACACCCTTTGTGAGGTCGAGGTTCTGTCCAGGTTTGACGTCAAGGATTCCGAGGGGGAAAGAAAAGGGGAAGAGAAAGGCTGTGGAATCATCAAGATGCCCTTGATGTTATGCTTTCCGGTATTTGGTTTCCGATCTCCGGGATTCTGTTCAATCGGAGAATTTCTAGACTAAGACGAGATGTTCCGGCCAATGAATGCCCTCGTACCCCTGGTGCTCTCCAGCCTGGTGTATTGCTCCCCCTGCTCCCCGCGGCGCTGTGTAGAGGTATCCAGTATTTGTTCACTGACTACTCCATCGTCACGTAGAGCAGAAATGAGAGCCTACGATGCACTGATGTGATGTTCCCTTAGTACCCCCAAAAATCCCGGTCAAGGCCGTCTTGTAGATCGACAGGCTGGGACTAAATCAGACGTCACGAGAAATGGGCTCCGGATTTCCTTTCCGACTGAAGATGGGGTTTTACCCTGTGACACACTTGGATGCCTTATGTATGTAGGCTCTTTGGCATTTAGAACGAACGCGATGCAGCTGGGAAAACATGGGACGTGTGACAGTGATTCCGCTTCCCCAGATCCACGGTCCGGGTGTCTGACCGCAAAGGTAGCCATGCCGAAACACGTACTCCGTACATACTAGTACGTATCTACTCATACATTCGAGAGTGAAGGGACGAGGATCGGACACCCTGTGACATCATCCCCCACTCAGGTACCACCGGTACGTCAATGGGTTTCGCATCCGCTCGGACCTCCCAAGGGCGACAAAGTCAAAGCAAGCAACCCGGATCCGCCAGTCAACACAATATGGTGACCACTCGGGCAAAGAGTAAATCACAAGGCCAAGAACAGAAGGTTGGAGCGGCCGCCGAGGGAGAGACAGGGAACAAAAGGTCCCGCGACGACAAGGAGGAGGAGGAGGAGGAGGAGGAGGAGGCACCAAGCACGAATCCCAGTGAGCCGAAGACGACACAACGGAAGAAGGCTCAAGTTGTGAAGGGGGGCGATACGACGAAAGGCGCACGCGACTACGACGGCAACGACGGCAACGACGGTGGAAAAGAGCACAAGAAGAAGTCGACGCCAAAATCAAAGACAGATCAGAAGGCGAAGGAGGAGAAGAAGGGCCAGGGCCACGCCGGGAGCATTCACGGCAAGAAAGTCGAGAACCTCCTCGAGCATTTCGGCAGCCTTCCCCTCTCCGACACCGGCCTTGAGGAACTAGACAGTGCGACACCGGAGACCATATTAGCGCTGCTCATGAACGCCATACTGTCCGCAACACGAGTGTCACATAGCATTGCAGCGAAGACCACCGCTGTCGTGGTCAAGGCGGGATACCACAAGCTTGACGTCCTGAAGAAGAGCACGTGGGAAGAAAGGACAGAGTTACTGACCGAGGGCGGATACACTCACTATCGGTAAGTCACAGTCCTCGCCGCAACAGCCTTGCAACTGATCCGGGGAAATCTAATGGAGCGAACGGTCTGTATGTAGGGAAAGGACAGCGACTTTTATGGGTCAGCTGGCGGAGCTGGTTGAGGAGAAGTACGGTAAGCTTTAACTAATATAATATCATTTATTATGTTATCACGACGAAGACGACGACTGTTTTTCTGGGTGCTCGTTTATCCGAACCTACCTACTGACGGCTCGAGCGCAAGACGGCGATCTCAACAGGATCCCAGGACTCGCATCCGGAGACCGGCGCAAGATCCGGGCAGAGCTCCAAAAGATCAAAGGAATCGGCGACGTCGGCATTGACATCTTCTTCACCACCGCGCAGCACGTGTGGCCCTGTCTCGCGCCCTGGATCGACCCGCGAAGTCTGAAGACGGCCGAGCACATCGGCTTCGGCGGCGACGTGCAGGCCCTTTGGGACGAGGCCGGCCGCAAGCCCGAGTTGATGTGTCGGCTGGCGTGCGCTCTGATGGATGTCCGGCGGGAGAAGAAGGAGGCGGAATGGGCGTGAAGTCTGACAGAGAACAATGCAAGGACTATACTGTACATCTCCCGAGAAAAGCTTTTTTTTTTTTTTTTCATTTTTTTTTTTTTTTTTTTTTTTCAAAACCAACTCCCAGCTTATCCACCTTCGTGACGGGGCGATGCTGCTCTACCTGCTCTCCTATTACTCGAGAAGGAAAAATCCTATTCGCTAAATACATGCAACTTGTGATTTTGATGAAGCCGATGTCTTGCTGGAGGCCCGCAGCGCATCTGGACTTGCAAGGAATGAGCCCGTTTCCATCACGTTGCCACTTTTCGTGGTCATCTCCCAAAACCAAGGCTGGGCCAAAGCTGGCAGTTCGCAGGGTATCCTCTTTCTCGGTTGCTATGTAATCGAGTTGGCAGGATAAATTCCGCCTTTAAATCTCGCATGCATTGTGCATTTGCGGCATCCTGCCTTCAATGAGCTTGACGAACTGGCTAATGTCCCGCTGAATGGCAGGGAAATGAAGAACGGCGTGAGGGCCACCCGTCTGCTGGCCCCCCAGAAGCAGAAGACACACTTAAGCTACACGCTCATCGACATGGTACAGATGATCAGGGCGAGTCGGAGGCACCCAAGGGAGCTAAAGAGATGCAAATTGTGTGTGTAATCCAAGGATAGCATGCCGGGGCAATAGATCCATGTTCATAATTTGGCTCTCTCTGCGCGCAGAGCCGGTCCCATTGGAAACTTTTCCAGCGTGTATTTCCCTTCTTTCAGCCCCTCCATGCCTTCGCCTCTCTGGAATTCCAAGAAATAAGAGTCTCCAATGAACATGTATGGCGCGTTTGCCTGCTTGCGAAGGATCACGGGTGAATCACAGCCTTTGAGTAGACATACCAAATCCCCTGGCTGAGTGAAATCCGGCGCGAATCCCATGATCTTTTCGTCCAAGACGACGAGTGTCCTGCCGACCAATAAGGAATGTACAGTTGCAGGAATGTTGGCGAATTCAGCCTCTTCATCCCCCGAGAGGAATCTAGACTCCTCCGGAGCCGGGATTTCTGATCTCATCACCGCCAATCTCTTCTGAAGGCACTGAAGGAAAAGCGAGAGGAGGTCGAATTCCATTACTTCGTAGTAGGATTTTCCTTTGATGTGCGGACCTATAATTTGCCAGAATGATTGTCCAAAATTCCAATAGCTCGGATCTGAGGGCCTGCTTCGTCCAGGGCCGAGAACGACTACAACTCGATGACCATTCGGATAGGATAAGATATCGGCGCTATGCTGCCTAGGTTCTCCATACACTTTTGCCAATCCAGGAATGAGGGCAAACTCGACCAAGCCGAACTTCACCGTCCCAACAACAAAGCCTTCAGCAGTCAACACCGAGAGATCGTCGGAAATGGTTATGCAGGCTTTCGTATCGCCGACAGGATTGTAGAAGCCTAGGCCCGTGTGGGCTTGGTCAGCATAAACTGCCATCCTGGGCTGCCTCGTCCAGTCAGGCATCCAGGAAGGAAGATCTGCCTGCTGCCATGGAGAATATTGAGAATGGCAGATGATGTTCAAGGATCCGGTCACTTGGATGAAAGTTCTCACAGCTTCCTTGAAGACCCTCTCGCTCGGGTGCTGATAGTTGGGTCTGATCGCTTTGGCTAGTGCCTCCGGCAACAGCCCCAGGACTGAGAAGATTTTATCCGGCAAAAGTTTGCATTTGCGTTGAGTGTTCGCCATTAAGAATTGTAAGGCACCTTCCGCACGTTCTGGAATGTAATTGACTTCTCTTGTAGCCACTTTACTTGGGATAACGCGGTGATACTGCCTCCATCTGTGCCGTGTATGGAGGAGCGCTCCAACAACATCACGCGACGACGCTGGCATCCACGAACCGCCCTGGGCTGGACGACTGGCAACTATAGTCCAAGTGTCGTATGCAATTTGCGCAGCCGCATTAATGACGATCCAAGGCTTGGAAATGTTTCCACATTGAACAGAGATGTTGCTCGCAAGGGTAATTTCTTGAAGCACCCATGCTCGTTCCCACCAAGGCCTTTGGAGGAGCTCGTGAAAAGATGTCCATGATTCTAAGTGTGTGTTGTCTAGGAGCTCATCGACAACCGAGATTCGAGTTCCACTGTCCATCCAATAAATGAAGCCTTCGTCGTACTCCCCCCCTGGTTTGTTTTTGAACCTCCGCGGGTCGTGATCGTCCATTGTCTGAAAACACTCATATATCCGGCTTGCGAAATCCATCGCGATGTCACTAGGTGGGGTCCCTTCTCCCAGCCATACCACAACTTGCCGCGCATGGTAGTAGATCTTGTCTATGCGCGAAACCTCTCGCTCCTTTTCTTTTGTATTGGATTGATCGATGCAAATAGCATCCACCCAGAGCGTCCGCTCAGCACTTCCGTCACGGAGATGGCGTAATGCGGCGTGTAAGTTTGGAGTAACTTCGAATCCGCAACCATTGAGGGCTATCTGTTGGTTTGGAGCTGAGTCCCCCCAAACGTAGGACAGAGCGTCGTAATCGGCAAGAGCAAATTGAGAGGGTACATCTAGTTTAGCATTACACTTGTGATTGCCATTAGGCTCTTTTGGTTTGAGATCACCCCAGAAAGGTACAGGAATAGGGCCAGGGAGGATTTCGATGGCCTTGGGTATCCGAGTCTCAGCCGACGGAAGAGCGGCAAACATTAAAGTGCACGCTATCGGAGTCGATTCTGCACCTGGTAGAAGACTCAAAACTCGGATTACTCGACGATCATCGGTAGGAAGAGGATCGTATTGAAATGCACCAGCGTGTGGAGATTCTCGGCCCGCACTCTGTGCTCCACCTTCCTTGCTCGGGTCCATGTTCGAGGTTATTGCTCAGCAATACTGGTCTTGCTCCAAGGCGAGCACAGCGGACTGCAACTCGAGGCACAGAATGACAAGAATCCCGACAGCACCACAGGGGGAGCCTAACCGAGCGGTCTAGGCAGATTGGAATGGAGGCCCGATTAGGATCCCCCAGCATCCGAAATAGATCTCGTCACCCGAAGTGGACTAAAGTTGACCAAAGTTGAAGGTATCTTAAATGGTGAGGCTCGAGGAGTGGAAGGTAAGCCGAGTATGAGTAGGGCGGCGGGAGGTTCGGTCACGTGGAGAATATTGGTGATGAGGTCTTCGCGCTATACTTCCTGGTACTCGGGACCTATGGATTGCCATGCGAGCTTGAAACGGAGTACACGATATCTAGGTAAGTACTCGGTGTATACTCCCGTACCAGTACCCGCCCCCGGTGTATCTTGCACCGAATGAACTGTGATTGAGCACCTACCTATTCGTAGCTGCTTGGAGTTAGGCAACACTGTTGCTGGCTGGCTAGCTAGCTATCTCGATCCACCGTTCCAGGCACTAATATTTAGCACGCCATGACACAGGGCCGTATCGGTCGAGACACCGAGTGAGCAGTACCTTGCTGCTACTGACTAGGTACCGAGACTGGCGGTGAGCGCTGCTGTCGGTGTTTCTTGTTGGAAAAAAGACTTGCTTGCCTCTGGACTCCGCACTCCGTACGAGGTACTTGGGTAGGATAATTCAAACATATCAGTTCCCAGTCAGTGGCTTTGCGCGGCTGCGAAGTCTAACCGAGACTGGCTGGTCAAGCAAGCGGCAGGCGTCATGTCTACAGCGACATTTCACTATGAGCAGCGCCGCCTCGAGAACGATCTCGTCGCCCTCGAGATATTTGAGGTATGTATTCACATCACTTCCACGGGAGCCGAAGGCAAAAGTTCTCGGCGTAAATGGTAGAGCCTGACTCGACCACAGCCCAGTGTCCATGCAGCGCCCTTTGTCGAGATGATCAAGGCCCACCCGGACATGTTTACATACATTCCTTTTCCGACAATAAACGACGAGGCAGACTTCATGAGACTCTACGAGGGTATTTCCTCATCGCCTGGGGACTGTCTGTTTGCCGTCATTGACAAGGTCGCTTCTCCTGGAGAAGTGGGTGTGAACGGAAAGTTCGCCGGCGTCGTATCCTTGATTGGCACGAACAAAGACGACGCCGTCACAGAGATGGGCGTTATTATCTTCCCGGCATTTCAACGCACCCACGTGGCAACGAATGCCATCGGGCTTCTTCTTCTATGGACACTGGATCCGCCCTCCGCCGGCGGTCTAGGGTTGCGGCGCGTTGCATGGAGAGCCCACGCGGAGAACGCGGCATCTCGAAGAACTGCGTTGCGGATCGGGTTCGAGTTTGAGGGGATCGCGAGGTGGGATCGCGTGTTTCCGCGCGGCAAGGTCGCACTCTCCGCAGAAGCTCTTAGGATCAAGAACGGCACGCAGGAAGAACAGCCCGGGAGACACACGGCCGTCTTTTCGATTGTATGGGACGAGTGGGATGAAAAGCGACCCCAAGTGGTCGCATTAATGGGGCGAAGATAGCGAGTTTGCAGGCAAATTACCTCGAGTGCAGTCGGCCTCAACTTCAAGCCCTGAAAATCCAGGATGGACCGAAACGCTTCAAAAGGACGACTGCTTATAGAGAATCCATGTATGGCGAAGATGGGTTGCAGGCAGCCCAGGGAGAGCAGGTTGGCCGAAGGCTTGGCATAAATGCTAGTCCAACATTCCGTTACTCTATCTTGTTCTGTTCTGCTCTGTCTACAACTGTTTCCGTTGTAGGGTACTCCATGCTCCATCCATATCATATCATATCAATGCTTCTGAGGTTTATGGTGTACCCAAATGTCCCAGGCTGACTGACAGGTGCCATACTGAAGTGAGCTGTGAAGTATTCCCAGTGGAACATTCCTTCATGTATGAAAGAGAGCACCCAAACCCAGAGGCTCGTTCGCTGAAGAAGCTATCATCTTTCGGATGAAGCTAACTCTGAAATCTTCGCAAAGGTCATGGCACTCGTGTCTGGAACAAGAATAGACGGATCTGCTGCAAAACCAGGGAACAGGCCTAAGTTTCTCAAATTCGATGGTAGCGTTTGACCATCGTAATTTCTGGGCGGCGGGAGAAGAAAGGGAGGAGGGTGATGGCAGTAATCTACTCGTTTGCAGGGTCGCAAGCGTTCACGATAATTGGCTATCTATCCTGGGGGAGGGAGCTGAATAGAAGTGATATTTATTACGAGCGACTGGGCGGGCTCAAAATGGTTGTCTGAAGCCAAGACAAGATCCACTTTCACTTCCACTTCCCCTTCCCCTTCCCCTTCCGTCTCCGACTTTGAAAGCTTTTGCTTCGTCGTCTCCGTGTCCAAGGCCTCTGTAGGAGTTCAAAGTCCAAGCAGCCTTCTCACGAATACCCATGTCTTTCTCATTCGGCTTTAGTGGTGATGACATCGAGGACGACGGAGAAGAAGCCCAAGAGCACGAGGCTCTCGCGAGCAGAATCTCTGAGTACACGTTATCCGATCCAGGGAAGTCGTCTCCTCCACATAGTAATATTACCGTGCACCCGGAGAGACATTTGCTGGAAGAACTGGTAAGTTCCATCTCTGATTTGCGGGATGTATAAAACATGGCTTTTCCGTTTAGAAATCGCTCCACTGCCCCTGTTTCCGTGGACAAAAACCAAGAGGATTCAGTTCTCATGACCAACCGACTTTCCTAGCTAGCATCGCTTCCATCTCAGATATCATACAGCAAGCTGCATATAGCCAGGCCCGCAAACCATGGCATTGCAGACGCCAACTCCGCCGCCGACGACAACGACAACACCGTGACCAGACTTTCCCGTCGCTCGGTCTTTGACATCCGCGCTCAACTCATGGCCGAAGCGAACCCGTCCGCCGAAGAGGAGGATACCGCCCAAACGCTCCTCTCGGGTTTGGAAAGCGGTGATTTATCCTCGGGCATTTACGAAGGGGGTTTCAAGACGTGGGAATGCGCGCTCGACCTAGCCTCGCTGGTCAACTCGGAATTCGACCACGCCGCCGTCTGTGATCGCCCTCCTGGTGACTTTGCGGAGGATTGGGAAATTGTCGAACTCGGCGCCGGAAGCGCCGTGCCAAGTCTGATGTTCATGCACAAGTTCCTCGAGAGGAGGAGGGGAAGGAAGGTAACCGAGGACGGCGGTGGGAGCCTCAAAATCACGCTTTGCGACTACAACGCCGATGTTCTACGACTGGCCACCGCGCCCAACGTGTTCCTGAATTATCTGTTCGCTTCGGGGAAGGTGACAGCGAGAGACGAGGACAGCTGGGAGGGCGGGGACCTCGACCTCGAAGCACTAGGAGGCGAGACCTTCGTGAACAAGACCATCCGGGACATGGCCTCCGACAAGATGTCGTTTGATTTTATATCGGGCGGATGGGGACCGGAATTTCTTGAGCTCGTTAGTTCACCAGATGCGAAAGGAGCATCATCACTATCAGGATCTCAACTACAAGCGGGAGACATGGCCAAGAACCAACGACGACCCACCAACCTACTCATCCTCGCCTCCGAAACAATCTACTCACCCACTTCGATCAAGACATTCTCAGAAACCGTTCTCAACCTCCTCCTGGCCTCCTCCTACTACCGCCGCTCCGGGGCGGGGACGAGGGCTGGGCCAGAGACAGAAACAGACACGGCGCCTCCGGGGCCCAAAGCCTGGGTCGCCGCGAAAAGAGTCTACTTCGGCGTGGGCGGCGGAGTGGACGAGTTCGTCAGCGAGATGGACCGGCTCGGCGGGAGGAGTCGCGTTGTAATGGACACGACAACAAAGGATGCAGCGGCAGGAGGAGGAGAAGGGGTAGGAAGGGTTGTCTTGGAGGTTACGCTGTCGGCCCCTCCAGCCTTTTCTACCGCTGCTGCTTCTACCACATAGAGGGTCAAGACGGGGCGGAAGGAAGGCAGAAATTGCAAGGGGAAAGCTGCGAGAACGCGAGCCCTGAGCAGCGAGGACGATGTCCACGTCGATCGACACGGCACTTACGCCTCCAGTTGTCCTGCCAAAACAGATGTGTTGCAGTTGCTATGGGAATTGCATTGGCCTTGCGCCTCCGTCTTTGGTTGCGCCGGTAATACACAACAACTATGTGGCCGTCTCGATCTGGATGATGCGAAGGACTAACTCAAATGGTTCGAGACTTAAATTACAGGCACCTAGCTTTTAGGCAAGAATGAACAACCGCCACCACTATCTCCACCTCCTCATTCTTCCTCATTCTTCCTCAGCTGCCTCGCATGTTACTTTGTCGGACTCCTCCGAGATGATAATGCTGCACCTGACTTTTCACTGCTGGCGATTGCGCATGCTTGGAGGCACATACCTTCCCGGCGCTGCCGACGCAGGCTTTCTCTGCCCTGCCTCATCACCACTTCCCTGTGCTGGAGAACCGGCGCCTTCCCTTGACAAGCTGCGCCCTCCGTCTCTCATGTGCGCCGGCACATAACGTCCGCTTGGTGCGCCGTTCGCGGGGGAAGCAGACGCATTGCGCGCAGGTGGTGGATGGTGGTCACGAGAAGGGGGTTGGTAGTGATCACGAGGAGGTGGGTGGTCTGCACCAGCACGAGCAGACCCGCTTTCACGCAGATGAGGGGGAACATAGCCGCCTGGACGACGAGATGGTGGCTCTTGACCCGAAGGCGCAGCTTGAGACGGGGCCGGAGCTTCGGCCGGAGCCTGACCTTGACCTGCAGCTTCCCTTGCAGCTTGTCGCTCTCGCCAACCTCCACCGGCTTTGCTAGTCAGGGGCAGACGGGGGGCAGTTCGTGGACCTTCTTGAGACTCGGTACGGGCCTCCATGGGAGCTGCTTCTCTTGGTCCTGCGCGAGAGAATGGTGCCGGTGCCGGTGCCGGTGCCATCTGTTCGGCTTTGCGAGCCGCTCTCCTGGCTGCGGCTTCTTCCTCACGTTGCATCTGTTTTCTCGCGGCCTCTTCACGCTCGACCCGAGCGGCCTCCGCCTGAGCTCGTCGCTCGGCAGCAAGTCGTTTCTTTTCTTCCTCGGCCTTGGCTTTCTCTTCTTCCTCGCGCTGTCTACGCTCTTCCTCCTCGCGGATGCGACGCTCTTCGGCTTCTTGTTCTTCACGTTGTCTGGCCTTCTCCTCGTGGTAAGCCTTGATCCGTTTCCGCTTCTCTTCCTCAAATTCCCGCTCGGCTCTCTTGCGGAGCCTCTCAAACTCGGCAGCACGGCGCTCCGTGATTTGACCCTTGAAGGAATCGTAGTGTTTGACCAGTCTGCTGAGACGATGCTTCAAGGCAAGACCCTCCTTATGCTTCTCCTGGGCCTCCTTCAACATGAGCTGTTTGTTTTGCTCGTAGATCTTCATGTCCTCCTCTCGCTGCTTCTCATAATCTTGCTGTTGGTGCTTGAGCTCCTCCCGGCGGAATGCACGCTCCAGGTGATCAAGACGCTTGGCTGTGACACGGATGCGCTCGTCCTTTTCTTTCTTGTCTTTCTCCAATTGCGACAACTTAAGGTACCGGATTTGATTGGAGTCAAGTTCGTCAATGTTCACATCGTGAAGATCAATCTTCATGCCACTTTGAAGTTCGGCTAACTGTTTCTCTATTTCCTGGCGTCGAATGCGGGCCTGTTCGTCCTTGACACGTTTGAGCTCACGAGCTCTTGTCTCGTCACGTAGCCGTTGAGACTCGGCCTCTGCCTGCTGCTGAGCACGAATGCGGCGACGAGTTTCTTCTTCTCGCTGTCTCTTTTGGAAAGCCTCAGAAGCCGCTTCCTTCTTCTTCTCGATGACAACTCGCCTTTCGAGAGTTTCCTGGTGCTCTTGCTCAGCTCCGGCCTCAGCACGAGCTAGAGCGGTCTCTCTCGCCGCCAGACGAGCTTGGTTGTACGACGGGTCGACGTACATGCATGTCACATGCAAAGTCTTCGCCAATCTTGTAAGCTGCGATCGAGCAATCTCGGCCGGGGTATTCTGGAGTCTTTGGACTGAACCGGCTTCGCTCTCTGCCGATCCTGCTGCACTGCCAGGATGGATGGCTTTTGCGGAGGAGAAGACATCAGAGTCGAAGGCTAAGATACCAGATATATGGTCAAGTCTAATGGATAGGTCGCCCTTTTTACAACCGTTCATGATGAACTTCTCGATCATAGCGGGAGTTACCTCAAATGGCGCTGGGAACTGAGCGAGCCGGGTAACAAAGCTCAATTCCACTGATTCGTACACTTGTGAAAGCTGCTGGAAGAGACGAGTGAGAATGACCTGCTGCAAAGGAAGGACATATTTTTCCATTTCGGGATCTGCTCCGATTTGAGCCAGAATAGGTGAGATCTTCTTGCAAATCGAAAGGGGATGGAAATCGACTTCGAGGATGTTGTAGAGATCACGAATCTCCGGCCGAACCCGCTTGAGCAAGCCCTTGCTAAGCGCGTCCTTGAAGAGTCCTGCTCTTGTTGGAGCAAATGGCATGCTCAGAAGGTTGGTCAAGCGATTGTTTTTGTTTTTCCGTGCCTCGTCGACATCGACCAACGCACCTCGCGAACGAGATGTGCTGATGACGGGAATGGCCAGGGCGGAGAGCAAGACAAAAGAGGCAGCCTTGGTCAGAGAGTCCTCGGTGACAGCAGGGTTATCGCGCTTTGGAGACTGACCAGACGCGACGGCGGCTGCGGACTGTCGGAGCAGGTTGTAGTATTTATTCCATGCAGCAGCGTGGAACAAAAAGTTGTCGCTGACGAGGAAGATCTTTGTGAGTTTCTCGTAATAGTTGGCCATCATGACGTTCTTCGCTGGTCGTTTGGAGAGTGTGAGCAGCATGTGGATGTCTTCAACGCTGCGGAAAGCTTCCTGCCATAGTTCAAGCTCATCCGCCACATTCAACTGGCGAAAGCGCGTTTCGAGATGACGCTGCAGGGTGTCGGGTTCATTTAGATTGATGGCGTGCATCTGGGAGGAGTATTTCGCGGCATTTTGCACATGGTTTCGCAGAAGTTCACACAGCCGACGGAACTCGGTCTTTCGCGTGTACTTGAGACAGAAATCAAATGCTTGATGGGCGGTGCTCTGATACATAACCTCCAGTCGAGCATTGTTTTTCAGAATTTCCAGGACGGTCCGATACGTCTCCCAGAGAAACTTGAGCCATGGTGTAACAATCGCTCGATCAGTCCGATCTTTGGATTGCTCGCCGGAGACAGTGGCCAGTAGGATAGTCTCTGGAGTTTCAGTGGCCTCGAGATCCTCGACATTAAGCGCGGTGGCACTGGCCGCTGACTCAAGCGATGATTGAACTTGATCAGCTTTGGCTTGAGCCTCCTGAACCTTTTGTTCGGCAAGCTCAATGAATTTTTTCAAGACCAACTGCGTCTCGTCAGCATGCATCACGTAACAAAAAGAGCGCTGGGTTTCCAAAAGAGCATACCTCTATCGTTCCCACATTCGTGTTTTGCGCGATATTCTTGTACTGGTAAAGTCCATCTTTTGCGGATTTGCCTTTTCTTAGGTCGACACACAACTCGACAAAAAGGAGCATAACCGGCTCCAGGGAAGAGATGGGGCTATTCCGTGAACGCTTGGAGGTGACATGTTCATGCAGGACATTGAGAGCGGCTTGGGTTTGGTCAACGGCAATGAGCTCTTGCGCTCGCTGAAGGCTTCTGTCAGTCATTGTGCGCGGCTGGATGGAATTTCAGGGATTTTCGCCTTACTCTGAGCACATTCTCAGGCCGGATATGGGGTGGAGGAGGCATCTTGATGGCCGTCTGTTTGAGTCACGGGAGAGATAGGAAGAGATGATCAAATGAATGATATCTCTCAAGACTCTATCCAGATGGCCGATGAGTCTGTCCTAGAGATGAACTTGTGACTGTGACTGATTGCCGACGGGGGCCTTGTGACGATGTCAAAAGTGATCGAATTCGCACTGCCCAGTGTTGTGCAGCTTGGCACTTTGACTCTGCCGGACTAAGATTTCTCCGGCGACAATTTTCGGACAGAAATTGCACTTCAATGCGTCTCCGTATTCTTTCCATCACGTGCTGCACGTGAGCCCAAACAAACACACATTGCACAACCTGCTCGTTTGCGCCCCCGCAATGACTACGCCGAGACGCTTGCCTCAAAGCAAGATGGCTCCTCTTTTTTCGGAAGGTAGTAGATTGATTTCCCCCCTGCTAATTGATCCCTATTAATTCCAGCTACTCGCAGAGACCAAGGCACTTATCCGTCAAGGCCTTCATCCTGACCAGCTTCGGCTCGATCGCAGCTACCGTTCTCCATATTCTGTACGCAAGGAAGTTCGCGCCATCGACAACTTACAGGATCAGTGGGCAGCTTATTACGACAAGCAATACGCCTCTCCTCCAAAGAAAGCGAAGAAGCCAAAGCAGGGAGCCCCACGCCCCAAGGTCCCAAAGGTCCCTAAGGTCAGTCGAGCAACGCCAGCGCCAACTCCCACTCCAACTCTGCGTCGAGTCACCCGTCGTCTCCCTGAAAAGAACCTCGCCCCAAGCCGCACCCAGTATTTCGAAAATCCTTGCCATTACGAGTATTTCGAAAACCCTTGCCATTACGAACATCTCGCACACCCTTCCCGATACAACTATTTTGAGAACCCTTGCCACCACAACGACTTCGACATCACCTGCACCCTCGACTACCACGCCTTTGTTTTCGATCGCTGCGATTTCATTTCTTGCCGGAATCCACCATGCCAGCAGCATACGCGGTACGGGATGGGGGAGATGCCAAATCCAAAAAACAAAGCATGGCGGATCTTAAACTTCGAAGGCTTCAAGAACTGAACTCGCGTCTCAAGGAAGATCTCGAGAGACCTCGTGTCAAAGTTGCGGAAGCATCCATGAGGTAGGTTGCACAAAGCTCTGCGCGATGCGAAAAACGCGATCCATGCGCTAACATTGACCTGTGCGCAGCCTGATCAACTACTGCAACCAAACACGAGACTACATGGTACCTTCGGTCTGGGGACAGGTAGACAGGAAAGAAGATCCATACAATCCACAGAGCGGAGGTAGTGAAGGGTGCTGCACTGTCATGTAATCGAGTTCGATTGAAGTTGTTCGGCTTGGGTCACCAAAAGACACAATGGAGCACTCTAAGAGGGGTGCGGTAGGATATCGATCGAGTCTTCAAAAAGCATCCGGCGCAAAGGGGGCGTTCCAGAATTGTCAGAGTCACGTAACATCGCAACAGGTTTTCATGTATGTCAACCATCACCGGGAGAAGCAGCACGAGGTGTTAATGTACGTTGCGCTGCGCCTTGTACTTGGTTGACAGATTCAGCTTCTCTTGATCCTGTCGAGGCTTCGACCTGGATTTCTCTTTGTGAGAATTATGTAGGTGGCTACCTGAATGCATTCCAAGACTGTTGATTTCCACAACCGCGCTTTTTATGTCCAGTCTATCGTGGTTACCAGACTCGTGAACTTGGGATCAGCCTGACTCCTGCACATTGAATCTACAGTGCCATGCACAATCTGTTCCTCCATACCGAGTACTTCTCAACACCCCGTGAACAATCCTATACAACAATAGCTTCCCTCCACCTGTTCAATCACATCTAGGGCAAGCCGCCACATTCCAATCCCACATTGTGTTTGGAAGATTGGGAATTTCCCACCTGCCATGGGATCCCCAGCCCCTAGCAGCAGGACACACCGCCGCCCCCGAACAACGTGTGCAAGGATAACCCCCCCCCCCCAAGCCCCTTACTTGACTGGATCGCCCACCGAGGCACACGCGACCTTCCCTTTTCTTCTTCACTTGGAGACCATGTCCCGATAACGAGTGAAAGAGAGCCCCAACAATATGGCTGTCCCACAAAGACTAGGCAGGGACCCTGTACTCGGTAGATTCGGGGCATGGGCACCCTTTTGGCTAAAATAATCGCCCGCGTTGCAACCGAGATGCTGGGAACTGTGCCTCGGGTTACTGACTGGGTGAAGGGACGCTTCCGTTTGGGCTTGAATAAGCAGACCACCACAAGCTGTCCAGAGGAGTGGAAGCCAATGGGCCTGGTATGCTGCCCCTGATTGTACGAGCCATACGAGCCATACGACCCGGAACATCCAAAAACTCGGTACTCCATACCCAGGCATCTCGTGCGAGGTACATCGTTGCTGAGGAGGACCATCACCACTGTCTGACCACTGCTAGCAGAATCATCAATTGCCTGACCACTGCTAGCAGAATCATCAATTGCCTGTCACGTCGCCACGAAGCCCGGCACCAATTCTTCTCACGCCACGACTTTTTTTTTTAGCCAGCCACCCACCGCATGCAGCCTTCCCGCCATCGTATTGTTACGGGCAAAATCGACTCTGAGGCCATACTGGAATCGGCGTGTCCCGCAAAAATCTGCAACATTCAGCCCCTGATCTCTGCATAAACTTCAACCCCCCGAGAACAGGGCCAAGAACCCCGGCACACGTTCCGCTGCGCTTTCCATCAACGGCAAAATATGGCAAGCGAGGCTTCCTCAACGGTAAAAGTGCCGCGTATCGCAATAGCATTCTGTACGCAGTGTAAATGGAATCTGCGGGCGGCTTATGTGAGTCCATCAATGCTTGATGCTGTTACTTGGACGTGCTATTCTGAAATGGGATCTTTGCGGAGCACGATAGCATCCTCTATTCTTTTCTTACTGCCTGCTGACAATGTTCACGTAGTACGCCCAGGAATTGCTCCAGACTTTCAGCACCGGCATCGGCGAGATTGCCTTAATTCCGGTGACTGGGGGCATATTCACAGTCACAGTTACGACGAGCCATGTCATTGACAATTCTTCGCGCGCAACTGCTGCTTCGGAAGGATCAGCGGAGCCGGCGATGCAAGTGGCCGATACGGTGATCTGGGACCGCAAGACCGAAGGCGGATTTCCAGAGACCAAGGAATTGAAGAATCGAGTTCGAAATATTATCGAGCCCGGCAGAGATCTTGGGCATATTGATCGGAGCTTGAAAAAGGGGAGCTCCCAGCACGCCCGGTCAGCGGAAGGCGAAGCTGAAGCCAAGTCGAAGGTCAATGTCAAACCGGAGCAAAAAAGCACTCAAGAGGAATGCGACGACTGCAAATGATATACTAGGCCTGCCG
This sequence comes from Cladophialophora psammophila CBS 110553, assembly GCF_000585535.1. Classification (NCBI taxonomy): domain Eukaryota; kingdom Fungi; phylum Ascomycota; class Eurotiomycetes; order Chaetothyriales; family Herpotrichiellaceae; genus Cladophialophora; species Cladophialophora psammophila. The sequence goes on from NW_006912924.1 coordinate 989,638, forward strand.
GCCTTGACTGACCAGGCTACCTGTTCCAAGCTCCTGCTTCACAGAAGAACAGACTGTAAATTATGCAGCGAGAGAGAGCTCAACGACGACGAAGTGGCCGCTGTATGAAATATAGCCAAAGGTATGGGATGAATAACTGAGAACCACGATTCCCAAAGGTAAACAAAACATTTCTTCCAAATGAAGGTCACTATCTTTCTAATGGTGAATCACTTGGGTCACTCTACTCATGTCAGACCGCGCCACTTGTTTTTACTTTCAGCTTGTGACCTGAACTGCCGTTGAAGCAGTTGAAGATTTCAGCAGCTCAGTCTGCTTCACACTGGGCGCCTTCCTGCATAACAGTGGCCGATTCGAAAAAGGGAGGGAGAAGAGAAGAGAAGAGAAGGGGGGGCACAACGCTCTCGCTATCCCTCTCAAGACACTACACCACACTCAAAGCGAGGCCAACACACATTTCTGCCCCCAATTTATGAAGAAATCAAGAACTCGTCGTTCGATAGGAACCCGCGAGGCATGAGTTTGAGAGAAGGATCCCAAGTTTGGCATCAACAGTGGTCCAGGTTCGCCCCCAAGAGCGTCGGCCGGATGTGGTTCCTCTCGTCGGGGCGCAGTTTTGGAACAGGCCCCATTTGGTCACATGGGGATGGCCTTTCGCGGGGTGTGGATCGCTGCCGTCAATGCCAATATATATCTCCGCGCAAGTGGAGGAATTGAGGTACACCAGACTGATTGAAATCAGCTGCTCAGCGCGGATATAGATGACCAGGTCCAACCAAACAGCGCGCCCACGGCGAGGCTGAGGCCTGGGATGATCTTCAAGCTCATCGGATCAGAAATGCCCGGCCCTCCCTCAGTAGTCTCTCACCGCTCATAGTCGTCAACCACAACCGTGGTTCCCCCAGCCAGGGAGACGTCATTATCTACATGCTAGTGTTCGCCCTTTGCAGACGTCGTCTAGATTTACCCTCAATACGAACAGGTTTCGGTCGTGAGCGAGCGGTAGTCCGGCCGTTCATTTGCCACCACCGAAACATTGGCCTCGCGGCGCTAAAGCAGGTATTTCTCGTATGAGAAAATATTTATGGCAGACGCGGTCGATGAATCCGGTTATCCTTATACATCTATATAAATTAATCCACCGTTTTCTTGCCCCAGTATTCCAGAAAATACATGCACCCAATCAGAAACCCCCTTTATCGTGAATCATCAATCAAGAAGGCACCAGCAGCTTCGTGCCATCTGCCCCAAAGTCCTTGGGTAACTCTGGGCCCCAGACGGAGATCGGGCCAGCCACTTCCCTCCTGGTGGGCGAGTCTTGGTTCACGACGTCGCCGTCGGCGTAGTGCTCGATCTTGAACCCGCTGCTGTCCTGCCAGTAGTCGAAGATCTGGCTGCCCAGGATGTGGCGGCCGACGCCCCAGACGCTCTTCCACTTGTTCTTGGCCAGCCACTCGTGGCCGAGCAGCTGGGTGTCGAAGTCGGCCACCTCGTACGAGCTGTGGTGGACGTACGTCTCCTTGACCTCGGGCGGAGCGCGCTGCAGGAACATGATGTGGTGGTCGCTCCACTCTTGGCCCAGGTCGAGGTGCATGAAGGTCAGCACGTCGATGTTGGAGAACTGCGGGTGCCACAGGATGTCCGAGTGCACGAGGTTGAAGTTGGACGTGTAAAAGTCCAGCTCCTCGTCGAACTCCTTGCACACGTAGCCGAAGTGGCCCAGCTTGTGGATCAGGGCTGGCCCTTCGTGGTACCGTTGGAATTGCCCGAGCCGTCTCTTTTCAAAGGGCGTGTTGAAGGGTCCCTGCGAGTCGTGCGTGGCCGTGGGTTCGCCCTTGTTCTCTTCAACGTCTCGCTCCTGCTGGCCGTAGACGACGTGCATGAACGTGCCATTCGGGCGCGCGATGGTGACCATCTGGCCGCCACCAGGCGCCCTGTCGAGACTTTTCACCGTCGCGCCAGGCAGTTTTGCGGCCTTGTCAAACTCCTTCTGGTCCCTGGCGACAAAGGCCGGGCCCATGAACTTGGGCTTGCCGGTCTTGGACTTGGTCGCGACATAGATGTACGGATCTCTGCCGTAGCCGCGGAAATAGATGGCATTCCCGTCCCTCTTCTCCTCGACGAAACCAAAGTCCTTGGCGAACCTGGCGAACTTGTTGAGGTCCGGGTGCTCAAAGTAGACGTGGCCCAGGCGGGCTAGCTGGACCTTGGACGGGTCATTCTTCACGTCGGGAATGGGCATTTTGGGCGTGATGCGTTCACGGAGGAATCGAGGGAGGTACGAAAGTATGTCGAGGGCGTTGACCATGCTTTGGCTGGCTGGCTAGCCAAGGTGGTTGAAGAAAGATTGGAAAGCGCACGAGGCATGTCCAACACCTCCCTCCTCACATCTGCTCTTCTCGTAATATATGGCCATGTTTCCCCAGCTGACACGTACGTGCATACATACGTCAACTCAGCGCAGGCGGTCGGGGAGAGGTCAACGCCGCCTCTGGCTCAGGATTTCGGAGTCCTGCCGTGGACACGGCGTTGAAGACGGGGAATGGGTGTTCCGTCCCGCATCGGCCCCGCATTGAATGGCCGGAACAGACTATCAGGCCGTGCTGGAGAAGGAATTCCACCTGCAAGCTCTACCCTATGCCCATCCAACTGATATTTGACGATGGCAATGCGGGAGGGAATGTGTGCCATTCAAATCGATCGAGAGGCCTCCAGTCGTTGGAGCGGAATGATGTTCGTCCGTGGAGCTTTGTCGCGTGGACATGGACGCATTCTACCAGATGAGCCTGGTGAGCCTCGGCAGGGGCCCCGCCGAATCGCCGCGCTGCCAATCGGGCCTGCAAGGCTGCCAAAATACGGGGCACATTGACCACACACATGGAGGCCAAGGTCGCAAGACAGCAGATTTCAGAGTTTTCACAAGGACATGGAGTCACCAATGGTAGATCTAAGAGAAAAAAAATCGACGTCTAGTCTATCTGGATTCCACTGTCACAGAATGTTTAGATAACCAAAATCTAACCCTCGCCCGCTCCATCCCCGATCGGGCATTTCGTACTACGGAGTCCCCTTCTCCTTCTCACCAAAATCTACTCAGCGAGTGATAAACCATTGAGAAGAACACGCGTATGAATGTCAGTCTGGAGACAACAAGAGGGCTGATCAGCAAATTGTGTCGTCAAAGACTGGCAGATCTGGGGGGAGGGGAGCTCATGGTATCTCACATTGACTCACAATACGGCTTGCCTTCCTTCCGGGAAGAGGATTCTGTTCCTCAGCACTCCGATGCCTGTGACTTGGATATCTACAACGTCCTCGTGATTGAGGAACCGCCTCGGTGTCTTGAAGGCGCCGACTCCGGCAGGGGTCCCGGTCATGACTGCCGTGTACGCTGGGATAGTTGTGCCTGCCGTGTGAGAGCGATTAGTCCACCGATAATACCTGTCGGGAGGGGAGACGTTGTCGAAAGGGCAGCATCTTCATTCTTCTCTGGCCGATGACGGCACTCACTTTGACTCATGAAACTCAAAACCTGTGCGGGCGAGAACACCATGTCCTTCTTGATATCCCCGTCCTGCATGACTTGTCCGTTGATCTTTGTGACTATCTTCACTTCCTTGTTCTGCTGGAAGATCTCGGGGCTGATGAGAACGGGACCGATCGGCGCAAACTTGTCAAACGCCTTTGCATAGAAAAATTGACCTCCGTTCTGGGCGGGTAGTTGAAACACTCGGCATGACAGATCATTGCCGATGGTGTAGCCTAGAATGTAGGACCCTGCTTCTTCCGGAGAGACGTCGCGGCATTCTTTGGATGTGACAAAAACTAGTTCTCCCTGCCAGTAGAGGAAGCTCTCGGTCAATCATCTTTGACAGTTACCCTATATTGACGATAGAGAACTCACCTCCCAATCTGGGAAATTAGAAGCACAATATCTGCTCATGTGAATGTCCTCTCCAGGGGCAGCTAATGCCGCTGCAGGCTTTGTCCACACCGGTGGGTTGACGGGAACATTGAGCTGGAACGTGGAGTCCCAAGTCAGCTATCGCCTGCAAGGGTCCGAATATCGAGAAATGGCACCTTTGCTTCCTTCGCATGGCTTCTGTAGTTCAGTCCAACGGAATATATGGGTAGATCTTCCCTTGGAAGGGGTGAGAGGAGCTATACTCCTCCAGCTAGTCAGCACAGTATTGCATGAGTTGGGAAAAAGATTCACACAGGGCCGAGAGACTCATACCTTGCCCACGGTTGCCGTCACTTGGTCTTTGCCTTGAAGGAGGTCGTCGAACGAAGAATAAGCCTGGATGGAAGTTCCTGGCTCTGGGATCGCGGAGGCCTCGACGCCCAAGTCTGCGAAATACTTCGGTCCGCTACGCACCTCCGATTCAAAGCAAATCAGTCTCGAAAATGGCCCCATACTGTGGTGATTGACAGCCCAGTCTGGCGTTTGAGGAGATCGGCTTGGGATGGCTCAGTCAGTTCCCATACAAATATCGGCGGCACGACGTTGAGGTCATATGAAATCATTCTTCGGCGTAACCTCCTTGCAAGGCTTTAGATGGTGGAACATCAGCTGCAGCCGGCCCACCAAATAATGCCGCGCCGCCTATGTGCCCCGTATTTTCGTCAGCCCCGCTTGTGCCACGATACTCAGCGGCGAATCTCGACGTCTGCAAAGTCCGTTTCCATTTCTAGACCCGAGTAGCCTGTTTATTTACCCTTAATATGTGTTGTCGGTCGGGTTGTTAGTTGAAAACGGAGAATAGAGAATGAACACGGTAGGAGGGATGCGAATACATTCACGGCTGGCACTCCTTCCTAAAGTGGACACCTCTTCCGAATCCAAGCAGAACACTCAGAAGGAATGAATCGGGTATGGTAACTTGACTTGACCGGACAAATCACACTCCTTGTAAGGCCTGTTTAACTGCGCGACAGCACAGATTTCATGACGGCCAACAACTTCTCGGGACTATCACTCTCCCATTCCTGACTCCTCCACGCGACGAAAAAATCCGGCCTGACCACCACACACCCTGAGTCGGCGACGTCTCTGATCTTCGCCCAGTCGAGGTACCGATCCTCATATTCCTGCCGGAATCCAATTGAGTACACTTCAAATGGCACGCCAAGTTCGCTCGAGACCTTTTTGGCCGCGGCCCGCCAGCCATCCCCGCCGATCCCTGTGAACAGGGTGAAGTGGGCCTTCCCAGCGAGATCATACGTCGATATGGCTTTTGACGGGACGGTCCTGCTGAGCCAGACGTGCGGTACGCGTGCGCCGGGGTATGTAGTTGGATGATAGTGCTCTAGTGGATCAGAGTCGAAGGTGGGCTGGGGTCCCTGGTCGGATTTGTGTACCGCCGACGATGTGTACCGCTGGTTCATCTCGATACCCAGCCCGTGTTCTTCACGGTTGATCAAGCGGAGAGCGACTTGGAGGTCGGCGCGGCGCTTGCGGCCTCGTTCCGAGTCTTCTTTTAGGATGTTGAATGCTTCTACTCGCGCGGCAACCGTAGGTTCCATGTTACCTAGCACTTCCCAGATCTTTTTGTGGTTGCGGAGCGATGCGTTTGCCCTTGACACGAAAAACGTCAGCTCAGCGGTCGGAGATGCTGTCGTACGAGGCAAAACTTACTGTGTGACGACATCGAGACCGACGGGTTGGCGTTCAATGCTGTAACTGTCCAGCAGTTCGTTTCCAGCAATTCCTGCCGCGCTAAAGTCAGCACATGAAAGCACACACAGCACGCGTGTGCGAAGTTCGAAGGCTGCCCACCTTTGTCAACGAATGCGATCTTCCATGCCAGGTTATGCGAGTCTTGGATGCAGGTATTGGACCCAAGTCCATGATTCGGCGGATGTCGATGCACAGCATCGCCCAAGCAATAAACGTTTCCTTTTGAATACGCCTCAGCCGCCGTCTCGTTGATCATCCAGGTCGAAATGCCCTTGATCTTGACCTCGATAGTGTCGTCACCGATAAACTCGTGCACGCGTTTGATATACTCTGCAGGGCTTCGCTCTTTTCTCTCGGCGCCGAACGCGGGGAAAATAATACACAGCCATTCGTACCAGGGCTTCACCATTCGAATGCACCCGATCCAGGCGTAATCCGGGTGCTCTTTGTCCGGTGTCAAGAGCCAATGCAGATTGCCCATACGGTTCTCCATGAGATGTGCCATATCGGCCTCCATTAGAATGTTGATGGCATACCCTTGGTCTGGGCGCTTGATCATCGGAATCTCGAGTTGCCTCATGATCGGGCTGCGCGCCCCGTCTGCGCCGAACAGATACCTCGACCGGACTCGATAGTCTTGGCCGGTCACCTTGTCGTGGAGAGTGGTTGTGACACCCTTGCCGTCGGGTTCTTGCACAAACGAGACAAACTTGGTGTCCCATCTGCATTTAAACCCGTTCAATGTCGCGTACCGTATGAGTATTGGCTCGAGCAGCGTTTGAGGCAGGTCCAGCGGATCTGAAGGGCTGGCGAGCTCATAATCACCCTTTAAATCACGATTAGAACTGTTATTGATGGCCTGATACCGCAGCGGATGCCCACCTTTCGCTTTGGATCATTACCCCAGGAATATATGCGCGCATACTCCTCTCCAGCCATACTATTTGACCACCGCGTATGGATCATCGTGTCTCCTGCCGTTCCCACTTGGTAACATTCCTTGTCGACTCCGATGTCTCGGAGACAGTCTTGATCTACGGTTAGAGCGTGGTTTACAGTTTCAAATCTGAATCGCGACTATCTCACCTATCGCTGCCATATTGGTGATATGAGCTCGTGGTGTGTCGGCATTGCTGGGATCTTGGCTCACGATTAAGCCGGTTAAGCCTAACAGGTCGCAATGAGCTCAACATCCATGTGGGACATATGGGCGATTGCACCCACCATGTTGTGTGAGAAAGCATGCTAGTGAAGCTCCAGCTGGACCAGTGCCGACAATCAGATAATCCGTGTGGACATCAGCAGCAGACTCGTTCGCATCCGTTCCATTGAAGCCTTTTTCGTTGATCCCGTTCGTTTCAGACATATTGTGGTGATATCCTCGATGCGAGTGTATACAGGTTGATGCTATATTTCAGGGCCAATGGTAGGCTCTGGTCGGGGAGGTTTATATCCTACCTCGAGGCATGTCTTTGGTAAACTGGTGCAAATAAGATCCGCCCCAATGAAGAGGCCAAGTCTAAGGTGACACGTCTACCCCATGGCTTTTGCTGCCAGGATGGACTGAGCGTTTGCGATGATGGACACCGGGAGAAATCTGTGTTTCTTGTAGCTAAGTGGTCTGACGGTGCCGAGGCACCCCTCTACCCCAAACTTTAAGTGATGAAACCATAAATTTTGTAAGACTGTGAAGTCTTGACTTCAGTTCCGCCGCGTGGTGCGACTGAGATCTAGTGGGGTAGTAGGAGTTAATCCCCGCTTGTTGTGAGGAGGCGAACTAGCTGCTCCCTTCATATGAGGTGTTATGGTGACATTGTTGGTAGGAAATGGGGTAATCCACGGATAGCATGGGGTCAGGAGGAACAGGCTCCGGAACCCCATTCACTTGACTCGAAGTCGATGCTGCTTTTGCTGGGTTTGTACCTGACGAGTCATGCCCGGACCGTATCCATGGGCCGTGACGGATATCTGGGCAGAGAGCGCCCGAAATATTCATGCAGTCTATCAGATGACTCAAACTCGCTGTGACACTGGCGGTCCATGTGTAGGCCCTAGACAACATCAGAGAGCCGCATAAGGATTCGCTCTGCCTCATCCCCAGTTAGGGAACAAGTTGGGCCTCCAGAGTGAATCATCTTTTCATGAGCCTGTCAAGGGTGTTCGTCATCTCCACGCAACATGGCCATGGCAGCTTTGCGATCTCGTCCCTGTACATGCTGAGTACCTTCAAGCTGCCGTATTTGAGACCCGCGATTGGTCGTGAGTGCAACTTCTGCCACGCCACTAACGCCGAGAGGAATAAGATGACTGGGAGCCAGACAGCCGATCTTCGCTCCGGAGCTTGTGAATGTCCGTCACAATAGTCGAGGACAAGCCACGCAAATTCCATTGCTTTGTCTGGAATGTCGATTTGTTCCACGAGTGGTGAGGGATTGCGTTGACTTTCCCTGAAACTTGAGGCAGTTCCGTACCCGGCCAAGCGAGGAAGCTTTCCGAGTTCGGGGCACATCAGCTGGAGTTTGACAAAGTAGTAGAGAGCGAGGACATCGGTGCCAACGTGGCGTTGGAAATGCTGCTCCCATCGGCAAAGGGCAGCCAGCAAGTCAGCGCTTAGACGAGTGTATTCTGACTGGGAGGTCAATGGAACGTAAGGGCTTCGTAGTGGTATGCGGTTGCTTGACGACCTATCAGCCACGCCGTCTTGGCGATCCGTGAAGAAGGGCATCGAGAGGTGACATCGCTGTGTATAAATGATGTCGCTCAGGAGCACGATGAGAAGCAGGAGGCCATCTTCTCGACTTCGAACATCTTGTGGCAAAGCATAGCCGTGTGTGAGAGAATTATACAGAGTGCGGAATTGGTGATTCGACGAGGGCATTCTTATGAAGAGTTCAGTCCTCGAAAAGTGGGGTGCTAGCCCATAATGGACAGCGTGGATAGTATCGAGTAGTAGCAGGTAGCTCATAAGAGAACTGTATGCAATTAGTTGCCAGTCTGTCCGACTCGCTCGTCGTTAACTCTACCTTTTTATGGTGACATCTTTCTCGGGCAGTTCCGATGAGGTATACAGCGGTGAACAGCCTTCAGGAAGGTGCAACCGCCTGGAGATCTGCAGTTTGTCAGCGCCAATGGTACACCAAGGGATTGGGGCCTCATAACGCCTCACGGTAACAACATTGCAAAGAAGAACAGACGACATCCTCCGATACGCCCGGTCCGTGGACAAGACGCCATAAGTGATCAAGAGCGAGGCCTAAAATAGGTAGGTAATTAGTTAACCAGTGTTAGTCCCGAGGGAACGACGTCTTCGGCATTGCTCAGGCTTAGAAGAGAATGAAAATGAGGTGGTCCTTACGGCAATCACTGCCTCTAACATTCGAGCTTCGCGGTTGTCGACTTCTAGCATAACCGACCACAATCTGGTACCAGCAATAAACAAGCCTGCCGCGACATCGGCTGGATCGGTCCCGTTTGCGACAGCATAGGCAGCCGTATTAGACGCCCGAGCTGATGCCGCGGCCCCCAGACATGCAAGCGCATACTGGAGATACGGAGGAAGTGGATTTGAAGGCCAGTTTGCAACATCCACAGCGTCTAGAAAGATGTGATTGAATGAGGCAAAGAACGACTGTTGCAGTTGCGCCATTTCCTCTTCTGGTAGGATGATTGGAACTTCGGACAGCATGACCACGGGATATGTATACTCTCTGACCGAGTTCTATTTTTCTGCGACTCAGGGAAAGTACTTGAGACGGTAAGGTATCGTTTCAGCGCCTACCTCGTCCATGTTCTCCGAGCTGTCTATCACTGAGTCGACGTCGTGCGAGGCGTCGTCCTCAGCGCCCTCAGTGTGCAGCAGTGCAGCCCGAAAACGGTCCAGGAACGTGACTGCGGGACTTTCGTTCGCATCGTGCACATCCCATCGAGTCGGATGGCGCTCGCCTGGCCACTGCCGTGAGCTAGAAAACCTCACCTCTGGACCTGCTTTGGGCTGTTCTGTGGACATGGTGGGTACGAGTCCCCTGAAGCAGCCAGGACGGCCAAGGTTAGAGATATCAGGATGCGGGATACACTTTGGTGAATAAGAGGTATTGCAACCAACAATGTGAGTGAGGCAGCTGATCATCTCGCCTTGATATCAAGAACAACGAGGATGCGGAACAGATGCTGCCCTTTCAAAACGTGCCAAGACATGATGTGACCTAGCTTGATACGATCCTTTTTCGATGCTGCTTTAAATAACCTTTGGGCCGAGGAGCTGCCCTCACCCACTTACCCACGACTCCCCATTTCTTGTAAAACCTCCAGAGACCCCGGATTTCAGGAGTTCCCCAGGTTCCACACCTATCACTTCCAAGCGACTCCAATCCGTAAGAGGTCAGCCGAACTTGTGGTCATGGCCAATATCAGCATCACGTCCCCAGGAATGACCCGACAGGATAAGAAGGTGCGTCCTTGCCTGCAACGGAATGTGAAATGTGCAGAGTGCCAGGCGATGCACGTTCCGTCGTCGCGCGCATTCCGATGCCTCACACGGAAAACTGACTAGAATGGTAGTGTGATATCTGCTCTCGGTGCTTTGCCAGGTCAGAGCACCTTGCAAGGCATCGCCGAACTCGTATGCATACAATGTTATTGTTGTGTTTGCACAATGTTGACTCGGGCTCATGATTCCAGACACGAAGGAGAAGCCATTCACTTGCCCGTATTGTCGGAGGTCTTTTCAACGCTCTGATGTCAAAGCCGTCCATGTCAAAAAGTGTCCCGCTGCACCTGCGGACTATTGCAATGGAGATTCAGGCAGGGAGGGTTCAGCACGTAAACGTGTCCGCATTGCTTGCAATAGCTGTCGGAAACGGAAAATGCGTTGTGATGGGAACGAACCATGCGCTCCATGTCAATCGACCACATCTATCTGCCACTACGGGACGGCAGCGGCCTCTCCCAGGGCACCTAGTCGATCATCACACACCGACGGATCTACTGGAGCCTATCCGGACCAGATGGTGGATGCATTTGATAACCACGTTGACGATGATGGCCCATCGGACTCGTTTCCCTTGAGGATGCCACAGTCAGACCAGAGCAATGGTGCTGCTCTGAACGACGGCATGGGACTTGAGACAACCCTTGATGCTAGCATAGGGTCTATGCCGAACGCTGATCCAGGTGCGCTTCCACTGCCATTTCAAGGACATCCAGCGATCCCGGCCTACGACAGCATGAATAGCGAAGTGCCAGACATGTCCATCCCTCATGAAAATCTCCTTTACCCGTTTCCGGATCCAAGCGGAGTGAATGAGTTCTGGCAGATGCCCTCAGTGGTTTGGTCTTGTGTTTCCGGTAGATTGACTCGCATGCTAATTTGTTCAGAATTCTCAATTCTGGTTCGATGGATCAGATCTCGCTTGGAATGAAAATTTCTTCGACTCAAACTCGCCACTGCTGGACCATGTATTGCCATCTTCTATGCAAAGCCTGACTGCTGTGATGCAAGAGTACTTCGACCGCAAATCCAGAGCACCTTCACCCGCATTCAACAAAGCTAGAAAGATGTGGTACTCAGCTCCGCCGAATCTGAACGACCACAACAAAGACATTGTCAGAGTATTTCTGAAAATCTTTCAGAGACACATACCCGAGACCTTCTCCCTATTCAAAAACCCTGCTGTGAATTGGAAGGGCCGAGCGGAGTACACCCTTGCAATGGCGGCCACTGGAGGCCTGTTTTGTACCGTTCCTGGCAGTGCCGAAGTTGCCAAGTCAATGTACAACGATGCCCGAAGGCTTTTGCTGGCATCTGTAAGTGCCCTCCTCGGAGAAAATCCACAGACATCTAATCCCTATTCAGTTCAACATGAAGAATGTCCTCGACGAACTTTCCTCAACCCTAGAGGACAAACTCGTTACGGTGAAAACAGTGAGTTGGAGATGAGATTGCGAAGACGTCTACTGATGCAGAGAAAGTTTATCCTTCTCGAATTATACGGCCTCTGTAGCGGTGACAAAAGAAGCTATGAGTTCGTGGAAGCTTTCCATGGAAACTTGATACACGTATGTTCTGAAATATGTTATTTTCCAATCAGATGACTGACACACTTCATAGTCAGTGCAAGAGTATAGCCAAGCATGGAAAGCATCTGAGATGAACGACAGAAGGGAAGACGACAGCGTCCGGTGAGGACACTCCGCGACCTTCAGAAATGCACTGCATATGCACTAACTGCTCGGAAGGCTTCTTGAAACTCTATACATACTCGAAGGTTACCGGGTCATAATTATGCAGTGCCCACCATCCTTACCGTGGCACCATCCAGATTCTTTTGCTGAGTCACCTCCTCCTGGGAGCCAAGTCGGCCGGCTGCAACGTCTGGTGGTAGACCTCACTCGTGGAGGTCCCACAACCGAACCTGAACTGTACAAAAAATTCAGCCTAGCAAGTTTGTCATACTTGTTTACTTTCCTATGGCATGCAAAATATCCCCGCCAGAACAGTTATGGCGTTGATAACATCGTTATCGAAAGTCTTACTCTGGGCAAGAGCGACTTTGTGGAACTAGCTTGTGACTCCTGGCTACACTCACTTGGTGAGGGGCCGGAGCCTTCGCACCTTGTGGTCTACCACATGATAAACATCATGCTTCACACAAACCTCGCGATTCTACAAAGCTTCGCCCACTCTGCACCTAGTTCTGCAGCACGGGATCCCAAGAAGAGCTTGGCTGCGCGAGAGATTCACGGATGGACTCAAAGCAGACATTACAAGGTCGCACGATGGCATGCTGAAAATATGCTTTCATCGGTTGAAGGAGCATTCGTGACTTCATTGAACAAGGCGGAGGCAGCAAATCCGCAACAGATTTCGTCACGGTCAACTTTCTCGGCCACAGAACCACGACGGTTGCCATTCGAAGCGCCCCATGTTCCATATGCCATATACTATGCGACACTGGTTCTTTGGACCGGCGCAGCAACTGAAGAGACTGCTGGTTCAGCTTCTGTATCGGCTCAGGCCTTGATTGCACGTGGTGAACGAATATTGTTCCTACACAAAGTGCACATTGCGCAGCTGCTAGCCCGTGTCTTGAATGAGGTGAAATAGAGCTCAATCACAACAAGAACGGCTTCTGAGGACTTCGGTTCAAGCACTAAGTGTATGCCGCACACTACTTCGAGCGGCAGTTATTGACGCCGTCCAAGGTACGAAGTAATTTGAGACCTTTTTCAGTTGCAGAAAGACTCATTCTGGGACCGGCAACAATCACAGTATCAAGTTGTCCCTTCCGGCTCTCCGAACATCTGTGTGCCGGGCGGGCAAGGTGAACTTGCTTCCCCGTCGGGAACGCGGCGACGAGATGTGGAGCGGGTTGGGGTACCGACCTTGACCCGGCTCATGGGAGTCCTGAAAGTCTACCCAATCGCTTTCCCTCTCGCAACTAGGGCTGGATCGACATCATCCGTACTCTCAATACATAGTACCTTAGACCAACCGAGGCTTGCACCAAGTTGGTGGACGAGCAGGGTCGCCTTTCATATTGCATATATACGAAAACAACTCCAGGTCACAAGTCATCAGACACAATCAGCCAAAATGCCCAATAAGCTACGAGATGACCTTCACAAGATCGACACCAGCTCTTTTGACTATATCTACGAAGAGAATGCTACGATTCAGCTGAATGACGGGCGCGGCATTGTCCGTTGCAACGTATTCAGGCCGAAAGCGCCCGAAGGAGCAAAGTTCCCTGTCCTGGTAACGTATGGGCCTTATGGCAAGGACGTCCACTACTCGGTGTGAGTCACCGTCTTCTGTGTATACAAACAGGGCCTTGGTTTTCTCACAATTGAATCTAGGTTTCACGCCGCTTCGTTTGCAGAGGTTCCGGAAGAACACCATTCACCACATTCTGCATGGGAGACACCTGACCCTGGATACTGGACTCGACACGAATATGCAATTGTACGGGCCGACGAGGTTGGTCTCGGTCAATCACCAGGTGTGCTCAACACCATGTCCAGAGATACGAGCCTTTGTTTCGTGGACGTGATTGAATGGGCAGCCTCTCAGCCATGGTCTTCAGGAAAGGTTGGTCTCCTTGGGATCAGCTATTACGCCGGTAGCCAGTGGCGAGTTGCCGCGCGACGCCCTCGAGGCCTTGCTTGCATGATCCCCTGGGAGGGCATGAGCGACTATTACCGCGACCGTTGTCGTCACGGCGGCATCTTGTCAAACACCTTCATTGATTTCTGGTGGAATCGACAGGTGAGTGCTTGATCTTCTATGAGCTTTCGTCGCTAATGGTTCTTTGCGTTTAGGTCATTGTCAACCAGTATGGACGGCCTGGGAGGGCTGCACGAAACTGGGGCCCAGATACCATCGAAGGCAGTTTGGATGAGGACGAACTTCGCGCCAACTGCCATGACCAGAACGTAGACAACGTCAGGAACCGCTTCGTCGATGATGAGTACTATGCGAGCAAAGACTACAATCTGTCGGACATAGAGGTGCCCTTGCTCTCCGTTGGAAACTGGGGTGGCATCCTCCTCCACCTTCGAGGCAATGTTGAAGGGTTCCTGAATGCTGGGTCCAAGCACAAGTACATCCGATTCATCACTGGTCGTCATGACCTTCCATTCTACACTAAGGAATGTGTGGACATGCAACGGAGTTTCTTAGACGCCTTCCTCAAAGGACATGATCCTCTGGGGTGGTCATGCGACAAGCAACCAAAGGTTGGGTATAAAGTCAGAATAGGCGACGTCGGTTTCAACGATGCCGCCGCCGAGAGTGCTTATCCCACACGGCACGCAGAGGACTGGCCAATCCCCGGTACGCAGTATACGCGTTGCTATTTGACGCCTAGCCAAGGTCTTATCGAGTCTCCCTATGCTGGGGATGTGAGAAAGTTGTCGTACGAGGCCTTAGGAGATCTTAAGAACCAACATCTTATCCGGTTTACCAGCGAACCGTTCAAGCAGGAGACCGAGTTCACAGGCCACTTCATGGCACACTTGAATGTCTCCGTTACTGCAACGGAAGGTTCGACGAGCAAGCCGAGCGACATTGACCTCTTTATCACCATCCGACATTTGAACGCCCAAGGGAAAGAGATCCTATATACCGGCACTGTTGGAGATCCCGTGCCTGTGACCAAAGGCTGGCTCCGGGCCAGTCTGCGAAATGTCAACGATAAAAGCCCGAGACACAAACCATGGCATCCTCATCGCGAGTACCTGTCTACTGATCATGCACCACTTACCCCTGGACAGGTGTATCCGGTGGACGTGGAGATTTGGCCGACCAATGTCGTCCTGTCGCCTGGAGATCGTCTGGTGCTGGAGATATCCTCGGGCGATACGCAAGGTGCAGGCTTGTTTGAGCATAATTCGAAGGAAGATCGAGACGAAGTGACTTTCGGCGGCGTGAATCATGTTCACTTTGGGAAAGAGCATCAGAATTGGCTATTGATGCCTTTGATTCCGGCAGGCCAACCTTCAGAATAGATGGAGACCGATGTTGACCTATGATTCTGGTATAACAGCAGCAAAATAGAAGAAGTGTGGCCTATATTCAGCCGCCAAACAATCACCTCTGCTGTGCCAAATCCGACTTAATCTAGCATTTTAGGTGTCCGTTATTATGACCTTGGAACACTCGTGACATAACCAATATTCACCCACTCAACCAAATCTTCCCTCCTACCATTCTCCCCCTATTTTGTATCTCATGATACTGTTATTCCATTTTCCTACGGTCGCGCGCCATAATCGGTTCAGATTCTGCATTGCCACCAAAAGTCAGCATTATGTCCCCCCTCTTGATTAAGCTTGTATTCAAAAGATGTAAGAAGATGTGCAAGGATTCTCGCTTACTCCGTAAGTCCAAACACCCGTAAACATGACTATAACCATTGTACCTTCGACACGGTCGAGGCCAGCAGGTCGATCAGAGACTCGATGCGAGCGGCTCGAAGGCCGATACGGAGGTATTCGTCGCCAGTCCGATGGCCAATTTGAACCGGGTTGCGAGACAGGTCCTTCCTGCGGCTGATTCTGCGTCTGCTCTGTAGGGGGTTCTAATGTCTCATCGCTTCCAGTGTGGTGGATATCGTACGCGCGGAGCGTTTCGCGAACCGTGGTAGGTTCTACAATCGTCTCTGTGCTGCTCATTTTTGCTCTCTGGGAAGAAGAGTAGGAGCAAGTGAATCAAGATTGGAGGCTTGCAACGAGCGTGGCAACAACGCAGCTTTCTCTTTTCTCAGTAACCAACAGACCCGCGGCAATTGGAGCTGTACACCATCTGTGTCAGGGCCAGACGGTGCCGCTAGACACGTCGCAGCCCCAGCGTCCGGGCGACCTTTGCGGCGGCTACCTATGGGGAGATCACGCCCGGGCATGCCCTGATGGCCTGATGGATATACACTCCACCCCCATTCCGGGGCGCCTCGGGCAACCCCATATCGGCTGATTTCCCACTTTCTGCGGAACCCCCCCTTCGGAACAGGGACATGGGAGCCTCGACTCGGGTAAGTAACTGTCGGACCGAATTGCTGCTGGCTGATTTTGTCTACGATATTATTGTTCATCAGAGGCAAGAGCGTTCCCGCTTGGATCTCACCCAACATGAGTGAGAGCACAGCTACGCAGGTCTCACGTAACTACCCAGGAACCAGTCTCCTGTGAAAATGATCGTCAAAATGGCAGGCGATTCTTTCTCCCGCATAGAGATATCCAGCATCGAGGGCAGAGCCCAGTCGACGCGACTTCGCCAGAAACTGTTCCATTCTCTCCACACGGCATTGAGATCATCGGAGAAACTCATCAAAGATGCGATCCTGGTGGACAGTGGTCTTAGCGATTCCGAGGTCAATCTCGAGTACGCGCTCGCCATCTCAGAATTGCGCACGCACTATACTTCCATCGATCTGGAAAAAGACCTCAAAGCTCAAAGGGCAGCAGAGAACCTCGGGGCAACGACGAGTGTCGGCACCGTTTATGTGATTCCTGCGAAGCAAAACCTGTTCTATTCTGTCATCTCAGCTCTCACTGCGGCTCTGGCGGCTGGTAACTGTGTAGTCGTCGAGGTATGTTAGTTCTCCTCCTGCAGACGTCACCGGTCAACGTATTCTAGATGCCTCTCTGATTCCAAATGCGTCCAGCTACCTCCTACGCTCACAAAAGTCTCTGGTGTGCTACGCAAAATCTTACCCTCCGCACTCGATGCGGACATTTTCGCCGTCAGCAGCACAAGACCATCAGAGGACTTCCTGGCCAAATGTCACGTTTTGGCACAGTCTGGAGACGAGGAAGTGTCGGCAACAGGCGGTCTGCAGTCGAACTCGTCCCCCAAGGTTGTGGCGGTCGTGGATAGGACTGCAAAGATTCCAGAAGCGGCCATGGCAATCGGTGCATCCAGAGTGTCCTTCAATGGCCGCTCCGTCTATGCTCCCGACGTTATTCTCGTGAATGAGTTTGTCGCCGACGACTTTCTGTATCACCTTGTCCAGGCAGTAACATCGCCCTTGCTGAGTGAGACTCCTCCAAGATCACCACATCTGGCAAAGGGACAGCCCGATGGTTACGCGAGAACGTTGAAGGAATGCGAGGGCAATGAAAGCGTAAGGGTGGTTGTGTCAAGCTCGAACGGCAGCATCGTTGAGGTCAAGGATCGGTAAGCGCGGTACATTCCGGCTCCAGGGTCAGCGCTTATGGGACATTGATTCTAGGTCAAAAGCCCCCCTTGGACGCAGGATAGACGGCCGACTGATCATTGTCACCCGGATCACGAGCTTGGATGATGCTATCGACCTTTGTAACAGGTATGTATAGGATTTTCTATTTTTCTGGCACTCCGTTCCGGCTACAAACAAACGCATGGCACTGGCTGACACGATATCTTGTATTGCCAGCTTCGGAACCGCCCTGGAAGCGAATTTCGTCTTTGCAGCGCCCATTGAAGCAAACTACACAGCGAGATTCATCGATGCACGACTTTCGTGTATAAATCACATCCCTGCTGAGCTGCTAGGTAGGTACCATTCCAATCACCCTCAAGTGAGGCGGTTGATACTGACAGTTTTTCAACAAAAGTCGGCCCTTTCGCGCCCAAGCATCCGACAATCGCACCAAGCCCGAGCCCGCGGTACACCCCGACATTGTTTCGCTCTCCTCGACCACGACTAGCTCATCCATCAGAATTGACGATTATCAGCCAGGATGCCATACGCTCTCGATCGACCAAGGAGCTGGAGTCCTGGAGTCGAGCGGTGCTGCAGCGGGCGCTGCCAGCCATCAACCAGGGCGAAGGCAGGGCCGTTGGCTTCTTCGATCAAGCGTTTATGACGATCGGTATCGTCATCGTCTCGGTGGTGGCAGGGAGCGCCTTTGCCGTTTTTAGAATGATCAGACAGCGGTAGTGGCATATCGTCTGATTCTGAGACTGGAGAGATGGTCCTTTGAAGAGAACCTGCGAGACGGGCGTTGTAATATATATCGGGATGTTCTATGACAAACAAGGCGCTTTCGATCCTCGGATCTTAAAAGGAATCACGAGCTGGTTAGATCGTGCGTGCGAGCCAGTCCCAACATACATTTCCTCGCATACCCAGTGGTGAATCTCGAGTCTGCAAAAGGTCTCACAACTTGATGTTGAGGTGCCGACCAAGGCCACTAAAACCCTCTCTGCAATCAAGTTGCAATTGAGGCCCTTCTATCTAGGCCTTTCCCAGGAGGGGCGTTCAGGAGTGCTTCAGGCCACAGGCCAAAAGGTATCTAGAACAGGGAGGAACTGCCAGAGAAGCAAGAGAACAAGACGGAGCACTTCATGAATACCAAGAAAAAGGTGCATGTGTTGCAGCAGTTAAAGGTTGACGGTGCAACCAATTGAATTGCCCATTGTGTTTCATTTTCGTCAGATTTCCGTCGTCTCTCCGTGATGGTTAGATCAGCTGATATCTCTCGTCGCCGGGACGCTTCTTTGTCAGCTCCTCCACTCTAGTTGCAAGAATCCGTGGCAACTGGTGAGCCTCTCCGAGATACCTTAACGCGCTAACCGCCAGGCGAAGCGCGCTCCTTGCGTTTTGAGACTGGGTGGCTGTCAGGGCCTGGGCATATTTGACCCCATACAAGATGGCGGCCATGCCGAGAGCGAGTCCGAAGCAGGGTGTTCGCCGATAGAGCTTTAAGTCCAATGGAACCAGGTTGATGATGCCATGGGCGGCCGAGATTGACTCCTCGTTGGGGCAGAAGGCCGTTGTCATGAAGTCGGGACCAATGTCAGTCAGATGAGGGAATTTGCGAAGGATCCCTCCAGCTTCCGGCCAGTCAAGGAGAATCCTGGTCAGATGCAGAATCATTGAAGTCGAAAAGAGCTGCTCGTCGATTCTCCCATCGCTTTTCACCACTTCATTGCCACTGAGTTTCATGCAGCTTACTAGGAGGTTCATTTCCTCGACTGCCTGGCTGGCCAGTGGAGGGCTTAGCACTCTTGTCGGGGACTGCCACTCCAGGACTTGGCCCATGAGGTGTATCGAAGCAACCCTGAAAGCGAATGTAGACCAGTAGTGACGCTTTGGTGGTCGGCGTCGATAAAACCGGAGCTCTGATGGTGCATGTTTTGGTGCGAAACATTCCATGTACTCTCGACAGTGGCCGGGCAAGGGGCGATCGACAGGTGCGAGCGACATGCGCATCCAGGAACCGGTGCTTCCAGATGCAGAGAACAACCCCGCAATGAAATACAATTCCCACCACGTTCGGTTCCACATTTCATCGAGGATGGCGGGCGTTTCCCGATCGGGAGCTGTAGCGCTTGGCCTCCTGTTCATCCCGGTCAGCAGGGCCAGATCGATAGCCAGGTCGAGGCGGCGGCATGCCAGAGCTCGGTTGTTGTTTGCGTACTCCGAGAGCGCCAATAGCATGAGACTCTGAACCTTGAAACCGTCATCGGGAACACAGGCTAGGCTGGCTTGAGCTGCCGTGGCCTGGAAAGACTCTGCAACCTCGCGCGTAACAAAGGGCGCGGGAACGAGGGATGAACCAAGGATACACATTGCCGCGATCAAGTGATCGGGCAGAAGACTTGGATTCTTTTGATAAAGCTTCTCGGGTATGATAAAAGGATGCGACGGGAAAACACTGCCATAGAAGACGGACACTAAAGAAGCGGTGAGCGTCGACCGTCTATCGAAGCCAGACGTAGCCGTGGAATCTCGGGAATCCTTCTCTGGGTCCCACAAAACTAGCCATTCGACTTGATTAGTCCCAGCGTGGCCATGGTCCAACTGAGCAGCTGTTGACTTACGTTTGTACTGGAAGGAAGAGGCATTGTCAGTGGAGGCGAAAAACTTTGCATTGTGTTCTCCTCGTGCACGTGTTTGACCCCTATTTCGTTTCCGCTCATTAGTTGAAGCGAACACACACTCTCTCTCAAGCAAGTTCTTACCAGGAGCCCGCGGGAGTGTGTCCTATCCCATAGCAGCCCTGCAGAAACTCACTATCCATTCTCGTCTTGTTTTTGGGTGATTAAGGAAGCCGTCTCTTTCCCCGAGTGTTTCTCGGCCACCGGTGGAACAAAAGCTGCAGAGATTTCCTCTTTATATTTGTGACATGTCAACTCCCTTGTTCAGCACGAGCCTGATGGTCGCCGATGGGAATAGACCCCGAGGTCCTGCTTTATGATTGGTCTACCCAAACAAGCCTAGAACAATACAACCTAGTAGCCTTTCGGCCTCTTCACATCAACCCTATAAAGATCAGTCATGTGGACGATTTGTGATCTACTGGCACCCTCCAGTTTCTCGGTTCATTCCTAGGTACGAGGCGAGGTGACATGACTATCCAGTGCTTTCCTGCTCTCAAGTCGACCGAAGAATGAACTGCCATCGTTAGCAGTATCTCTCTCAAACCTCTCCAGTCCTAGATCCTTGTTAATGGAGACACCGAGGACAAGGCCTGCCCGGGTCTCTTGTGATCGGATGATGTGTGCGACTCTGGATTGCGTGGTTGCAAATCCCTACTTAGAATATTGTTGTGGTGAAAACGCGAGAGAAAGGATTCCATTCTGCGTCTAGCTCAATCATATATCTATTCTGCTCGATTCCGAGGGCCAAAGTTCTCTGCGGCTTTAGCTGTGGACACCACCTCCGTCGATCATTCAACTCATGCCTCTGACTGTTGGCCTCCTAGCGGGGATCAGACTGACGACGCGAAATGTCGCGGCTAAGTTGCATCAGTTGGCAGGGTTTGGAGGGCTTTCTTTTATGAACTGGACGGTTATTTGAAGTCGGTTCTGAAGGGCAGCTGGTTGACCATCCACATCGAATGCGGCGTAATTGTGACCACCATTTCGTGCATTTCTTCATCCCGGAGGTTGACAAACCCCTTGACCGATGATCCTCGTAAGGTTGCAGCAGCGATATTATGAAAGCACATTTCAACCAGCTTCCTGTTGTAATGACTCCATTTGTTCGCTGCTGCCTAGGCAGAAAGCCACACTCTCGATAGTCAACCTTGTCTCAGAGCACTCTGAGCTCTCCGGGCTCGGTGACTTTCAACCGGGGAATTTCCAGAATTTCTACTGGATTGGATTGAGTGGTGGGGATTTTTCAAGCTCGGCTGGATGAGCTTCAGCAGGTTCTCAAATGGATCTTGATGGCCACAGAAAGGACATGTGTGTGGGTTGCTGGTGGCACGACTCTCAAGTCATCTCGGCCAGTATTGCGCTACTTTGCCATTTTGAGAGCAGAGCTGATGATGACGGCGCTGGGACCTGACATTGTTCGCGAATCGAAAAAGACCCCGCCTGGTCACCGCCGGCCAAAATGATTCGCAGATTTGCAGAGGTGAAGTGGAGTGATTCGCCGTCTCGGGTATTGATTTGATCCTGAGCTCGCCCGTTTTTGTTTTTTTTGTGAGAGCAAAATATCCTTTGCATGAATTTTCTTCTTTTCTTCGATGCTGCCTTTGTTGGTTGTACCCCGTGCCTTTATCTGCAAGGAGGATGACTGAACTCAGGAAGAGAGCTTGCGCAGGGTGCGGTAAGCTGCCTATCAAGCCCTACGTCGAATCGTCTCGAGTTCTGCACGTCTGGCAGAGTCGAGGAAAATCACATGCGACGGAGCCCTACCTTCGTGCACGCGATGTGTTGGTCTTAAGATTGGCTGCCACTATCTACCTCGGAAACCCTTGAGATGGCTAAGGAAACAACCAAGTTCGTTTCGTCCCCAGACTCTCCGACTGTTAGTCTCGCCGTTGCTACACCGACAGACTTGTCACACAGCCAATTGTCCGCAGCCCAAGGTTCTTTGACGTAAGCTAGCACCGCTTGGCTAGCGGGTGCACATCTAACGCAATGACCCAGCTCCCATGGCACCACCAACACTACCGGTAATCTTGTTCCCCAGCTCCACGGGGTGGGCGTGCATTTCTATTCTTTATCTGGCACTCGATGGATGCAAGGCGATCCCTAATCTCCGATTCCCCGGATCTCTCGCGGTGCTGCGTGCGGCTCTTGTCTCTGCTGCCGACGTACTGAAGTGTCAGGGGTGTGCGACGAGATTCCTGTCGGGGATGCAGAATGCATAGCTCATTGGCGTGGTTCTTCTATCGGCTGCAGAATGTCACTCCAAGATTTTGCATTCACTAACATCGACGGACCATATCGCCGGCAATGCTCACGCCAAGCGAACTGTCAGTCTCCGGAGCCTTGACAGCGACTGCGACAGGGCCGCAGCAGAAGCTGCCTTCGATCTTTCGTTTACGACAGAGCTGGATGAGGCCGAGTGGAGATGCCTGGCGAAGAAATCATCGTTGCGTGAAATCCACGACACGTCCGACACGTCGCGACCTTGCTTCATGCGCGTGTTGAGCAATCTGGAAAGACGTCCAGTATTTTGGCACACGGTTTCACCTCCGCCAGATGCTCCTATCCAGTACTACCTTTCAGACGACTTGTTCTCCTGACCGACCGGTATGTCTCTTAGTGGCGGACAATGCTCGTCGCCTCGTTGACTCTCTGAAAGGCGGTTGACACTTGGACGCTTGGTAGGATGCACATAGAAATAAGGATCTGAGGACATGAGCATCTGACCCGGTCTGACCTGCTTCATACCGTTGGACTAGCCCGATTCGGATATTTCCTGGATCTCTTGGCACTACCCGGTACGGCACCGGCTACTATTCAAAGCCTCTACTGTCACAGACAGAACTTCTCTTCCTTCTCAATCGATCAACTATTGACCACTAGATCGGTCCAACACATACAACCATGACTGCTATTGCGGAATACGAGGAAACAGAAGCCGGATTCAACGAGTTACACTGTCGGGAATTTTGCATCCTTGTCAGCACTTCATCCAGATCTGGTTTCTCGACTTGTAAAGGTATTTTAAAGTGAATTTTCAAGCAAGCTGTAGTGCCACATCTGTGGTGATGTCGACCGACTTAACAAGGCCCGCATCAAGATCCAAAGCAAGCTCTTCAATTCTGATGCTTCTGACGCCGTTTCGTGAACACAGAGAAGCCTGAACGAACAGATTCATTCGGACCAAGGGTTGCCCAAATTGGCAGAGAAATCGGGTTGGCCGATCCTGAGGCTGGCTAGCCGAGATCGTTCGATCAGAGAGATCACAGTGCTGGCCAAAGCGGTTCAAGTTGTCTGACTGTCTATTCAGAACTGACACTGAGGTCAATAGGCTTGAAAAGACCTCGACCTGGTTTGTAGCATGCTGTTACAGCTAGATACAATTGAGTCACTGAAGAACGGAGTCCTCCGGCGGCCAAGCAAGGCATTCGAGTGAAGCTTTGTTCCATCTCTTGGACGATTCCAGCCGCGGGCAGCGAACAACCATGCCGAAACTAGGCGATGGTAACTCCACGGCTCTTTTTGATTGTGATACACAGCTATCAAGCAAAAGGAGCGAACCTTGGGAGAATTTTGGTCCTGTTAATCTGGCTAATCTATCAAGAACAGAATGTCACCGAACATCCGGCCTCCACAGCGTTGTCGAGTGTCAAGAACGAAGGGCACCGAAGGGTGATAGCTTCGTGGAGATATTGATCAGCTTAGCCACTGAATAGAGCAGTGATGAATATTGTCCTTCAGTACGCAAAGCCAGGGTTGCAACCCTTTTTTTGCCGCGGTGGTTCGGGGGCTCATTCAATTTTGATGGTGAGCAAGTTTTTATTTCTCCGTCCTGAATCGAGAGGCTCTCATATATATCTATAGTGGTGCGCCAACGGGGCCCCAACTTCATGAGCTTTCGCACAGCCGAACAATGACTTATGATTGTCTTATTGTCGGAGGGGGGGGGGCCGCAGGTCTTAGTGTTGCACTTGGTCTCGGTCAAGTTAACCGCTCTTGTGTCGTATTCACTCATCAAAAGCATCGAAATAAAGGTGCAAAACACATCCATGCGGTGCTAAGCCGAGATCATACCGATCCACATTCATTCTACGACCTGCCTCGGAAGCAAATTGGAAGGTGCCAGAACACCAATTTCGTAGGGGCCGAAGTCGTCGATGTTGCTCGAACAGCTGAGGCACTTTCGAGTTTCGTCGCCATGGGCGCTGAAGGAAGATGCTGGCAGGGCAGGAGCATTGTCCTTGCAACAGGCGTGCATGACCTTCAGCCCGATCTTGAGGGTTATGCGGAGAATTGGCCCGCGAATATGTACGACCTTCCTAGCACATTGATATTGGGACTGCCCCCCAATAGCCTAGGTTTTGCTAACCGACGTATTCCAGATATCAATGCCTGTTTTGCGATGGCTACGAACGCAGAGAGCTGCCAAAGGGGGTTCTTCTGTGCTATCCCTCCTTCAACCCAATGATGGCAGAGATGGCTACGATGTTGCATTGCATGTCTTCGCCACGGGTAAAACGCGGTAGTCCGCCACTGAAAGGAGCTCCCAGCCCAAGGTGGTCGACCGTGTTCACTAACGGGCCTCCAAACGTCCACTGCGATCACTGGATACTTGCGCCGCTCACCGCATGCGCGTCGACAGAGGACCAGTCGTGAAATTGGTCGCCGAAAAGAGGGTGTATACGTTCATGTCCGCAACGAGGATGGTTCTCCATCGGCGGTACACATGGCGTTCTTGTTTCATAAACCACCGACTGCCCCCGCGGCACCACGACTTTTGTCCCAATTAGGGATTGAGCTCTCCCCAACTGATACTGTTGCTTTGGCGCGTCCTCCCTTCGAGAGCACCAATATACCTGGCGTTTTCGTTGCTGGAGAGACCTGCATAGAGATGACTCACGCAACCAATGCCACGTATACCGGTATGATGTGTGCTGGTGGTGTAAGTCGCTACCGCAACGATCTCGACGATCAACCTGCTGCCTTCCTCGTGACTGGCACACTCTATACGGATAAGCATAAAATAAGGGCTTCAGCGAATTGCTTTCCCGTCGTTCTTCACGGTAGCTTACATTCCAAAAGTTCTGTCGAAGAATCCAAGCATGGTATCCTTGCTCTACGCTGTAGAATCCCTTGGCAAAATTAAAGCTGAAGGTAACGCGTACCGCTACGTACAGTGCAAAATCAGGCAGCCACAGTCGCCATTCTGGGGTGAGGCAACTTCTCCGTCTCCTGTCGTCCTAGGAACATCTTCTCCCTCTCATCCTTATAACGACCGAACGTGAACTGCGAGTTTGCCATGTTGACGAGCTCCCACGTCTCGGCAGCCAGCATATTAGGCTCGGCCTCGTCTTCGAAGTCGCCCGCCGCACCAGCCGCGAACAGTGCCGGCATCCAATGGTCATCAGTAGCCTGGGCCTCGCGATACGCCGGGTGCTGCATAAGACGGACCATGGCCTTTCTCAAAGCCGGGCCGCGATTCTTGGTCACCACGTCTTCAGTGGCTTGTCTGAAATCGAGGGCCCATGCTTCGGGCGGACGCTCCTGGCCCAACGACTCCCGGTACAGAAGCATGTCCGTCCAGGCGTTGCGGTAGAGATTGTGGACCGCGCCGCCCGTGCCGATGAGCAAGTATCCTTCCTTTCTGAGCGGGCGCAGCGTCGCGCCAACTTTGACGTGGTACCACGGGTCGTATCGCGCGTTGGTCGAGATGATGGTCACCGGCGGACACTTGGTATGGTCCGGGAACATGCGGATGAGGATCATGAAGACGTCGTGGATCCAGGTGAAGTCCGGGTTGGGCCCGACGTTGAAGCCCTCAGCCTGGAGCATGGATATGCATCTCTCGGCCGTAGCTAGGTCTGGGTTCGGTTTCCAGTCCTTGTACAATGCTGGACTGGAGAATGGGCAGAAGCTCTTGCCTGGGGCTGGGTTGGTGGCCACTTCGATCTTGTCGCCGAGGCAGGCCCAGTGCGCCCCCTGAGCGAGGACATCAGTCAGCGTCATGTTCTCAAACAAGCGAGTTATCACGACACGGATACCTAGAAAGTCTTCCTATGAGTGGAGACGTACCATCATGACGAGTCCCTTGACATTATGAGCGAGGGCTTCTTCTCCGCACTTGGTCCAATAGGCTCCGGCCTCGGTGTCGGCCTCGAGCATGCGGGTTGAACCGTGAGAAAAGAAGTGTACTGGTGTTATACCTGGGAAGCTGTCAGCAGCCGGTCTGTGAATGCTTCACTATTGGGAGGCAGTTACCCATGATTGCCTTGCCAGAGGTACTGGAGAGTGATCTGGAGGAGTACAGTTTTGTGTCAATGTCGGGTGGACCTGATCTCAACAGTTATTTAGGCCGTCGGCGACGACATCATTGCCCATCCCGAGTTACCGGAATTTCCATGGTGTCTTGTAGCTGACCACAAGGCCCGGCGTGGGTCCTCCAGCTTTTGCAGATGATCGAGGAAGCCGAGCGGCCCAGCATGGGGTTCCGGGACCCCGCCGCCAGGAGGCGGCGTCGATCATCCATGGGCCATGGCCATGTTCCGAATAAACCCCCCCGAAAGCCCGGTGGAGATTTGCAACCGTATCCTCACATCCGGTGATATGAAAAACGAGTTCTGGAACAATAAAATCCGAGGTGAAGTACTCCATACCCGTTCGACCCTTTATGCATTTGTCGTGGAAATAGCAGAATGACTTCACAAACACGTCCTCCTACTGAAGCCCAATTGGCCACAGATCTGCCTGGATTGACAGCATACATTACCGGCCACAAACCATCCACAGGAGACACAACCATTCAAGAGAAACGACCAGCAAAATGGCGCTCGATCGACAGCGGGGGCATGACCTTCCACGAGGTCTTCACCACGTCTGAGTTTCCCGTCTCAATGAACAACGATATCGACATCAAGAAACACGACCAGCGGATCAACTCAGGAAAGATGGGCATCGTCAACCCCAGTGGGACGGTCTTGAGATTTGTCGACTTTGCTCCCGAGTTTGAATCCATGATGCATCGGACCAGGAGTTTGGACTATGGGATTGTGGTCGAAGGTTCCATCGAGCTGATCCTCGATTCCGGCGAACGGCAGCTCCTGCAACGGGGCGATGTCTGCGTGCAACGGGGCACCAACCACGCTTGGAGGAACCCAAGTAAGACTGACTGGACCAGGGTTGTCTACATCTTGCAGGACTCACAGCCGGTTGAGGTGCAGGGTAAGCCTATGAAGGAATACCTAGGCCGAAGTGAAGGAGAGATTCCTCCTAGCGGCAACGACAACTAGACTACTTTACGTATTGAAGCCCATGCAGAGACGAAAATCTTGAGTCTCTTGACATTTCGCTCAGCCTTCTTCACAATGCTCGTGCGAATTGATGTCTAGCCGTTGATCTTCCTCTCTTGCGTGCTTTGGAACTCACAAATGATGAGGCATCAGCTTTCCATCGCACTCATATCCGTGGAGTCTATTGCCCTACGTTCTGGCATGTTTAGGACCTGGGGATCCGCAAAGCTTTCCCCATACAACGTTGGTATGTGCGCCTACCACGCACTACCCCTTCACTTCAACTCCTCAACGCTGCACCTCGGATAACTGTTTCGACTATGGATTGTCAAGGTTCCCATCCCCCCATGGAGCCGTCCAGAGATTTGACCTGTGGGAGTGCCAGAGACTTGCAAATATATACCCATGGCGAGCAATTGCTTGCCTCGCCGTCCTACATGTCCGCTATTTGCGGAGGCGTAACAGCATCTCTCATTCAAGAATCAAAGCGACAGAGTGCATGGCTGGCGCAACAACAAGCCCCAGGGTAGAAATGTCGTTCTTCAAGGCCGTCCAGACCTCGGGCAGGGAGCTGTCCCATGAGACTATGAACGGAAAGAAGTTCCGGCTGTTAGGTCTAGCTATAGCAATCTTTGTGGTGGCCAGGTTTATTCTTCAGGTGAGGCCGGATATTGTTCATGCGATGCACCTAAATTGACGACAAGCTGAGACAATCTACAATGTATTTCTGCACCCAATAGCATCAGTCCCAGGACCATGGCTTGCAAAAGTCTTTGGAGCCTACATGGCTCCCGCTCAAGCAGGTCTTCACAGAGCCCAGGTATGAACCTAATTGGAGACAAAACCCTTTTCGGTGCAGAGGGTTGGCTGACGGAGAAGCAGACACTGCGGAGTTTGCATGACAAGTACGGTCCTGTCGTTCGGATAGGAACCAACGAGGTATCCATCTCCGAATGGACCGCTTACCGCCAAATATATAGCCAAAAGGGCAGTAATAAGACACATCATTTCTACGAGGACACTAAACTAGCTGGTCCCGGAAATCTCTTTACTATCATCAACAAAGAGGCACACTCTGGACGCCGAAAACTGCAAAACCCAGCGTACTCTCAACAGGCCGTCTTGGAAAATGAGGACTTTATTGCCAACAGAGCCGATGTGTTGGTGAGGCGTATCATGAATTCACACGCAGGGAACCAGTCATCCAAAACTGTTGCTGACGTTTTCCTCCTCGATGGCCTCTTCAGCCTGGAAGTCATATTGAAATGTGCCTTCAATCGTCACTACGGAGACTCGCCGGCAGGGGATTCTTTGACGCTGCTCAGGGCCATGGACTCCAGCGCCGTAGCGATCCAAGTCCGCGCTGCTCTCCCATTCATCACTCGATCTCTTGGAAAGCACATCCCGGGCAATATCGGGAAGTCCTACAGAGGATGGGACGTGTGGGAATCAATGACGAGAACTTTGGTGGAGCAGTTCCAGCAGAACGAAGCAGCTTCAGATGTCCGACAACGCTTCATGACCACACCGATGATCGTCAACGAAGATACCTACCTGGGCCGCAAAATGAACCAGGAAGAGCTTGTGGACGACATGATGGCCGTTGCCTTTGCCGGCAGCGGCACAACCTCCACCACGCTGACCTACCTGATATACTCTCTCGCGCGCGACCACAAGAGACAAGACCGTCTAAGACAAGAGCTGCAGACCTGCAACGAGACCCTGAATGACCTCAAAGACCTGCCGTTCTTGAACGCAGTCATCAAGGAAACCATGCGCGTCTACCCTACCATCATGTCGACTTTACCCCGTGTCTTGGATGAGCCGTTGACGGTGGACAAATACGTCTTGCCCAAGGGCACCTTCGTCGGCATGCAGAACTACGTCCACCACCGGGACCCCCGGCTGTATCCCCACCCGGACGAGTGGTGGCCAGAACGTTGGCTCGAGGACGGTTCGAACGTCAAGGACATGAACGCGGCGCTCACCCCCTTTTCACTGGGCCCGTACAACTGCATCGGTCAGAATCTGGCCAGAGCGGAATTGTACTTGGCTGTGAGCAAGGTCTTTAGGAAGCTGCGACTGACTCTGAATGCGGACATGACGGACTGGGACATGGAAATGGAAGATCGGTTTAACATTGCTCCCAAGGGACGGCGTTGTCTGGTGGATGTTGAGGTCTCGAATTGATATTTCACAGAATAGTCACCGACAATACGCAGAGTATCATTATGGTGACAACATAAGCGAGAAGGTTAGATGGAGAGAGGCCGAGAGATGCCGGCCAAGTGCTAGTATAGCTATATATAAATTGAGTTTGCAGGACACTTGCACAACGGGCAACGCTCGAGGCCATGATCCATCCCAACTCCAAAACGGTCCACCAGATACGTACCTACCTAGGCTACATACCTACAGCGGGGTCATTCCAAACAAGTCTCAAGACCGACCTTCTCATACTGCGGGAAGAAATTGGCACAGGCCTCCCTGTATTCCCTCTCGATAGCCTGACGCCTCGCCTGGGACCGCACCGTGAGTTTGACGGGGAAGTCGTACGCGCACGCGGTCAGGCCTTCTCTGTACCCCGTGACGACGTCGGTGTCGGGCTGGATAGGCTTGCCGGTCGCCGGGTCGGTCGCCTTCTCAATGTCAAACGCCCACAGGATCTTGGAGATGGCGTGGAACAGATTGCGCTCCGCCAGGTGGATGCCAGGGCACAGGCGGCGACCGTGGCCTGGGAAATTTGGTCAGAACACAGAAAAGAAATCAGCGCGCTGGGAGGGAAGGAAGCTCGGCATTACATACCATATCCATAGTGATCGCGGTTCTCGTAGTCAGGGGAATTGGCGTACTCTGCAGCGAGCAACGTGCGGCCTTTGTAGTGGTCTGGGTCAAAGACTTCGTGGTTGGGGAATTTCGCGTCGTCGTGGTGAAGGCCCCAGACGTTGACGAAGCATATTGTGCCCTTTGGCAAGAATTTGCCGTCGATCCATTCATCTGCACAGAAACCCTATCAGTGGCTGAACAGGCCATAATTTGAAGGACGATAATACGATACCTTCAGAAAGAGCGTGTGGTACCGAGAGAGGAGCCACAGGTCGCCAGCGGTGGGATTCTTTGACGATCTGGGCTACGTACGGCAGCTTGTTGTAGTCAGACCATTCTGGAACCCTGTCCTCGCCTAGCACCGAGTCGATTTCGGCTTTTGCTCTTTTCTGCACCTCCGGGTACACCACCATGGCTTGTACAAAGGAGGTGAGCACCGAAGCTGAGGTGTCGGAGCCTCCCTTGATGGTGACACCGGCGAGTAAAGTGATTTGGTGAGTGGTCAGCCCTGTCTTCTCTTGCTGATCTAGTAACCGGTCCAGGACAGTGTGCTGAGATCCAATGGCCTGTCGTCTTTTCAACACCGAGTTCAAAAGGCCGGTGTAAAGTGTGTGCATCTCATCGTGGACCACTGTGGCTCGGGTCACCCAGTTGCCGAGGAATCTTTCTGGGATCGCCTTCAAGAAAGGGAAAATGTCGACGGGCGGAGTGGCTCCGAATTCCTGTATCCTGGCCCATTTCTGGAGCAGCGCCTCGAGTCTTTCCATATGAGCTGCCTTAGAGGATGGAGAGCGAATGCCATAAACTGGCCCGAATGACAAACGTCAGCATCATCTCTACCTACCAGAGCCCGTCAGTCCTCAGGGACTAAGTAGGCTGCACTTACCCACGCTCATGACGATGCTGTTGGTAGTCCTCTTGAGATGATTACCCCAGTCTTCAGGGGTTTCGAGCATGTCATGAAGCAACTGGACCATCTCCGATTGTTGAATCTTGGTGTGCTCTTTATCGCACAAGGCTTCTGTAAAGTCCTGATGAATGACTTTTCTCATCACCCGCCAAGTGGGCGTGTTATTCATGAGAAGCACATGGTCGCCTTCGCCAATAATCCGGCCGACTTCATTCGGCGGACGGTTACTGGACGTGGCACTCTTCTTCTCTAAAAGTTGTTTGATGATCCGCCGGTCTGTGAGAACAGCTACAGTACCAGGTCCCAGTTTAATGGTATACAAGCCGCCATACTTCTTGGCCCATTCAGTGAATCTAGGGTGGTCAGATTGAAATGTGGCAGAGCGAGGAGACTCACTGAAGGTAGAGCTTCTGCTTGGGGAGCTGATGTAAGTTACCAATGACGGGCAATGTTGGCGGCCCTACGTCAGATTGTTTAGCAATGTAAACTTGCAGTAGGAAGAATGTTGGATATACCATCTGGAAAATTGCGGCCTCGTTTGCCGACGAATAAGCAAACATATAGCAAGAAGCTCGCCGCAAGAAGGGCGCTGCCTAGCAGCAAGAAGGATGTCATGGTTGATGCGGTGTGAGAGATGAGATGTTGAGGATGGTTAGGAGGGATTAAGGCCTCGAATCCAGATTGCTAGCCCTTCCCATTACTATATGGTGAGTATTCACATGTTTTCGTGTGCAAGTGTCCATTGAGAGCACAAACAATGACAGACCCCAGCATCATTCCCCGCATCTGCAGGAACCGACACTGGAGCCGGTGGCGCTAAGGTCAGTCCCCATTCTTCATCCTGGTCCTCTTTTCTCTGTGCCCCATGTATTGCCGTGGCGGTACCCCGCTGCTCGTGTTGTTGTGTGGGGAACCCCATCTCAGTGTTGTTGGTCAGTGCTGCCCCCGGCCGAAACACTTTCCATTAGAAAGAACAGAGATCGCAGGGACTCCCCATCGATGACAAACGGACATGAGAGATTGGTGCAGAAATAGTGGTTAAAAAGAGTGAGGTTGCACGGGAGAGCTTGCACTGATCTGCAGCGTGACGAGGCTGAACCCCTGAAGCACAAATGGATTGAAGACCCCGCACGGATGGCAGCATTTGCTACCTGGCCAAGAACAGACGCGGCCGACAGTTCAAAATGACACGAGCGAAAGAATTTCACCACTTTATACCAGTCTGCATAATTTCCTTTGGAACCTCAGGTGAGTGCGAGGGCGGGAGGAGGGAGAGAGGGAGGCTAGGAGGCTAAGTGCCGATTCACAGTGGAAATCGGCCGAGGAGTTGCACGTGATCACGGAGCTGATTTAATCCGGTCCGATTGCGGGACAAACTGCGCCGCCAGATTTCCAACTGCGTTTGCCGCAAGCACCACCACAGTTGGGGAGACATGCACATTGCCCTGCGCAGGACGTTGTGCTAGTCTATTGTCTGTCATGCAACAATCCTTTTCTAGATTGAGGTCACACTGAGTGACGAGCATCAGAGCTTCAACCCCGCCACAACCGTCTTCTTCGGCCATGGAGAGAGACCAAGGCCGCTGAGCGAATAGCATGGCTATGCTTCATACAAGAGTGCCAACAATGCGCAGCCACGATGGCCAGTGTACCTTTCGCATATGGCAGAGCCGGCTGCGTGCTCTGTGCCTCACTGGGAGACATGATGGACGTCTAGAGCCCCCAGAGATCAGTCATTTCAGTTGCATCATGTAGGTGGACGAGGAGGTCAAACCAGTATAAAAGAGAGATCCAAACATCACCCATCATCCCTCTCTCGGTCACACTAATTAAAGGGCTATTCAGCAACCATGAGCTTCCTCGACTTCCTCGCAAGGGTCGTCGGGGTTGCCGGATCGATCCTCAAACGTCCTGTACGTCGCTCTGAGCCATGACCAACTCGAGTCTTATGAAGTGACTGTAGTGCAACAAGAAAACCTCGAATCCTCAGCCGCCTCAGCAAAGCCCCAAGCAAAGGGCCACACTCGATCCCATCGCTGCCCCTACAGCATCGCAGAACGACCCCGCGCCGACGAAGAAAGGAGACACCATATCTCCCCCACCTCAGACGGAACGACGCGGCTTGATTGTGCCTCGTGTTTGCTCGACGACGCTGCCTCGGCGATGTGATACAGGGATCCAAATATCTCGGATAGTGTTGTCGCAGGCTGCACGCGTTGGGAGAAAGTATGACGTCTTTTGACTCGTAGTATTTCTAGTGTATACCCGCCGATCTGTATAAACCAACAAATCTTGTGCGAACTCAAGCCATCTTCAACCTTGCACGTGTTTGAAAAGTGCCAAACCAGCAGTGTGACTCCGCAACTGCCTCGAAGCAGTATGCCACCTTGATATCATCTCCCCCGTTCGGACGCCCAAGGGCCCCAATCCCACTCGAAGTATTGTACAGCTTGGCCTTGCAGCTAGTGCTTGTCCATTCTATTGCTATGACCTGCCATAGCCTGGAGCAGGAAACTGACTCAACCTGCTCGAACCAATCGCCTCCGAACAAGAGGTCGAGGACCGCTTCTTGAATCATGGCGCGTGCTGTCAGAAGGATCAAGCTTACGAGTGGCTTCGGCTTTCTTGAGGATGATGATCCTAAAAGCCCTAGAAATTTTGTTCCAGGTATGGTTAAATGTCGCTGTACGGACCACGCAAGTGACCCTAAGACATAATGCTAGCCTTCGGCATGCCTTCAAAACTCCCGACCGCTCCCACCATCAAAAGCCTATGTGGATGGTCCCGGGATCAAAAGAGAACGCCTGACGGCCCAATTCGCTGGAGGCCCAAGACGTAAGAACGACTTCGGCCCTCAGGATTAACAAGTTCTTTGCCCACGAACGGTCATCTATCATCGTTGAGTCCTCTACGACGAAGTCGGAATCGAGACGTTGCCAAAATCCCACGACTACATCAAAGAGTGGCATGACATCCTAATCTGCGAATCAGGAGCATTGCGCCAATGTACTCCATATAATGAAGGCGGGGCAGAGAGCGTTACTTCTAGGGAAGGGCGCACTGCCCTCTGGCTTTGCTGATCGAAGGCAGATCGAGCCACTCACTGGCTGAACCGGCCTATTTCGCCAGCTCGACGCGACGCCGCGATCCAGTGGCCACGGAATGGAAGACCGACGGCAAGGCCCAGTTTGGCGGAGGGCGTGGACCGGGGAGACGGAAGACAGCAGATGAAGGCGAAGATGAATTCAAAGAGCCACGCGTGCGGATCGTACCGTTCGCTCCGCAGGGCCTTCCTTCGTAGATGGGGGCAGATGCAGACCCGCCGGGCGATTATATGTCGTCGTTGTGGTGCCTTCGGAGTGTGGCTCAACTGCCAACTGGGACAACGAAGGGGCTTCTTTTTACCTTGTCGTGCGCAGGTGATGGAGTCGGGGGTATGTCTGGGAAAGACACAGGACGGCGTGGATGTGGGTGGATAAATAATGATGATACGGCCAACGACGACGGTGGTAAAACACTTTGTATTTATGCGTGAGAAACGATGGTTTACCACAGTGCGTAGAGTATACGTATATATTGCGTCTATAGACTTTTCGGGAACGCGGTGCAAAACCCCCCTTTCAAAACTTGGCCAGCCCATGCACGAACTTCTTCTTCTCCTTCATACAAATAAGCCGATATTTGGTGCTGCTCTGCTGCCATAGGCCGGGTCAGGCCAGGCCAGGCCCGTTTGCGTATCATTCTTCTCCCCCTTTCCAACAAGACGGATTCCGACGACGTCGCTTGCTTTTCTGCAGCCGTGAGGGATGGATGAAATGATTGGTCGATGAACGGGAGCCAAAGAAGATGGAGAGAAAGAGGAAGAGGCAGTCCTCGACAGCGCGCTAGGCCGTGGGGACCATCACCGGTAGTGAACCTTTCATGTCGGTTCAGGACGTCCGTCTGAACACATCGCCGAGGAGAGCTTCAGTCTCGACCTAGCTGGGCAGCATATGCGGTATATCTGTCGAGGCAAATGTCTGAGGTATATGTGTATTATGTACTGTGTGGCCCAGACGAAAAGCAAGCATCGATCTTGAATGCCGATGGACATTGCGAGGGGTTTTGCTGGTCCGATTTGCTTCTCTCCCTATCCCGATTCCCGGCTCGATCGGACGTCAATTGCACCAGAGCCGTGGAAGCGCATATCTTACAAGGCTGATCTGGTGGTTTCGTGCTTCGCTTAGGACAGGCGAGAACAAGCTCTGCTGAGCAATATCAGGTCGCTGATGATCCATCACCATCGAGTCTCATGTCCCGCTCCATGGATGCGTAGCTGGCAAGCGGCGTGGCTGGTTCCGGGTCAGTGCCAGGGCCCTCACTGAGATCATTCGTTCGCCTCAAGAAGTCCGAGTCCAGGAGCAAGTATTCATTTACTTCTTGAACAGCTTCTTCTCGACGTACTTCTGTATGCGCTTGTCGCTCATGATGAATCCCGTGACGGCCACGCCCAGGAATAGCTTGGAGGCGGCCGCTGCTCCTTCGGGATGCATGGTATCCTGTGGTGTCGTCGTCGTCATCATCGTCATCGTTCTCGATGGCGTTGTAGAGTTGGTGGTCGCGAAGCCCAGTTCGGGGTAGGCAGCAGGCGGCGGCGGTTTAATGGATTCCGCTTTCACTGCCGTGGCGGCTTTCTTCTTCTTCTTCTTCTTCTTCTCCTCCTCCTCCGCGGCTGCACTTTCCCATTCGTCTTCCTTCGCGACCCACTGGTACACGACGTCCTCTCCGGGAAACATCCTCCTCCTCATCGCGATCCAAATCGGGACGAGCAGCCTATGCAGCCGGTCCTGTTCCTTCCTCACCCGCTCATTTACCTGGGGGGCGCACCCTCCTGAGTTCCCAAACCAGCTCGCCCCGCGCCACCCCTTGCCGAAGTCGCTCTGCACACGACACCACGGGTGCGCGAACCGCGAGCCGATAAACTTCTGCGAGACCTGGCGGTAGTTCTCAGAGGTGCCCGGCGCCAGTAGGTAGATGATGGTGGCCTGCTCGCGAAACTGTTTCAGATCGATGAAGAATTGCGCGTGAGACTGTTGCGGGATGAGCAGGGCGGAGAAGAAGCGTGCATAGTTGGTTTGTGAGTCGGGAAGCGAATGGATGTACCGCTGGAGCGAAGGGTGGATGATGGGATCATCGTCTGCTGATTCTGGCGGCTGTATGAACGGTTCCAGGGAAGACATTATTGACGATTTGATGTTGGTAGCGGGCCAAAGCTTTCCTCGCAGCTACTTTGAATGCCGGAAGCTCCCTTCAGCTGAACTGAAACAGTCTTTGGGAGTTGTAGTAAGAAATCTGGTTGGCCAGTTGAGGGAATCTCTTGCAGTCTCCGAAAACTTGAAGTGCCGACGGTCTGGCGACGGGGAGACGCGTTCAGAAATCCAGGGTCACTCGATGTCGTATGTCAATGACTAGGTAGAAAGGGTCAGTGGTTCGGCAGGTGTAAGAAGGACAGGGGAGGTGATGCGAGGTCCTCAGGGCCAAGGCTCCAACTCAGCCTCGTCTACGCGGCCGCTGCGTAAGGCGCCGTGCCAAGTCCCAAGACCGCGCTATAGAAATGCAAACATCTCAGACGGGATTGTGAT
The DNA here is from genome assembly GCF_000585535.1 of Cladophialophora psammophila CBS 110553. Taxonomy (NCBI): domain Eukaryota; kingdom Fungi; phylum Ascomycota; class Eurotiomycetes; order Chaetothyriales; family Herpotrichiellaceae; genus Cladophialophora; species Cladophialophora psammophila. The sequence goes on from NW_006912924.1 coordinate 1,026,323, forward strand.
CTGCATCATTTCAGAGCTTGGTGTTCCCCTCTTACGCGGAAGGCGTTTCAATCATCAATTTCAAAACGCAGATGAGGTGTTTTGCTTCTGAAAGGGATGACGATGCTGTCACTCGCGCGAGGACGAGGCGGAAGACAGGCTGATCGGATGGGGACGGGAGGAAAGAATAACCACCACCAAGAATTGGATTTTCTTCCCTAAAGATCATCCTCAGGACTCCTCAAAAGGTTCTCAATATTTTGTCTGCTCAATAGGGGACATTTCTCCTGAAGCTGGGCGGGGCCGCTTCAACGATGAATGAAGCCTCCAACCAAAGAGAAAGATGATTCCTCAGGTTCAAGCGCCCAAGACCCTTTTGATACTGCAATGCCTAGGCACTAATAGGGTCCATATTTTATCTTATCAGATTCAGCCAGCCGTTTCTGGGTCTAGGCTGGAGATCATCGCCACTGAGCTTGTCACTGCACCCACCGAGTAATACTCCGTACACAATGCTCCTGCGCGGTCATCCTGGGTCGATCTTTTCGGATCCTATCCAGAACCTGCGAAAGGCCAAGAGTCTGTAAAGACCCCGTGGGGCGCAGTCGGGGGACTTTAGCCCGGCCCGAAGGTCTGGGGACATGGGCCTGGGCATGCACCTCTCGAAACTCGACATCCAGGAGAAAGTGCGGTGAGATAGGAATGGTCTCATGTGACACAGGTCACAGTTCCCCTCGAACGTTGTCAACGAACACTTGACAAAAGTATCTCGCAGACTGCTTGGATGGTTCGCGCTGGTGTTCTTAGCTGTGAACCCCTCCGTTCTGCAAACACCCGCCTGCATGCGGCGAACCGCGGTCTCGTGAGCACGGCTGGGCGAGAACTTCTACTCATTCCTTCCGATGAAAGACACTATGAGTGTGTACCGAATATGTCAGGACAAACGTTGATAGGCGCTCGCCTGTCCCGGTCACAAAGGTGCACGGGGCACTCTCGCGGGGTTCAGCGTGATACTCGATCAGAGTTCCGAGTTCCAGTCAGAAGAGAATATGAGAAGCCGAGGACAACAAAATAAAACGTTGGAAGCAGGTCTTGACCTTTTGGTTGCATTTTACGGTCATGTTGGAGAATGAAGTCGAGACAGAGGTTACTCGATGCGGAAGGACAATATGCCAAAAAGATCCTCGCTTTTCTATTGGGAGGCGTTAAGCGCCGGTCACAGGTCTGTCGGCAATCAGCGACAGCTCCTCCGTTTTAGTCGTAGGCGATGGCAGGCCAAATCCAGGCCACCCGAGACGAAAGCCAGTCAACAGCTCGCCAAGGCTGCATATCGCAAAGAACAATGAACATGACTCGTTGTTTGTTTGTTTCCTTCTTCCGAGATGTCTTGTCGCGACGGGAGAAAGGATTGGAATGTGTGCGTGGAGGGGCAGGAAAAACAACCTCGGTCGGTGAGTGGCGGACTTGACGGTCACAAGCTGGTGGTTGTGCTTTTTCTGCAAAGCGGTTGTTGCATTAGCCTTCTTTTAGTCTCCATTTAGACCCGATCGGGTCTCTACCTTGATTGGCTTCTCGAAAATGCCTCATAGTAAAAATGTCCGTTCTTTGGTGGGGCTGTGGGCCAGACCCACCTTTTGCCCCATTGACCGTGCGCGGCCCCTGGTCTCGCTCATTGACAATCCTCAGTTGAAGATCCAGAACTCCTTCCTCCAGGCCACTGACAATTTGCATTTGGTACTGTGAATAATTGTTGTGATATCCCACGGTTCTCCTTGTCTGCAGTTCTGCAGTCGTGGTCTCTTATTACCCACTGGCTTTTGGCGGCCTCGTCTATGAATTCATAGTGTGGAGGAAATTCGCTTGTCAATGGAGCTATCGAGGTCTCCCCACACTGTAGATGAACAAACTTCTTGCATAGCTGCAGCACAGCTTTGTCGACCTCTGTGAGGAGATCACGCTACACGCTACACGCAACCATGTTCAACTCTCCCTTGCTGCGAATGCATGCATCGCCAACTGTCGAAAGTTCTTGTGGTCAGCCAGATGGCCAAAGTTGCCCTGTGCTTCAGCAGGGTTTGCTTTGGTGTCACCGGCGTATATGCTTCTAGAATCATTCTTGTAGGGAGCATCGTAGCACAGACCGCATGTTCACCGTCGGACGATGCAAAGTGGTCCATCGTTTCATGCGAATGCTTTCCGCAGTGGGTGTCTGCATCAGGTGAAGAGATCTCTGCAAATAATGCATTTGGAAAAGCCTCCGAGCGAAGAACACGATAGCGCCTGGATCTGACTGGCTCTACCTTCCGGACATCTGCATCGTATTCATGCAGCTCCCCTTTGTGAGCAGCGGGGACGAGCCTCAACAATATACCCAATGCGGTACTGCACTGTCAGAGGATCATGTCATGATTGAAGGTCTTGCGGGAAAAGGAGAGATTGGAGGAACAGGATGTGGCCCTTGTCACTTGGATCCGTATCTGCAGCGGTAAGACCTGGTCGAGCCGTGCGGCCCGCAAAATGGAAACACGAGAAAGAGTTTCCCCTGAATCCTGTGAGCATCCGAGGGTCATCTTCCAGCATGGTGTTGATTCGAAGATCCTTTGGGTTTTTTCCCGTTGCCCTACTGGTACAGTCCAAGGATTTTGTGTGCGTGTCTCGGGAGGCTTCGAGGTTGACGTCATGTCAGCTGACGGAAGAGGGCGGCATTCAGCCTGGGGCATAATAAATACAAACAAATGCAGGGAAGGGCACAAGGATGACGCGCGTGGGACTACCAAGGTTAGTCTTGGTAGTATGAACACGTCAGGGACCAAGTTGGATGTCGTATTAAGAAACCGAGACCGCTATACAACAAGAAATACTTAGTTTCGAAACACTCCCACAGGTGTCAGATCACTCATGTTCCATCGTGAGCAAGACTTGTCTGGTAGCCAATCGAGGTGAGGCGTATGAAGCCATCATGTGGTTTGCGATTGGCTTCGTTGCACAGGCCAAGTGGTTCGGTAGCAGTGAAAACGACATGAAGCAGTTCTACTGTAGGTCAAGCCGTCAATGATGTGGGTAGAATGTCCAAGAACTTGATTTCGGGACAGCAGGCGCCATCGACCCCACGGCAGTTCGTGCTGGGTGGAAGTGTTTGATCGCTGTACCAACCACAATAATGGCTAGGAAATGACAACGCGTTCCCGTTGGATAGGTGCTGAGATGACGCGTTAGAACCCGACATGCATTCTGGTCATATTGCGTCAAGACGGAACCAACGGTGAAAATTGCTGGTCATGACGCCTGCAGAACTGGCCTAGGTATGTACCAGTCACGAACCATAAGGGTCCATGGGAATTGCCCCCATCCCAGAGGTGCACCCGGAAAGGGTACCCTTGGAGACATGTCACCATAAAGATGATCTGACCGTGGCGAAGGTGGGCAGGATGGGCATGCCAATCGCAGTAACACCAGGCCAGCGTTTCTTGCTGGTAGTGCTGGTATTAGGTAGGTTCCGTTGCCCGACTGCCCGACTCGCGAGACATGCCCTATCCCAGCACACACCGGGCTGCCCATGTGGCCGGATCAACATGGGCTGTGAGGTACACAAGCATATAAATTTAGCAGTCTTCGTTTTTGGAGCCCGTACAGCCTGTGTGCAAAGCGGTGTACCAGAACCTCTTTATCGATCCTAGGACATGAGGCACAGACTCTCCTTCAAGTACCCTGCAGTAGTTTGTCATTATTTTCCCTCTCTTATTCTTGCATTAGCACGACGACTGCATTGACAACGATCGATACCCATTTGTGGAGGGGGGCAATTTCACCAGCGCACAAGGCCGCAGGGACCACGAAGTGGATAATTCGGGAGGCGAAAAGCCTACTCCCTAATGAAAAGCGAAGGCCGTTTTACTGGTTGGATGTCCGTGTCGAGGGTGAGGTCAAATGTATGGTTTCGAGTGCAGACATGGGGCGCCTTTGCCGCAGGGAGGATTGATCAACAAGGGAGAGACCAAGTCCGAGATCTGGACGAGTTGCCGTTTGAGAATTAGTGAGTGCGCCGGTCGGCCGTCGGTGGGCAGTGGGCAGTGGGCGGGCGGGCTGTGAGGTGGGATTTTGTTGGCTTTTTTGGGGGGAGCCACATGCCCATGGCGAGTCAAAGAATCAACAATGGCGCCTACAAATTAGGGACAGGTAACAAAGACATATATTAAGATTGCGCCTACCAGTAGGTTGCTTGGTAGGCTCTTAGGTACTTTAGGTACCAGGCAAGCTGGGTACTTGTACCAAGTACTAAAGGGAAACCTCCCCAACAACGAGACCCTGGGCCTCCTTCTTGTTGGTGCCCCTCCTCGGTCTCGTCTGGCCTGGCATCTTCTGGCTGGTTTGCTGGCCGCTGACTGTCTCTCTCTTTGTGTGTGTGTGTGTCTGTGTTTGGCTGCTCACAAATCTTTTTCTTCTCCAAATTTCTCTCTCGCCATCAATCCATCCATCCCATCTGGGTTCCATTACCACCATAATTGGTGTCGTCCTCCTCCCACCTTCTCGCTGGCAGCTTTTCCGGCGGCCCGCGTCTTTTCCCTCATCTTTCACCCATTTCCTCTTCACCGTCGCCCTTTGTCACCCTTCTTCCCTCTCCAAATTTTTCTTCCCTCTCCCCCTCCCGCCACCCGGCTGCTCCCTACGAAGGTAGAAGCACACCACCTGTGATTACCACACGGTACTTGGCCAACTACCACTTTCCGCCCTTGCCATCCTACATCCGCCTTCTTCCTACTGCTCCTCTCATCCAGCATCTTCGGTCTCTTGACCAGCTCATCTCGTAAGCAATCTATTCTCAATTTGAAATTCATATACCCGCATCTCACTCACACTGTCCAGATCCGCATTTCCCCAAGTTGCGCTCTCGCAAAATTCCAAGATACCGCAGAACGCCACCAACCGCGCCGCAGGCCTCACCAACTACCTCTCTCTCCGAAGACTCCTGTGTCTACGCTCTTCCACTCCCTTGGTGTTCAGAGGAATAGACTTGTCCACAATTCACAAAATGTCCAAGTCTAATTTATAACAGCGGCGGTCCCTGTGGGCCAACCCTAATCCATTTTCCCGTGCCAACAGCACAGTGCCAGCCAGGTACCTGTGTTGGTAGCCTTCCTGCCTGAACTTGATTGCCATCTGTGTCGGGCTGTGGGAGACATCTCCTGCAATCTCTTTGAATAATTCCATATTCACGGCTCGTCTGTTCTGCTCGCAGTCCAGATGGCACATCACCAAAAACATCAGATGGACGTCACCCGAAGTAGCTCAGCCATGCAGAGTCTACTCAAGATGTTCAGTCTGTCCAATGCCCCCACAGTTCCTCTCGGTGACGACGAGCTCAGTGCAGATGCGGACGAACCACCGGACGATCAAGTATCTCCACTGACCATCGTTCCCACGCGAGAGGCCCTCTACCACCGATCCAATGCTCCTCCAAACCCTCGTCGCGAGTCTCTTTTGACCCGTGCCATCCTGGCCGAATCCAAGCACGAAGATGATACCCATAACATGGCGGAGCGTGGGCTGTCAACAACCTCCTCTCACAGCACGGCGAGCATGCCTTCGACCGCCGAGTTGACGAGTGATGGAGACACCAGTCAGACGCGGTCAGCAACACCCAGTCCGCCGCCACCTTCACGACGCTTCGGCCCACTCCTCAGTCTCCAGAAAACCGACCCCAAAGTGATAATTGCCCCGATAACCAAGGTCGATAAGGAAGCCGTGGCAGACGTCGGCGAAGCAGCAGTTGAGAAGACACTGGGCCGTAAACGCTGCATCATGTTTGCTTGCGGCGGCACGGACTCGGAAAAGAGCAAAGACAGCGTAATAATAAGCAAGGAAAAGCCAGCAGCTGATCAACCCGAGCTTCCCAAGCGAAAGTGTGCGATCAGCTTTGCTTGTCCTTCGCGAACAAGCCCAAACGAGATCAAAAGCTCTCCCTCCAAATTACGGACCGAATCAAAGAACGCACGTCGACCGTCTCCTGCACCCGTCCGACGCAAATCCACTTCGACCGAGTCTGTCGACCTCTCTGGCCGCTCCGCCGACACAGCCAAGATGCCTACTCACGAAAAACCGAAACCTAGCCCGCCCTCTCTAAAGGCGACCTTTCATGAGTTTGGTACATCTCAGGACGAGACTGACTCATGGGTTGATCAACCTGACTTCCACAAAGAGAGGCTCACCTTTGATGATTGTATGAAAAAGGAAAACCGTATCCGTCAAATTGGACGAGAAGCGGAAGAGGAGGCGGAGGAAGAAGAACGCGAGCAGGAGGAGCTCGAAAATGCATCTGAGGATGAGGACAATGACAACGAAGACGACTTCGCCCCATCTGATGATGGCTCCGATGGTGGCAATGAATCGGACGATGAAGGAGGCTTTGCCAGCTCCGACGAAGAAAGCGATGGCGGCTCTGAATATCGATTTTGGGCTCCTTCCAACACCAGCGCGGCCACGAGCAATGAACATCTCAATATCAGTCACTTCAGTGCACGCCGACATTCCGAAGCCAGTTCTGTCGAGTCTTTGACCCGTTCGAGCACCCCACCCCTCCATTCGATGATCAGGCAAGCTGGAAGACGTCGCAACAATACCTCCAAGGTGCCCAAAATGAGACCCGGCACCCCGGAGTTACCGGACAGTACCGACTTTGTGTGTGGGACTCTTGATGAGGATCGTCCCCTAGAGGCCGCATATATCTCTTGCCGCGAGCAGAAGAAGCGGGAGAAACACATCCCCATCCCACAGGACATCGATCCAAGCTTCCCGACCACTGACCCGGAAGACAACGAAGAAAATACTGATGACGAAGAGCTCAACGAGTCACAGCATAGCTCGGAGGGCCCGCGATGGCTCAAGGATGGGTTTGCTGACTTTGACGAGGAGCATCATGGACGCCGAAAGCCATCGTTCACCATGCCAATCGCTCATTCACCCTCTCCACCTCGTGCTGCATTTGGTGGAAGAGTAGGTCGCAGCACTCACCGCTCCCCGCCGCTGAAGCACGCGAATGCACGGTCGCCGCCGCCCCGAAAATTGTTTGGCCATTCCCCCACCAGGTTCAGGTCACCTTTCCCGTCAGCCAAGTTGCGCTCCCCTCGTGGCTCGCCTACGAACGCGGGCATTCCAACCAGGATCAATCCGAGAGGACTCGCTCAACGTCCGACTATGGAGCGGACAGCGTCCCTCCCAGACACTCCTAATCCATTCTTCAAAAACTTCCACATTGGCAGTCCTTCCATCTCCAACATCGCGTCTGGGGCTGTCACACCAGCCGTTGAGGAAGCCCCTCGTCCGGACATGCACGTTCGCGGCCCGGTCGACATTGTGGCCGGGCTTGAAAAGAAACGGCAGAAGCGCAAAGAAAAATACTGGCGTCAGCACTGTCGTAAAGCGGCCAAAGAACAAGCCGGACGCAAGCCAGTTCCAGGTCGTGGAGCGGAAAGAATGAAGGAGCTTGGTCTCGAATGTGCCGAGCGAACAAAAGGCTACGGTATCGGACAACAGACCCAGCTGGTGCTGTCGCTTTGATTCCCTTCACCAAACCCACATTCGACACATATACTGTTTATTTGTCTTCCATTTCTACTCGGGCTCGCTTGAGCCTTTTTGAACATATATCGGTGCGGTTTCGCGCTCGAGTATGACGAACTTTATGACGGGGTTGGCGGGAGCGAAATGGGTCATTGCACAGTCCGCATACCTATTTCGTAGCAGACAATGGTTTTAGGACACAGGACCTTTTATGCATAGCACTGGCGTACATCGCGAGGAGGCGAATCTTGCGTTGTAAATATGTGACATGACCATCAGCATGGTCCCCAGAATATCAGAATGGCTCTCTCGAGTGACAGACTCGATTGTAGAGCGTGATATGCACCAAGCAAAAAGAAGTGTTGTTGTAAATGTACCTCTCCTTTTCCGTTCAGCTTTGCCGGACAACAAGTCCTCAGCCCATTCTTCCGAACCAGGGTTTGATGTGGTCTCGTGAGCTGGCAGAGTCACGTGTCAATACCATCACGTGAAAGGCCTCAACGGAAGACCAACTCCGCGTACTTGGGGATCTTCCTCTTTTAGGAACTTTTCATACGGTGGCACCCGTCACCTCACTATTGCCGTGAGATCTGGCCGAGTGCCTCCATCATTCTTATTCTCGTTATCCGCCCTTCTTGCCCGTTCTGTGACTGCATTATCACAACAAACACCTCCAACACATTCAAAGCTGCTGACATGTGGATCATCAACTGGTGTATGTGCCACACCATTCCTGCGTCTGCGCAGAGGACAAACTGACCTGATGGCTTTATCATTCTAGTCTACGATATCCTCGCCTCTCTGGGCCTTCTCAACAAGCATGCCAAACTCCTCTTCCTCGGTCTCGACAATGCAGGGAAGACGACATTATTACACATGTTGAAGGTGAGCAGACACAGAAGCAATAACCTCTGGAAATATGATGTGGTGCGAAAATGGATATGGAGCGAATCGGGCATGGCCAGAGTGTCGGGGATGTCGACCCTCACCATGATCTTCAAAGAGCTGCAGTTTCAGACATATTCGGTTGTGGAGCACGCGCGTGCTGACGATGTGTGCTATTTTACAGAATGACCGGGTCGCAATCCTTCAGCCTACATTACATCCCAGTAGGTACTGCCCTGAAATTTTGAGCCTCAACCCGACAGTAGAGACTGATAAACTTCTGGTACAGCGTCCGAAGAGCTCGCCATCGGCAACAACAGATTCACAACCTTTGATCTGGGTGGTCACCAACAAGGTACGTTACACGCCACCTGGCTCTCATTTCCTTCGACGGCAGATGAGCTGAATCCTGCGCAGCGCGCCGTCTCTGGCGCGACTACTTCCCCGAAGTATCGGGCATTGTCTTCCTCGTCGACGCAAAGGACCACGAACGTCTGCCCGAGGCCAAAGCAGAACTGGACGCTCTCTTGGCAATGGAAGACCTCGCAAAGACGCCGTTTTTGATCTTGGGAAACAAGATCGATCACCCGGATGCCGTGTCGGAGGATGAATTGAGACATCAGTTGGGTCTGTACCAGACTACGGGGAAGGGCAAGGTGCCCCTCGAGGGAATCAGACCGATCGAGGTGTTTATGTGCAGTGTTGTCATGAGGCAGGGCTATGGAGAGGGTATCAGATGGCTGGCGCAATACGTTTGAAAGATTGCAGAGCGAACCATGGATAATGACAAAGGGGAGGTGATGCCGACAGCCTACAACGACCGGTACATCCGTCTGTCAAGCCACAATCCCCATAGTCCTCTGTCAATCACCCTTGGTCTGTCAAGCAATCAAACAATCCATCCACCTATTCATCCAGCTATGCACCCACTCATCCATCTATCACGCATCAAACCAATCAAGCGATTGCCCCTGATCTGAACCACAGACAACCAAAAAAGAGCCATAATTTCAATGATTGCCCTCCCCAGAAAGGACCCCCGACCCCGAAATCACAACCTACCTACTGCCACGATTGCTCTTCCTCCTCCCTATGTACGGGCACTGCATAGAGCATAAGAATTCAACACAGGAGGAAAGAATATAGAGGGAAGGAAAGGGAATCTCTCACTCGCTGGCTGGCTGGCTGATACGATCGAGGGGGGGTTATTTTGTCTTTACCTTTTGCTGTCTTTTCCCCTCCTTTTCCCCCTCCTTGGTTTTGTTTTGTTTGATTCTTTTTTCCTCTCTCTTTCTTTTGAGGAGCACAAGTAGGCAGGAGACAAGAGTGAAGGCGGACACACACACACACACACACACACACACACACACACACACACACACACACACAACGAAATGAAACGAAAATGGAACCGAAATGAGGCGAAAACTAAAAACTAAACTGTTTGGCAACTCAAGAATAAGAACAAGAACCAGAGCCAGAACCAAGGTGTATTAGAGCGAGAACCGAGAATCGCAATGAGGATCACAATGAACCATAACATCCAAACCCCCCCCCCTTGCCCTCGCTCGGACGGGAGATAAAGAGATTGGATCTTACCGGATTCTCCTTAATTCTCAAACAATGCAAACGAATCGAGTCTCCTATTCTATGTACACGGAGTACATCTATATCCCTAGGTACATGCTATATTGCGGGTGTGTATGTATGTGCGTGCGCGGCTCTCATGTCGCTCGCGCCGAGCAATCTTGACTGGGGATGTCCATGTTTCTCCGTACCATCGTTATGTGGACTGCTTTTCCGCTCTTTCTGTCTTCGGAAGACTATTTCTCTAACATGTCGTGGTGGCCTCTGGATGTCATATGTAGGTGGAGGAAAGTCCCCGTTCTAAGCCATAATCAGATCAGACACGGCATTCGAAGATGGGTAGTTTAAGTGGGTGAATGAATGTCTACCAAACCGATCGTAGATCCTCAGTTACCTTGATATTCTCGTGTTCTCAGTTAACAATAGGCCTTGACAGAAGCGACAAAACAGGGATACCAAAAACATACTACAAGTCGAAGCCATCTTGATACAGAGGGAGCGGATACAACTGCTAACTTGATGCGTAACTGTTCTGTTCTGCGTTGTGTGGCGTGGTATGATCTGCTTTATTCTTGTTCTGCACCGTGCATTCAATCATTCCGTGGGCGTTTTCTTGTCCATCCTTCATCACCGCATCGAAAAGGCATGAAAGCAAAACCATCATTTGCATGGTACACTTGGAACGGGGAAAGTAGCCTCGCCTTGCGCCCTGCGCTCCAGCAGCATCTCTTTTCCTTCTTTCGAACAGACAACACACAGGTGCACGTACACACCGAATAGGAGGAGGAGGAAGAGGAGGTCAAGTTCTGAGTGATCAAAAATGCGCTCTCCACGTCCCCGACACCACAACCCCATTCCACAACACTGTCACCATCCGTAAACCCATTTCCGTTGTAAGCCCATGAAAAGAACAAATAGATCACCTCATCCGTGAACCTCGAATCGACCCGATACATCGCCACCATATTGTGGTGATGACTGGTTTTGCCATTGTTGATACTGGTGGTGACTGGCGTCCGACCCCGAAATTTGGCAGTCGGAGGCTGGTCAACGTATCGATGAAAATAACTAATTGGGAAGTCTTCGCAGGTCCATAAAGATGAGATGTTCATGGGAACGTGGAAAATATTAAGTAGTGGCGGTTGGTCGCATGCTTCGGAACCGGAGGGAAAGGACACTGGTCGAGTGCGAGACCGGATCGAGGGGGAAGCCAGAAGGTGACCCTATCTTCTTCCAAACCTGCTATCAATGACATCGAATCAGCCCGAGTTGAAGGGACTAGGTTTTGAATTTGCGAGGCGGAGTAGTGGACCCGCTTGAGCTCTTGGAGCCATACACGTACTTTTGTTTCTTCTCGGCAGGTTTGAGAATCTGGTACAAGTGAGAGTCAGCAACGAACTCTGCAGGGCCAAAATATGGGTTCGACGATTTTTTGCCATACCTGGAAGGAGCATAGCAGACTTTCATCCACGCTCATCATTGCACCGGCATTATCAAACTCGCCGCAGTAGTTTGGAGCGCTGAATAGGGTGACCAGTTGTCGCTTGGAGAAGAACTCGTAACCATCTTCCACCACTTGATGTGCACGACAGATGAGGTCCATGTCATGTTTTTGCAAGAAACGTGAAACGACATCGGGCCCGAAGGTGAAAGAAACACCTCGATCATTCTCGCTCCAGCCTGTGATGTCTTTGTCGGGGTCTGACCAGAGCAAATCGCAGAGGAGGCCGCAGTCGGGAATCTATCATGCGTTAGCAGAGTTAGCACTCAGAGCACAAGTGAAGCGCCGGCCTCCTTGCAGGGGAAAAAGAGTACATACGTCTGTAGGTCGCATGACGCGGCGGATTTGCTCCATCGAGTTCAAATCGGGACTCAAACCCCCATGCATGGTGAAGATCTTCTCGTCAATGATTGCAGCGATAGGCAAGCAGTTGAAGCAGTCCGTAAATGTCTTCCAGAGCTTGATGTTGTATCGACGCTTGCACTCATCGTAGAAGCCGTAGATACGGTTGATGGAGGCACACTCGTGGTTGCCGCGCAAAATGAAGAAATTCTCGGGGTATTTGATCTTGTAGGCCAGAAGCAAGCAGATGGTCTCAAGGGATTGCTTGCCTCGATCCACATAGTCGCCAAGGAAGAGGTAGTTGGCTTCAGGAGGGAACCCGCCGTACTCGAACAGGCGGAGGAGGTCGTAGTATTGGCCATGAATGTCGCCACAAATCTGTCGCCATCATTGTCAGCTTTTGACAGTTGTTCAGGGCGCGTGGGTTCGTTATCCGCAGGGGGAGCAATGTACCTTGATCGGGGCTTCCAGCTCCAACAATATCGGCTGGGAGATGAAGATTTCTCGTGCCTTTGTGCACAGATAGCGAATCTCGGATTCGAGCAGTTGAACCTGCTTCCCCGGTCTGCTTCCTCTGACCTCTAACAGGCGATCAATGACGGAATCGAGGTCCATCTCATTTTGGTCGGCCATGGTGGGATCGCCGCGGGCGGGGCAAGGGGTGGGAAGGAAGGGCGGGCGGCGACCAGGTGCGGTCGGATGAGGGAGAATTCAAGGGAACCGATGTATCTTAAGGTGTGCAGATGGTAATGCCAGTCTGCTGAAGAAGAATTTCCGTCAGTCTGAGATGAATTAGTGGTAGGTTGTGAGAGGCAGCTGACGCAAGTGACTAGTTCGGGGGGCAGAGTGTATGTACCAAATTTGAATTTTCGACCCCAGGACAGCCACCGAACGGGCTCAGCGAGAGGAGTCCCAATTGGACTTGACGAGGAAGAGACGAGGATCGCAAGGGGGGACAAGGACCTTCAGCAAAGAGAGGTGTTGTTATCGTGGCGGATGTCCAAGGGACCCTTGTGGCACAACCAGGCAGGGCTGAGGAGGTTTTTCTCGGCGCAAAGCGGGCAACGCAGGTGGACTTTCGTGAGCACTGAGCAGGGAACAAGTTGACACGGGGCGATTTTTCTCTTCTTTTTTTTTGGCAGACAGTGGGCCGGTGTCAGCGAAGCAGGGGGAGCGCAGTCTGGTGAAGAATGAGGATGGAATGAATTGAATACTGATCGCAGGGCGACTGATACAGGCGAAATGTGAGGTGGACTGCGGGAGGATGAGAAAGGCAGCGCAGGTTTGCGGTGCAGGTGGCTATGGGATAAGATGGACGGGATGAGTGGTTGGTGGACGGTTGGACGGTGGATGGTGGATGGAGGCACCAGAGGCAGCAGCGGCACCAGAGAGAGCGAGCAGGGGAGGAGGGTGGTAAGTGGTGAGTGCTAAGTGGGTGGAAGGCGGGATTCGTTTTGATTTTCTCAAATCCTGGCAGGCGAGGCGGCGAGGCGGTATCCTGTCTTGGCACCAACCCCAACCCCAACCCTCAGCCTTCAGTTTCGGCCTCGAGGACAGAGATATCCTTTCCAGTATATTTTTTTTCTCTGGTTGATTATGTCGTCTGGTCCCGCGAGCAGAAGCACAGGCACCCTGACGAACAAGAGGAGAAGAAGGAGGAGGAGGAGGAGGAGCGAACAGAGAAAAGAGACAGTTATGTGTCCATGCTGCCAACATGCAATTTTGGTGAGGAAAGAGAAGGACACACAGAGACAGCTGAGGGATGAGAGATGAGAGACGAGAGACGAGAGAGGAATGAGCAGTCGCCACGAGTGACAAACAACAGACGAACAGCCGCAACTACCTCGATCACCATCCCTCAGTCCCTCAGTCCCTCAGTCCTCCATCCTTCGTTCTCAGTCCCTTATGGCGCAGCTGCGAACTTTGTGGAGGACCTGTCACCATCCGTCCATCCCACCCACTAATCGACCAAACCTACCGACCATCCACAAACCGCTATCCGCAGCTTCAAATACCTTTCACTTTTCTACATTCGCTTGAATCACCATCTAGTGTATTTGATAATACGGGAGGTCCCTTCCATGCTGACATAAAGCAGTGCCTGTCGCCTTCTATCTCCATCTCACGTTAGAGATTGATCAGGTTGTCGTAATCACTCTCCCCTTGCGCCTGTCCCGAGCACGAGCTGAAGTCGTCGTGGCGACCGAAGGAATGCAGGCCACCAAACAATTTCCTACCAATGCACACAGTGTGTCCAACGGCCTAAGAAACTCTCGCCAATACCTTGTTGTTGGGGTTTCGACCGTCGGCTTTTGAGTGGTCGCTTACGCGACGACTCGGATTCTTGCCTGGACATCTAGCTTGGATTGACGCCGCGCATACGCACAAAATCATTTGACGCTGCTTTTCTTCACCGGATTTGTCGGCGAGCCTCGTTACTTCCCCAGCTATATCCGGGCTCCGAGAACAACATGCCAGGATCCCTCTGCAGGTGTCGGCACTTTGGTTACAGACGAGGTCGTGCGATGCATAGACAGCCTCAGTGTTTATCGAGGCAACAAGAGATGGATGGACTGGGTGCTTTTGGCAGATCGCAAACATGTAACAATTGCAAACAATGACTAAACGTCCAACCCGGTTCCGTGGTCTCATGCTTTCATGCAATCATGATAAAAGCACTCTGTAACAAATGCCCGTCCCATCAAAATAAAAGACACCGTCGCTATGCTTCAAAGGACACAATCAAATAGAATGCCACAAGCAGCCCGCGCAATAAAACAGGAAAGCGATGAATGGTTTTCCCCCATCCCGCTATACATAGCACCAATTCTTTCGGCCAAAATCACAACGAATGGGTATATCAATGCAGTCCAAACACACAAAACCCACAGCCTCGTGGCTGAGACACGAATGGCCTCTAGTAAGAATGTCAAAGCAAGAATGGCCGCAAATACGCAGCGATATCCCACATGCCTGGAGGACGGACTCATCCCAGCGTCCGCCCGCCGCCACTGACAATGACCTGGTGTCCTGACCGGTGCAATGCATCATGGCCCAGGCTTTGCCCCTGCAACACTTCAAAATGATGGTTGTTGTGCCAATTTTTGTCACCCAGGGCACTCAGCCAATTGCTACCAAATTCTTGTCGGAGTGCCTCCACTTTCGCTCGGTAGTCGTCATGTTGCTGAGCCGGCTCGCTCGAGCCAACAGACGGTGCCTCCGTCGAACCGTCGAAAACATCGTCCACCACGGCTTCTGCCGATGCCGATTTTGGTACGACCGGGTCGTTGAGCGTAGGCACATTCTCGCGGTTTGCAATCCGAGCACTCGGCGTGATGGTCGCCGATAGATCCTCATCAGGAATCCGGGCAAATGTTTCATCATGTGCCAAATCGACTATCCGTCTCCGAGGAGCCTTTTTCCGACGAGTCGTGTTCATGACCATTTCCGCTAGCTCGGTGGAGCCGGGCTGAGCCGGATCGGACTGTTGAACAATGACTGGGTGCTCAGCGATTCTGATGGATGGTTGCGAAAGCTCTCTTTCAACCTCGGGGACTCGATCCACCAACTGCTTGCGCTCCGAATAACCTGGTCCTGATTCATCAATGATAATGTCATCAACATAACCAGGTGTCTTTCGGAACAGATTGAATGTCGTTACCCGATACTCAGAGTGGGTCTTCGTAAAAGGGTTTCGCTTGACCCATATCCGTTTTAAATTCGGTATACCCGTGAGCCGCGCCATTTCCATCGGGTCTGAGAGTTGATTATCCTGGACGTTCAATTGTTCCAAAGACAACAACTTTTCAACACCAGCCAAGGACCGCAAGCGGTTGCCTTTGAGGTTAATTGTGAGAACCGCGGGCAGAGGCGATCTTGACAGCGACTGGAGAGAACCAATCATGCAATTTGACAGATCAAGAGAAACGAGCCTCGTCAAAGACGCCAAGCTATCCGGAATTTCGTTGAAGAGGTTAGAGGAGAGATTGAGAGATCGAAGAGTGCTGGCTACAGGGGCCAGACTCTGTGCTGAGATGGTGGTCATGGAGTTGTCTGCCAGGGACAGATACTTCAGCCTCTGCCATTTCGAGGGAGGTAGAATATTTAAGCTCAACATGTTGGTGCTGCTCTCGCTACGATGTGGCTGAATCGAGTATTCGCTCGAGTAGGAACTGCCAGACCCCGTCCTTCTCACCGTCGACGAGTAAGTCCGAATATGCCTATAGGAGCTGGCAGGCCGAGAGGCGCCGGGCCGTTTTGGAGACACGCTTCCCGAGAGTGGCTTCGCTTTGGGCCCTGGGTCCATCGAGTCTTCATTATCCAAACTTCCATGTGCAGGGGAGCCTGGATCGGAATGTGACTGTGCATATTCAGCTCGTGGCGTTGATGGCACCGTCCAAGAGGCAGACATAGTGGGAGATCCGCGGCCACCCTTGGTCGACCGCCTTCGACGCTTTTCAGCGTCATCCAAAACTATATTTGTGAGCAACTCGGTCGGATCAGTGACATTGGCACGCTTCACGGTGAGTAGCGTCAGCTGCTCGGACATTCGATCCCATCCAAAGAACTGACGAAAATCGAGATCTACTATATCCAGCTGTTGAAGGTTTTTGAAAGCAAATAATGGAACAGCAGTGTCGAACGGGAATTCCTCGTAACCCTTGATTAGCCTGGCGCGGTGATCAGTGGTGAGGCGCAGAGAAGGAAGCTTGGTAAAGGCAGAATAGAGGTAGGTGAGATCTGCCTGTGTGAGGGCTTTGGCCTTCTCGCTTTTAGATGCGCTCCCTCCAAGACCAATGGACGACCAGAAAGAGCTCATTCCCGACATGACACTTCGCATGCTGGACACAGAGTGTATGGAATCTTTATCGCTGCGGCCTTTGGCTGGTTTATGGGTTTGCAGGAAGGAGACATAATTGGAGGGTGTAGGCTCGTTGGTGAGGCTCTCCAGGCGAATGTTCATCGGCCCAATGGCTATATCCAGCTCTTCCATGCGAGACAGGAGGTAAAAGAGATGATGGGGTGTCAGCGTCAAGAGGGCCGCTTTGGCAGCATGCGACCGAAAGTAGAGGCCGGCAAACGAAAACGCTGCGGCTAGAGCGCCGGCCGAGGTATTTGTACTCGAGGAAGAGGTACCTGAGGTCGGGGCAGAGCTTTTTGTCGTGTTGTTATTGAGGGAGGCCTGTCGCCTGTGGACAGACATCTGCAGACTATTTGCGAGAGCCTTCTCATGTTGGCGGATAAACTGCGCCAGAGACTATAAAAGAGCCGCGTTGCATCAGTCAATGTGTTTGAAAGGAAAGGGAAAAGACGGTTCTGCGATCTGCGTGATGCCTGCGCGTGTGCGCATAATTGTGGAAATTATGGTAAAAAGAGCACTCACTCGGATGAAATGATGCCCATCCTCTGTTTGCAGGCGGTCCATCTCCTGCTTTGTCGAACTCGAAGGTTCGAGACGGGCTAGTGGGGAAGGTTCAATCTGAGCAAATTCTTAAGGTAAAGGAGCGTGGAGGATCAAAATGTGCGACCCGGGAGCTGCTCGCCAAGTCAACAGCCGGCTCATTGATGGGCTGAATTTTCCAAGGATGAGAACGTACGAGGATTCTGCGAGAAAATCATGGTGGCATGTGGCGTGTAAAAGGTCCCGGTTGCAATGCCTGCCAACGTGAAAACACTGTCCGGAGCCGGTGAGGAAGATTGCAGATGTGCCTGTGCCTCTCTTCACGCGTGATTCACCCGTGAGACAAGACTCTGATTCACACGAGGGAGATTGGGACAGAACGCCGTGTATATGAAGGCGAATTGGGACGTTCAACCAACTGCTGTGTAAGCACAGATGGTTGCGTGACAGTCGCAGGCGGGCAAGTGACGGCCTCGACGGGTCAGCAGTGAGGTGAGCCGTGGGATGTATGAGGCTGAGGGGAATATGAGGGTGTGTATGTGCAAATGATGAATACTACCACGGACGAGAAAGTCGAAATCAGCAAACAACCACGGTCCAGTCTGGGGGTGGACGGGTCCAGGGTCTTGAACAACGGTGGTGAGAAGCTGGGTATCAACGTCTTGAGTTGTGTGTGTGTGTGTAGGTAAGAAGCGCAGGATGGCGGGAGTGGGATGTAGGATGGAAATGGAAGAGATGGAGCGTGCAGAGTTTTGCTATCAAAAGGTAACAACAGAGTTAGATTGGCCTTGGTCTAGGGTGGAGGGGGACCGGCGGACAGGTGGGCTGCTTTCCATGGGCACCTTTTAACTAGAACCGATCAGATGCAGGGACCTGGGTCTGGGTGGGTGACTGGAGTCCAGGGAAGGGGGGGCAAGAGCTAACTATAAGGCCTAGGGTCAGTTAGAGCCTTAGAGGGAGCGGGATCAGATGCATATCATCCAGCGTCTTGGTGGGCGCAGGTGGGCGCAGGTGGGCGGTAACTCGCAACTACCAAGGAGGTCGAGGATTCCGCCACTCTTCTTCGGACGAAACACCCCCTCCAAACCCTCCCTCCAGACGTCCCCACGGTAGCCCACTTGCTCAACTGACTGGTTCCCTCGATTGTCGGTGCATACCAAGCTAAAGACGACGCGACAAATGACTGAGTGCTAACTACGTCTTCAGGATGCGCATAGTGGCACCTGTGGTTGGCATCTAGAGGTAAGGTATCCTCATGCTTGGGACAGTCAACTAATTACCGCCATTGAGGCAACAGGATCGACGTTGATCTCCCTGCGGCGCCTCTATCCGATTTCCACGACGGGTATATCGACAACGTATCCCACCCACAATTCTACTCCTTCTGGACCCCCTGACAGCGTCCGTATCACGAGAGCGGCGATGATATCCTCTTTGTTCTCACCTTGGCCCGCCCGCAATCCGAAGCTTCACACCATCCACCCGTAGTTTTCGCGTGATTGACCTCGTAATCCATAAAATTAACTCTCAGCTTCCAGCCACCAGAGCAGCACTTGAATGTCGCAATGAGATCCGTCGATGGCCGGCCGGACAGGCTCGGCCCTCGCTTGCTTCCCATATGTAACAAGTAGCAGCATCCGGAGAGCGCATCTAATCATAGGCTGGAGGAGGAACACAATCACACAACCGCTCACGGCGCCCCTCATGCCACTCGACAGGCGAACAGAAAACAGTGCTGAAAGGTTCTGTCAAATCGTCGAGGCTAAACTTTATTGATTGTCGCGCTGAGACTTCGCAAGTTATGCAGTCAAATCGACTCGACTTTTCCCTGAACCTCTAGGGCAATTCCACGCCATTTACGAAGGCCACGCCCAATTAGTGGTCGCTGTGGTCATCTCGCATACAGACTACCATTAGGCCCTTCGATGCACCTCGGAGGTCCAAAGCGCACTGGGAAAGGCTTCCCTCTGTTTGACTGGCCTGATGGTTCGAAACACCCAAAGTGTAGCCTGATCAGGCTTTGCAGGTGGCACATTGCCAGCTGAGGATGATAACGCCAACCAAAAGGAGTGTGTGTGGCGAGTCTGGCTTCAAAATCCGATGGCTACCACCTGCATTCACGGATGCTCATCTCGTCGGCTTCGGCATTCACATATCACGGACGCCCGCCTGCATGACCAGTCCTTCTGCGTCTGTGCGCAGTCGACGACAGGCCAGGCTTTTGACCGCTACTCTACAGTCACAACTCCAGGCTGTAGCTTGTCGCGATCTCGACCGATCAACCAATGCTGATGCATGGGCCGTGTGACACAGAATGCTGCACGAGCTCGACCGGAATATATTTCACTCACCACAAGTTCGCCATTGACATGATCGGAGGGTGTAAGAGGCCCGCTAGGCAAAAATGCTCCCTTTACACTGCAATCCTAAGGCGTATTGGTCCGTGGTCACATTTCTAGCGTGTAAATCAGCTGCAGCTTCGGAGGACCTCATGACCGATGCTGCAGAGTGGTGGCCTCGATGGCAACAACCATGTTCCCAACACACCAGCCTGCTTGATCTGTGCCTGTGCCGGCTCAGCAAACGAAGCGCAGTTCAGCTTTTTTTTTTTTTGGATGCAGAGACCCCGGGAGCTTGTCGCCTGGAGAGAAAAACTCGGCTCCTGCCAGTTAATTCCGGGGGGGGAGGGGGCGCCCTAACAAACTTGAGGCAAATAAATGCTGTGTTCTGGCTGTGATGGTACGTGTTGTCCTCCCGCCGCTTGGGAGGCCAAGTGTGGGATGTAGTGCACTCTACCGAAAAGCATACGGCGTCAAACCGATTATGCTGTGTCACAGGAAGATCGCAAACATTGGAGTTGATGCACCATTGGTCCACGAAAGGATGCCCCCAAGACACAATATTCCATCCTACTTGTATATCACTTCCAAAGGTCGGAGACCGGCTGCCGAGAGCCCCAACTAGCCAAACATGAGGTCTGGCTTCTGGCATCGAAGGCAAAACTCCCCAGAATCTCTCGCCTCCCTCAATACCGAAATCGACGCCATTCTTAGCTTGGCCGCTGGCTATCAGTCTTTTACTAGCTAGCCCGCCAGGCTACGCCAAGGTGAAGCTCCTGAGTGCCTATTAGTTCGCTATTATTTCCTGCTAAGCAAGACAGTCTGTGAGTGATCTGAAGCGAGCAGCCAATGGGCCCTTTGGTCCCAAACTTGGGCTGGGCCGGAAAGGGAAAAGGTCAGCAAGGATTTTCACATGCTTGACTTCCTGGACCAGCTGTAGTATCAACGGCAGAAACAGAAAGAGAGAAGGAAAGAAAAAGGAAATGAAGAAGGTTCTCTCGCTCACTCGAAACTTTACCGCCATTTTTGCAGAACAAGCAAAACAAGCAAAACAAGCAAAACAAGCAAAACAAGCAAAACAAGCAAAACGGCTCGAAAACCGTGAGGAATTAGCTGGCGGTAATAACAGTGCGGACTGGCGGGGTAGGAATTCGCAAGGATCATGAGCAAAATTCCTGCTGAGAGCGATACAGTGAGGAATCTTCGTCTCTGATCCCGAGTGCAATATGCCGGTAGTCGTAAGCTAAGGATATCGGCCAGTGCAAAAGCACACCGACGTCGCCTAGGCAAAGAGCATTAGATGCATTCGTGCTATGTTAGCGGCAGAGCTCTGGTGGATTCAGGTTGCATGCCTACGACATCTTGCATCACTTCCAAAGCTCGTCAAGGCTCCAAGTGCCCCCGAGTCGGTACTAACCCCCACAGCATCAGAGAGGTCGACCCCAAATGTTTTTTCTTTTCACAAATCATCGCAGTGCTCTCGACGATGCTCGACGATCTCTGAGGGAGCTGCCAGTTTTGGTTTTGCTCGGCACGTAATGGGCCTCCATACCTAGGCCGTGAGATGTCAGGCCAAACGGAGATGTCCATCACCATTCTGGAAAATATGCAGCGATAGGCGTGGGAGGTGAGCTGCTTGGCCACCGCCAGGCAGGATTGCTTGAAGCATTCGAGTCCTGACCCGCCAGCTCCCTTCATCCAATCTCTCCAGATGGAGGGGCAGCAGGATGATGTCAAGCCCCGACAATTACCCACTGGCATTTCGCGAGAGGTAAATGCATTACCTAGCGAGCTTTTTAGCCACAGTTCGCACTGGAATTGGGTTACTGGTTGCTCATCATCTGACCAAAAATCCGTCGATCGAGGCCCCCAATCCCTTTCCCAAGCATTATCTTATTCTTGACCCCGAGGTCGAGCTTAGACACAGGTTTTTGGGGACATATGGGAGGAAGGAAGCGGTGTGTCCCAATGAACGCGTGGGGCGGAATTTGGATAAGTGAGCCAGACCTTCGTGGTGCGGGCATACGCCGTTGGCGCCGGCTTCGGACCAGCCGTACTCGTAATGAGCATGATTGATCACCAGAGCAAACGGGTTGTACTTGCACTGGGTACTTGTATGGATGAAAGAGGGTTGTGTGCGTGATATATTGTGGCTTGTGGATGTGTGGCGCTATCTTGGCATATGTGGCGCTATGCCAAGACATATGCGAGCCCTCGACCCTTCCTTCAACTGACAACTGGTGACCCCAACAAAGACGACATCATCGTCACACTGTAATGGGACCACCCAAGGACCACCTTACCACCACAACCACTTTAACATCTCTCCACTATTTCGCCTCCCTTGCTCTACCCTCATCTTCCTTTTCACTTGGGGTTGTCGAGTCCTCCCTGATATCGCAATGAGCTCGCACTAGGATCGTCGCACTGACAATGTCAGAATCATGGTCTCCAACCCAAGAAAGACCGATGCGGACGCATCGACGCCACCCTCGACTGGCACTTATGATCCCCACGAATTACCGGATTACGAGACCGAATTTGTTCGACACGGAGATCTGGAAAGTTTTGCTGAAGCCCTGATCGCTCCCAGCACCGAGCCCGTAACAGCTCTGAATGATTGGGGCCCGGTTCATCAGCGTGTGAAAAGAAACCGAGTCCGCCGGAAAGCTACGCGGCGATCCAAGGATGAAACTCGGGAAGGCGTCGTTTACACAATCCTGTACTATCCATTGCTGCTCATCGTCTCTGGCTGGATAGTTTTTCTCTTCATCATTTACAATCTAACCCGTCTCTACATTTACGTATACGAGCATGTGTTTTCGTGGACAGGGGAACGCGAGAGACTGCGCAGGCAACTTCACCGAGCGACCAATTACAACGAATGGCAGGAGGCCGCCCATCGCTTGGACCAATATCTTGGGAATGAAGAGTGGAAGCGCTCCGAATCCTACTCGTATTATGACCATCAAACGGTGAGAAAGGTCACCGCCCAACTGGCTGAGCTCCATCAAAAGGCCGTAGCCGAGTCCGAAAGAGGTCGCGGCGGAAATGGTGGCCTCGTGGCTCTGGATGAACTAAAAGCATTGCTCGAGAGTTGTCTCAAGAACAATTTCGTCGGCGTGGAGAATCCCCATCTGTACAGTGAGACGTACATCGGCACAAAGGATTTGATTCAGACCTTCGTCGATCAAGTTGAGCTGAGCCTTCGATTCGTTCTTGGCACTAAAAGCATGACCGATAGGGAAAAGGTATCTTTCTTCAGACATCTGGAGTTGAACTATGGACGGACTGCGCTTTGCCTTTCTGGGGGGGCGACGTTTGCTTATTACCATTTCGGTGTCGTCAAAGCCCTACTTGATACCGGTCAGCTTCCGGAGATCATCACCGGTACGTCTGGCGGCGCTCTGGTCGCGGCATTGGTGGCCACCAGAACAGACGAGGAATTGAAGAAACTGCTAGTGCCGGCATTGGCGTATCGGATCAGAGCCTGTCACGAAGGGTTCACGACGTGGATTCGCAGGTGGTGGCGTACTGGTGCGAGATTTGACTCTCTCGATTGGGCACTGCAATGCAGCTGGTTTTGCCGTGGCTCATTGACCTTTCGAGAAGCATACCAGAGAACTGGCCGCATCCTCAATGTCTCATGCGTGCCCTCCGACCCTCATTCCCCGACAATCTTGAACAACCACATCACGAGCCCTGACTGCGTCATATGGTCGGCGGTCCTTGCGTCTGCGGCTGTCCCTGGGATCCTCAACCCCATCGTCCTAATGCGGAAGACGAAGGACGGGACACTAGTGCCTTACTCATTTGGCAACAAGTGGAAAGACGGAAGCTTGCGAACCGATATTCCGTTGAAAGCGCTCAACATCCACTTCAACGTCAACTTCTCCATTGTTTCACAAGTCAACCCGCACATCAATCTGTTCTTCTTTTCACCGCGGGGCTCGCCAGGTCGGCCAGTGACACACCGCAAAGGCCGAGGCTGGCGCGGAGGATTTCTCGGATCCACTATTGAGACCTCGGTCAAGCTCGATCTACAAAAGTATCTCAAGATTCTGCGTCACCTAGAACTGCTACCTCGACCAATGGGCCAGGATTGGAGTGAGATTTGGCTGCAGCGATTCGACGGTACAGTGACCATCTGGCCCAAGACCATCGCCAGCGACTACTGGCACATCCTCAGTGACCCCAGCCCGCAACGGCTGGATCGAATGCTCATGGTCGGTCAGCGCAGCTGCTGGCCGAAGATCCGTTTTATCTCCAATCGCCTGAAGATCGAAAGAGTCATCTTGGAGGGCCTGCGAAAGGGAGGCCCGATTGACGACGGCGCGCGTGTTCCTGACCCTGTTCTCGAACAACAGGCGCAGGAGGCGCTCCTCCGGGCCAGGAGGCGACCTGGCACGGATGACAATACCTCGTCCACGGAAGAGAAACATCTCAAACCAACCCCTTCACCAGGGCGGAGGCAGAGCAGTATACTTGAGGAACTTACGCGACAGGCATCCGTGCTGTGGCATGACGACACGGTCACTGAAGGAGAGGATGATGCCGTGACGACTGATGAGGCCGAGGGCGAGGATGGTGTGGTGCAGGCTCCGGTGGAAATGACATGATGAATGGAGGCCAATGTATATCATTAGAATGAACCAGGATCAGCAAGCGTGAGCGAGTATTATGTACTGCTATCGATAAAAATGAACGAAGTTGGTGTGCATCACGTGACACACAAAAGTACGTTGCCCTTGAGCGGGCGCCAATGCAACCGGCAGGGAGCTTCTGGCGAGGCACAACCGAGATCTGACGTCGATCTTTGCAGCCGCTGCTTGGTGTTAATCCAATGTTCCTACAATTTCTCCCAGGCGTGATACGGCCCGCCGCGGTCTCGGGAGCTCGGAAAAAACCCATGGGCAGTGTCGCATAGCCCTCCGGTACCAGCTCCGCACATGTTTGAGGCTCCTCCGGCACGCAGGGTAGGCGGTTGAGACATGTTGATATTTAATGCTTTAAAAGTGCTGCTTGGAACGAGATCTCCTGGGTGTTGGTGTTTGCTGCAAGGGCGACTGTGATTGGCTGCAATGTAGAAAGTGGGGGAATTGGCGGGTCTTGGCGCCGTGAGCGCCCTCAGTGGCTCGCAGTTTTGCCTGCGCTAGCCTCTCTAGTTGCCTGCAGCACCAAACTGCACCAAACACGCCTGCGCCTCTCGAACTGCGAACCCCCCCCCCAAACTTGGATGTCAAAGGGTTGGACTCTCGTCATCCATCAAAACATCATCGCTCACGGTCCCTGCAGACTATTATGCATCTGTCGCCATCGCAGTCGTGACAGTGGAGTTGTTGTGACAGCCTCTGGTCTGTCTACCAGTCGACTTTTCCACTGGGTCGCGACAACCACCCGCTTGCTGACAGACGCGCTGCGATCCCTCATTGCAGAGTTATTCACCATCCATAATTCAGACGCCCTCGATCCTTACTGGCGCTATTCTTCCAAAGCCGCACTTATCGAAGTCAATCCGGGGGATGAGTTTGGGCTGCAGCCATCGCCGAGTAACCACTCCTGAAGTAATCCGCCGCACACCTTGAAGCCCCGTCGAGTGCCTCCGCAAAGTGAATCGCCACCACGCCTACAATGCGAGGCAGCAAGAGGACTATCGAAGAAGCCGTCAACTATGAAGATTCGGATGATGAAGACTATGATGACCGAGCCGCCGGAGCCTCTAAGTCTCGGTCTGCTAAGTCTCGGAGGCGAGGTGCTCCCGTCCGTAAGAAGCAAAGAAGAGGGTATCGGGGCTCCGATGTCGACAGTGACTCGGACGAGATCGTGTCGGATGACGAAGATTCTTTTTCTGATGACGAAGAAGAACAAATTGAGACAAATGCGATAGGCAGACCTGTTCGAAGGGCCGCGAAACAAGCTCAACACAAGTACGAAGAAAGCTCCGAAGACGATGAAGACGAACTTGCGATCTCCTCAGGAGACGAGCGCTCACGTCGCCAAGCCAGGGGAACTCCCCGGAAAAAGCTGATCATCACCCTCAAGACCACTCCGGCCCGCCCAACTAGGAGTTTGCGGAACAGGAGTGGAAGTTACGCCGTCAACCCACCCACCACCTCGTCTGCGCCCCATCCTGCTCCTACGCGAAGAAGTAGTCGCCTCTCACACGACCCTGAGGAACCTTTGATCAAATTGACCGATTCAGGAAATCACGTTGAGATTGTCCGCGAAGGCTCCCGAGATCCAGAAGGCATTCCTCCAAGAGCAATGAAGGGCGGGAAAGGTCTTAAATACCCGTCGAAGAGTACTATCGACGAAGAGTCACAACCTCAGCCCAAAGAAACGGAAGTCGAAAAGGAAGTTAGAGAGGAAGTCGAAGAGGAAGTCGAAGAGGAAGTCGAAGAGGAGCTTGAAATACAGGCATCACAACATGAACTTCTGCAAAGCGATCCTCAAACAAGGGAAGAACACGCGGAGGAACCGTTGCCACAAATTATCTCGGATATCATGGCAGTTGTTGAAGCTGAAGGTGTGGAGAGTGACGCCGACTTCAATCCGGAGCCTGCTGCTACGCAGGAAGAGGCGCCAGCCGAAGCCGAGAAAGCGAACAGAGAAGAAGAAGATGATGATGAAGATGAAGATGAAGATGAGGTGAGACCGGCACGAGGCAGGTTAACCCGTGGTTCTTCGAAGAGAAAAGTGGAATCGCCTGAATTTAAGCCACAGAACTCGCCCAAGCGACTGCGTGGACGGACCCTTGGAGGTGGAGCCAAATCTGGGACCTCGGGCAGTCGTCGACGAAGAGCTCCAGATGAGAGCAGTGACTTCCATCCTGAAGATGAGGCCGCCAATCAAGACGACATGTCGAGCTCAAGTGAGTCCAATGCATCACCTCGCAAGAAGAATGGCGACGATGATGATTTTGAAAGCGAAAACCAAGGTCGAAGATCTAGACGCCTGCGCAGCCAAGCAGCATCTCGCCAACGGTCCGAAGCAAGCGACGAAGATCTAGCTGCAGAAGTCGCAGAGTTGAAGCGGGATGGCAGGAAGACAAGGCGCTCGAGAGAAGAAGAAGAAGAAGAAGAAATCATCTATGAGCCTCGCGGGCGGCGAGGCGGTAAAAAACCAAACTACGACCTCCTCAGAAGTCTTGCTCCGCTTGATGAAGAGGAAGAAGCTGCTCCATCCCCTTCTGCACGAGCCCGAAAGACCGGCGGCGCCGGTTGGAACCGGAGTCTTTTTAACACTTATGGCCCATTTGGTGGTGGCGGCGGTCTGCCACCTGTGCTGGGAGGGGGCCATCAAAGGGCTCAGGGCGGTGTTGATTCCGACAGCAGCGACGATGAGACAATGAAACAACCCAAGCATCTGGGCGGTACAGTTGGGATGACTCCGACGACTGCTGGTGGCTTCAACCTCTTTCCGCAAACACTCAACGCGGATGCGGCCCAAAATACAGCTGGCACCCCAGCCAATCTCGGCAAGATCAAGGACAAGCAGGCCCTAGCAGATGCTGACCCTCTTGGAGTAGACCAAAACGTGACTTTTGACAACGTAGGTGGTCTCCAAGGGCATATCGACCAGTTGAAGGAGATGGTGGCTTTGCCATTGCTTTATCCAGAGATCTTTATGCGATTCAAGATAACCCCTCCCCGTGGAGTCTTGTTCCACGGTCCTCCCGGCACTGGCAAGACTCTTCTCGCGCGAGCATTGGCTACGAGTGTCAGCTCGCAAGGCAAGAAAGTCACCTTCTATATGCGCAAGGGTGCTGATGCCTTAAGCAAATGGGTTGGTGAAGCTGAAAGACAACTACGGCTCCTTTTCGAAGAAGCGAGGAGGAACCAACCCAGTATCATCTTCTTTGATGAAATCGACGGCCTTGCTCCTGTACGGTCAAGCAAACAGGAGCAGATTCATGCCTCCATTGTTTCAACGCTGCTGGCGTTGATGGATGGAATGGACGGGCGAGGCCAGGTTATTGTCATCGGGGCCACCAACCGGCCTGATTCCATCGATCCGGCATTACGAAGGCCTGGCAGATTTGATCGAGAGTTCTACTTCCCCCTGCCGGGTACTGAAGCCAGGAAGGCCATCATCGACATTCACACCAAAGGCTGGGATCCCCCTTTGCCCAAGGATACCAAGGATGAGTTGGCTGAGTTGACCAAGGGTTATGGTGGCGCGGACCTGCGTGCTCTTTGCACAGAAGCTGCGCTCAATGCGGTGCAGCGCCACTACCCTCAGATTTACAACTCCAACGAAAAGCTCGCCATTGATCCAAAGAAGATAGAGGTCACACCCAAGGACTTCATGATTTCTCTCAAAAAGATGACGCCTTCTTCGGAGCGGTCTGCGTCGTCCGGCGCTGCTCCGCTACCACCAAGTGTGGCGCCTCTGCTATGGAATCAGCTCGAACAGATCAAGGAGCTGCTAGCAGAGGTGCTCCCGCAAAGGAAGAGACTCACCGCTCTGGAGGAGGCCCAATACGAGGACACTGCTCATGGTCACAATTTTGGTCGGGAAAAAATGCAACAGACATTCGAAACGACCAGAGTCTTCCGTCCTAGACTGCTGATACATGGCAAGATGGGAATGGGTCAACAATACGTCGCTTCTGCTCTCCTCAATCACTTCGAAGGTCTCCATGTCCAAGCATTTGATGTCCCAACATTGTTTAGTGACAGTGCGAGTTCACCCGAAGCCACGGTCATCAGACTGTTTTCTGAAGTCAAAATGCACAAACCGAGCGTCATCTACTTACCGAATGTGCAGGAATGGTACAACACAGTTGGTCAGACTGTAATTTCCACTTTCGTGGGCCTTTTGAGATCCATCAAACCCACCGACCCTGTTTTGTTACTTGGATTTGCAGAGGGCGACTATGATGAAACGGAGGATAACATGCGACGTGAATTCTTCGGATACTCGAAGAAGAACCAATTCGCGTTGAGGGAACCTAATCATGCAGAACGGTCTGAATTCTTCCGCAGCATCAAAGACTATATTAGCATGGCACCAGATGAATTCCCGGATCCGAAGCATCGAAAGAAACGTGAGTTAGAGAAGCTTGCTGTGGCGCCTCCTGAACCAGAGAAGCCGAAGACTACATTGACCAAGGAGGAGCTAAAGGCACAAAAGAAGCGTGATCGGCAAACTCTCAACATGCTCAAGATTCGATTACAGCCCATCATGGATCAGATCAGGACAAAATATAAAAAGTTCCGAACTGGTGTCATTGATGAGAGCCACATTCGCTACCTCTACGACGAAGCTGATCCAGGTACGGTGACATCTGATTTGCATACTGAAATCTTGGCCAGAGCTTCCTACAGACCCTTCGAGATTGGAAAGGATGCCCATGGCGTGCCTGGTCTAGTAGATCAAGCCAACGGAAACTTCTATTACAATTTGGACAGTGTAACCATCGAGAAGCGTTTGAGTAATGGATATTACAAGCGACCGAAAGACTTTCTGGCAGATATCAAGCGCTTGGCCAAAGATGCGAAAGCAATTGGTGATGAAGACCGACTACTAAAGGCGAATGAGCTCTTGGCCAACGTCGAGGTCGATATCGGATCTCTGGAAGTCAATGAACCTGCCTTGACTGCGGAGTGCGAACGTGTTTACCAACGAGAACTGGAACGGGAAAGAGGGTCTCTGGAGAAAGCCGAACAAAACAAAATGCCTCCGCCTCCTAATGTGACAAACGTTGCCGAGGCATCGGGAACAACGACCACAAATGACACAGGTCCGATACTACTAGGCGAGCCTATGCATCGCCGCAACGACTTTGCTCAGCGGCTTGCTCCAGCATCCGCCCAACCCAAGTCAACGGACTCGATTGTTACGAACGGCATCCACCCGAGTCACAACAATTCACAACTGTTGACAAATGGATCCCACACAAATGGCCACGAAGCAGATGTGGAAGGTGACACACCCATGGAAGGTACAGACTCGCATCCGTCTTCGAACAATAAGAGCAACGAGACGCAGCAGACGCACACGACCAGCTCCTTTGGTGCGCGGGCCTCTGCCCAGACAAGACCGTGGCATGCATATACAGCGCCATCGCAACGGCTCATGAAGGAATCGGGATTGTCAGCACCCCCTTCTCAAACTGGAGCTTTCACCCCGATGCCTCACGGCAGCCATCCAGGGGAATTCCAGAACGACGCTAGCACAACTCAATCTCCCAACGAAAAGAGGACATCCTCCAATGACACACAGCAGGAGACTCAACACGACTCAGGCCCTGATCTATATCCGTTTGAAGAGAGGCGGTCTGTTGGGGGTAGTCAGATCCCATCTACTCAAGGTACGTGCATCCCCGCGTTAGACTTTGGCTGTCTCGTCACCCATATATCATCTCCATCCCCCAAAGATCTCCAAAACCCGATGCTGAATGTCTTGACAGGGCAAAATTCGCAATCTCAACATACGGCCAGAGGGAGTCGTCCGTCTTCGTCGCAAGAGGCGAACCAAGACTACAGCTCACAGCATTCCATATCCATGCCTCCACCCATTGAGGCCAAGCCTCACCGGCATTCTAACGCAAGCCGCATTGACGACCTCCTCAACCCTTCCGTTTCATCACAACATCCAACACCAGCACTGCAGCCTTCTCGGCCCAACTTGATCCAAGTCGAGGAACTTGCGCTTGAAAACCTGCACACCGAGATCACGGATCAAACTAGCGGTTTGTCCGTGGAGCAACTTGAACAAGTCAACAGCGTATTGATGGATACGATCTGGAGGACGAGGAGTGAATGGGATAGAAACCAAGTGAAGGGAAATGTGGCGGAGGCTTTCAACGAGGTTATGGAGGACATGGCTGGTGTCGGACAGCTGTTTGGGGATCTGAGCTGGGGCCGCAAGGCGCAGGTATGACAGACGACGCCCTTTGAGGATCTAAGGAAAGGATGACCAGCCAGGCAGGCAGGGGTATACACTGGAAACATGGGGCCAAGGTAGGAGGATGGGGAAGGGGAAAAAAAAAGAAAAGGGCTCCCTTCCTTGTTCCGGGGCAATATTGGACGGCTCGCTTGAATCAAAATGTGAATCATATCATATGGAAAATACAAACGGGCAGAAAAGTATAATCGGCGCCAAACAGCAGCCAGCCAAACTTGCCTACAAACGCCTAATTGTTATAAACCGGTGCCGTCTGGGGTCCCTTCATAGTTCTAGGGAGGCCTTACCGTGTTGACCCTTGGATTCTATTTCTATCGGGTTGGTTGGTCTATCATTTGCTTTCTCTGGGGACGCCATCTATCCCATCCCAATTCTCGGTCATATCGTACATGTTCTTCACATCTTCTCGTCGTCGCTTTGTCTCGCGGCTTTTATTGCGCAGCAATCACCGCGTCTTCTCCTTCTGCCTTGGCATCTCCCCTCCCTTCTTTTCTCCCTTCGGCCCAGGCAGAGCGTACAGTCCTCCGCCCACAAACACTATCACTGCCCCCATCACCACGCCCGTGGGCAGTCGGTTCCCGAACAGCCAGATGCTCAAGACCAGACTGAGGAGTTTCCTGACGTTGAGGACGATGGAGACGGTCAGAGAGGACGACTGTGCCGAGAGCCGGTTCACGCCTATGATACATAGGAGCTGTGTCGCAGCGTTGAGCAAGAGTAAGACGAGCGGGCGGGGAAGGATGGAGGACGGTGCAACTAGCCAGGAGGTGGAAGATATAGGTGCATCCGTTTTTGACAGGTGATTGATATCGTGGCCTGGAACAGCCAGTAGACTCAAAAAATCAAAAAAGAGTGGTCGGGATTGAGTGATAAAGTAAGGCAGCGACATAGTGTGGCTGTAGAAGAGCGTCTCCGCTGTGATCTCCGCTGACCGGCCGTGAGTGGCGTACATGTCGTCGGCATACAGACCCATACATGCCGAGAGAACGAGTGCGGATGCGAGAAGCGCGAAACCGGGAGCTTGAGACGAGAATGCCGCAACTCCCGACGTGGTGGAAGCGGGTTCAAAGTGCTCTGTCGCTGCCGAGCGGTAATCGTCCAACTCTTCGACAGCTGCCCCAATATCAACCTGCTTGGACCACGTATCGGCAAAAGCCGCCAACACCACCCCACCGAAAAGAAACAACACAGCCACAATCTTCTGCGTGGGATATCGTCGACCCTTCCAAACTATGCCCGCGAGCATCGTAGTGACAGGGCCGGCACTCCTGAGTATTATATGCAAGGGAATACCGATGCGGTACTTGAACGCCATGTTATTCAGAATGTTGATGCTCAGGAAGTAAGCGGTGTAGACCACCCATTTTTGGATTGGGATGTTCCGTTCTCTGAGGTAGAGGTTTCGCAGACCGCGACGAGGGGAGAAATGCCGTGGTAATGTGAACAGGGATACGAGGAGGAATTGAAAAGCTGTTATGAGAGATCCCGATGAGGGAGAGGCATGGATGATGGATTCGAGGGTGTAGACATTGGAGCAGCAGCCGCCAAATATGAGCAGGAGGGTCGGAGCCCAGATTTGGAGGATGGACGGGAGCGTGCTTGTGGATGTTGTTGTTGTTGATGAGGTGGTCGATGGTGAAGAGGAGGGTTTCAGGGAGGGAGAAGTGGCTTTTCCATTCTGGTCAGGGTCCTTGCTCTCATTACGATCATTATCGTCTTTCTTGAATCTCTGTCGAATGGGCGTCGAGTTGTCCAGAGACTTCATGCTGGAGCCAAAATGGAGACGGACGAAGCTTGTGGTTGCGGCAACGAATTCGTCTTAGTCGCCATCCATCATTGAGTATCGCGAACTCACGTGCTGCTCACGTGTAACCCGCCTTGGACAGTCTTGGACAGTCCTGGGCGGTGCAGCCTCGCCGCTTTTAACGCAGCCTCGTCTACCGAGTACTTGGTACATTCTCCGTACTACGTACCAAGATACATACCTAGGTACTTCCGGCATCACCTTGTCCCATCTAATAGGCGAACTAAAGCTCGTCGCTGCAATCATCCCGTCTCTCGCGTCCCCCTCCCCCTGCTGTCTCCTTGTGTTCTCGTTCAGCCTTTTTTGCAGCTTCTCTATTCCGAACTCATTAGCGTCCTGACCGTGAGAATAAGTCCTGGAACTTTGCATGTTCAGGCTCTAAGGCAACGGGCTCATATTCGATGTCTCTGAGTCGCTCGTTTTCTCTTCGTAGGAATTTTACACTCTCCATCCCCATATTCCCTATTCCGCTGATGTTAGCATCCAACGACTCTGCAAGGGTGTCCAAATTGCCCGATATCTGAGCAACATTGTAACAGCTTTGGGGACAACTCGCCTTGACCCTCTTTAACTCCGGCTTCTTCGAGCTGTCCTCGTTCTTCCTCACCACGCTCTACCTGACTGGTTTCCTCCTTAGGCTTGAACATGTTTGTGAAGGAAAATTGACGTTGTTGCTTGTTCTCATCGTCCCAAAGTCGTGGTCGGTCTTCCTCATGCCGCTCTCCCTGACTGGGCCCACTCTCAGCCTTGCACCGGATAGATTTGAAGATGCCAGGTGTGTAATATGCTTGCCAGCCGTCATCGTTGTCCACGTCCGGAAAATGAGACATACCCAGAGGTGGGTGAATAGTCTGTGGGACAGGAACGCTAGGTGCGTCTATTATCGTCTCGCGTCGTCGAAGGCCGTCCCATTCTAGACTTTCGTTCCGGCCAAGTGACTCGAACTGGGGTTTGAGCTTGTATTCAGGCTGTCGCCGGGCCGACTTTTCGTCTTCCGTCTCTTTTAATCGACGTAGAATCCGTCGCCTTGCATCTTCCATCGCACGATCTGCTCCCTGCCGCCCGAGTTCCGCCGCTATGCGATTCCATCTTTCCGGTAGATATTCCCGTGTGATTATTGGTACAGCGGCCTTCCTATCATCGGCTACCTTGGTAGCCTGCGGCAGCTGAATCTTGATGTGAGGACCCCTCCACCTTCGAGAACGGGATGCCTGGTCCTGGGCAGTGTTGGTTGGCTGGCCCGGAGTAGACTCAGCAGCTGTAACAGCCACCTCACGGCTTGGCTGTATGGCCGCTGCATCCCAGTTACTCAGTGTCTGATCCTTCGAAGTCATGGGTGGAAAGAGGCCTTCGAGCTTTCGAGCAGAATTCGCCACTGGTGGTTCTGGTGGTGCTGGCAGTTGCAGAGCTGGTCTAATAGTGTCGACAATGGTTGTTTCGTTCAATGCGCTCCCTTGGAGCTGGGCGGCAACACGTTCTGGCAACGCCACTAGAACTTGGGCAATCTGGTCCAGACCAAAAGCGGTTTCCTTGACGTTCCGGCGGATGCTGCTTGTATCGTCCTTGATGGCGGTGGTGAGAGATCTGGCGTCCGTCAGCGGATCGGATACGGAATGCGAAAGCGAGCCACTCACAGAGTCAACAGTGCAAGGGCGATTTCCAGTGAAGCTTTGTGAGACTCCAACCGGTTTCTAAGCTTGTTCATGTCGTTTTGCCCGTACATGGCCCATTTCATGTGATTGCCAAATCTGTCCGAGGATAATTTGGCCAGCATTTCTTGTATCTCTTTAACAATCTCGGCCGTGTGGACTAGAATGAGCAGGACCCTGTGCTCAAGTGGTTGAGGTACGCGCTTGGAGGTGACCATGGCATCATTCCGGAGTGTTTCCAAACAGAGTCCCAGAGAAGACAATTCCTTCAATACAGCGTCCAAGTCGCGATGGGCATCTCGCACTTTCGATACGAACGAGTAGATGTCCAGCGAGGTTTTACCAACATTCGAGATCAGGCTGGTACAGGCGACGGCGATGGATAGCGGTTCAACCGGCATGTTTGATCGAAGTGCTTCAACCAACACTGGTGGCAGACTGTTCGAGCGAGAGCAGACGTTGTTCTCGATACTGTAAGAGGTATCGACATGATTGTCATGATCTCAGCGAAGGTGGCCACAGCAATGAGGCTGGCGTCAAGAGAACGACTAGGCAGGGCAGATTCGGAATAGCCGAAGTCCAGACTTGCAGAATATGAGCTCGGCCCCCCTATCCCCCCTGACTGGTGCAGTAAATGTTGCCAGCGGGCGACATTCACGAATCTTGGTCTCAAGCTCAGCCACATTTGAGATGACAATTTATGATCCAATGCCTTTGTTCACCATTCACCACCGTCTTCTAGGCATAATGTGATGCCCCTTCAACTGCAAAAGGAGGGCAGTGACCCCTTTGAGCGTAGCCTTGCAGCCTCGTGCGTCGGCCTCGGATAATCTCTGGCTCCGATTCC
Source organism: Cladophialophora psammophila CBS 110553 (assembly GCF_000585535.1). Lineage (NCBI taxonomy): Eukaryota > Fungi > Ascomycota > Eurotiomycetes > Chaetothyriales > Herpotrichiellaceae > Cladophialophora > Cladophialophora psammophila. The sequence continues at coordinate 1,061,125 of NW_006912924.1, forward strand.
GATGGAACCGCAGTTGTCGGCATTGCAGCCCCGCCTCTCGTATGCCTCAACTTAACCCTGACCAGCAACCTCTCACCAACTTAGAGTAAAGAAACGCCGGATGAATGATTGGTCCCTTCTTGATATGGTAAGGCTGGGGGAGAAAGACGAGGAAAGCAATCATGTCTGCGGGAGGCTCAGGACTTTTGTCAGCTTCACCGTTCCAGGAATATGAATCAGAGACCATTGACGGCAGCGTTAGACCTGCAAAGAGACAGAAAGTTGCTGCAGCGTGCGACCAATGTAGGGACAAAAAGATCAAGTGCGATGGACGGAAACCGCTATGCCGGCCCTGCGAGCGAAGAGATGGCACCACGGCCCATTGCGAATGGGGCTTGAGGAAGACACGCAGCATCGGAGCTTCCAAATTGGAGATTATACGCCTACAGTCTCGCATCGACGAGTTGGAAAGAGCTGGTCGGCGATCGAAGCGGCCAGAGAGCGTTGATCGGCCGTCTACGCCTCAGTCGACATCTGATCGAAATCATGACAGTGGCGCAAATGCAATGATGGGATTGATGGAGGAAGGCGAACCCGGTGAAGCGGGCATTGTGGGCGACTCCAGCGCTGCGAGTTTCATGAACCGCATCAAGTCCGCTCTGGACCAGCAGCTGACTCCAGACCCCGCCCAACAATCAAACTCGACGGCATCACCGGCAGCGGCTGGTTCACAGCGACAACGACGATTCAAGAACCCTGACTACGTCCTCCCTTCCAGACAACAGGCAGACCGTCTCCTGGAGGTCTACTGGAGGATCGTGGATCCGCTGTATCCTTTCGTCGACAAGGACGATTTCATGGGCAAGTACCAGAGTCTCTGGACTGGTAATCCCACAATGGACGACGAGGTCTGCTTCATATGTCTTCTCAACGCCATCTTCGCCATATCCTGCATTTTGGACTCGTCCATTCGCCCTTCGGATCGCGTCAGCTCCGGCGAAGTCTTCCACAAACGCGCTCTTGTATATCTCGACCTTGAGTTCCTGCAACACCGCTCGGTGCACACCGTCCAGTGCCTCCTTCTCCTCGCACAGTACCTCCAGAGCACCAGCGAGCCGCAGCAGTGCTGGCTTTTCGCGGGTTTGGCCATCCGGATCGCTCAGAGCCTCGGTCTCGATTTACCCTCCACTAGCAGCCGGACATCCAATGGCAAGCTGAATGACTTCCTCCGCAAGGTCTGGCACGGCTGCGTCCTCATGGACCGGACACTGTCTATGACTTTCGGACGTCCCGCTATCATCACTCCCCAAGCTGCGGCTTCGGTGCCTAGGCCACATCCTCACCCGGAGCCAAGCGAGAGCTGCTCCTGCCACAGAGAACTTTACGTGTTGCAGCCGTCGTCTCCTGATCTCCATTTTTTTATCGAATCTCTCAAGCTGTACGAAACTATGAGCGAGACACTCGTCGCGCTCTACAGCCCCACATCGGCAGAGGCGTCTGACTCAGAAGAGGACAGCTATACCCGATACTTTGGCGGCGGCGCCCTGGGCGCAAACGCCGCCGGGACCGTGCTGGAAATGGACAGCAAATACTGGATCTGGCAACGGCGGCTGCCCTGCCATCTCCGGTACTCTCACGAGGACAACAACACGAACATGATCCACGCCCGACAGGCCAAGGTCCTCTACCTTCGATACTGCCACATTCGGACACTCCTCTTCCGACCGGTCCTATCTCGCTTCTGCACAACCAGCCAGATTGACGAAGACCTCACCACCGTCGTCGAAGAAGAAGACACCCTCGCCCGCAAGCTCGCGCTGCAGTGCTCGGTCATGTGTGTGCAAAGCGCACTGAATACCGTCGCCCTGTTCGGCAAGGTGCACTCGGAATGCCGGCTGGAGCTGCTTGACGATCTCCTGCCCGCGTGGTGGTACAGTATCTTCTACCTGTACACGGCGGCAACGGTCCTTGTTGCCGCACGGCTCAACTCGACCATCGAAGCCGAGGTGGGCGGCGAGGAGGTCATCATGAGCGCCGCTCGCACCGCGACCACGGCACTGCATAGGTACGGTAGCTTCGGCAAACATGCTAAACGGTGCGCCGCGGCCGTGGGGTTTCTGTTCGATCAGATTCCGCCTCGTCATTGCCAGGCCCAAGTCCCAACCCAGGCCGAAACCCAGGGGCGGACCGGGACGCAGGCGGTGATGCAGACACATCGCAGCAACAGAAACAACAGTGATGAGACTGCGCGACGGGGAAATCTCCTGCCGCACGTGAACGGTGCCGATATTGACCCACGCTTCAGCAGCGGCAGTAGCGTCAACGACAGTGTCCAGAACTGGACGGCTATCAACCACCACAGGACTGGTGCGAGTACTTTTCCTCCTGCTCCTCCTTCTGGACCTACCGACGCCACAGCCCAAACCATACCAAGTACCGACACCACCACAGACGACACGAAAGCATCCGCGCCGTCTCAAGCGTTCATGCTGAGCAGCAGCAGCAGCACCGGCGGGATATTCCCCTCCTCGGCATTGTCGTCCTTCGATCCCGATCCCAATCCCAATCTCTCCCTCAATCTTAGCCTCGACAACCTCGATCTCGATCTCGATCTCCTCAGCGGCGACATGTCCTGGTTGAGCAGCATTCCTTTCGACTTGTACGGTGAGCTGTGAGCTGTCACTGTTACCACCATTATGACCACCAGCATGACTATATGCGTCAGGCGAGCGAGCAAGCAGTAGACAAACAAGCAAGCAAGCAAGGACAAGACAAAACTAAAAGGAGGAAAAGAAGCGATGGCGATGAACAACTATTTAGTCAGTTAGGGGGCTTCGTCCCTGTTGTAAGTAACGCTTATAATACCCAGCACAGATTCCAAACGAAAAGAGAAATCAAGGCTGGCAGGTAATAATTAATGCCTGTGTGGTTGAATGTATTATGGCGTTCCTTTTCTTTTCTCCCGAAAAGATGCCTGTTGTCTACTGTAAGTTGGTATGTACAAGTTACAAAATGCTCCACATCCCGCGCGGCCATTTCCATAATATGCTCGTGCAGACTCCCTTGCGCCGTGAAGCGTGTATCACGTCACCCCCCCCCCC